>NW_008708986.1:16452-246325 GCF_000327385.1 Lottia gigantea
ATAAGTTCAAGTCAAGTATTTATAACGTTACTAAAGATGACAATGGGAGGATTTTAAAAGTTTGCATAACTATTGATGGTAAAAACATTTCAATTTTATCGATATATGCTCCTAATAGTGTAAATGAAAGAATCTTATTTTTTAACAAGCTTGCTCAATATGTTCAAAATGATGATTTAAATATCATATGTGGAGATTTTAATGATGTTTTAATACCCCATTTAGACAGATCAAGCAATATGGCCACTAATAAGACATCGTCTTCCAGTTTTAACGGTTTTATAAATAATAATAATTTAATTGATACTTTCAGGTACAATAGTCCATATAAACGCGAATTTACCCGCAGAGGTGTACAGTTAGATAAAATTAAGTTGAGTAGATTAGACTACATATTAGTGAGTACAGCTCTGAAGGTAAATTCGCTTTATTGTTCTATTGTACATTCTAAGTTGTCAGATCATAGTCTTGTAATATTAAATTTGAATTTCGAAGATTGTAAAAGAGGCCCAGGTGTATATATTTTTAATGATGCATTATTGAAAGATAAAACTTATTGTGATTATATTACAAATTTCATTAAGCAGGAACTGAAATCAGATTTTTATGAACAAAATATTTTAGTATGGTATGATAATCTCAAATTTGCTATTAAGTCATATTCTAGGCAATATTCTAAAAGTGTCCATTGTAAAAAGAAACAAGAATTTATTAATATTCAGAATAGATTAAGTGATGAATATAGAAAGGCCGCTTTTGATGAAAAAAATCGTAATATTAATACTATATTAGAATTAGAAAAACAGTTAAGTGAGTATGAAAGTAAGATATGTGAAGGTGCTATTATTAGATCAAAGATTAAATACAATGTAGAGAGTGACAAGAGTACTAATTTTTTTCTTAATCTTGAAAAACAAAGGCAGAGCAAGAATAGTATAAGTAGTCTACTATTAGAGGATGGTACTATAGTAGATGATACTGACTCTATTGTAAATGGATCGTCTGAATATTTTTCAACTTTATATACAGTAACACAGGCCAAACAGAGGATCCAAATGCAATAGAATCAGTAAGTAAGTTGATTAATAATACGTTAAGTAAGGAAGAAAAAGAACTATGCGATAATAATGTAAGTTTAGCAGAACTAACGAATGCACTAAATAATATGCCCCATGGTAAGAGCCCAGGGCTGTACTCCCTTACCCCCAAATTTTATATCAAATTTTGGAAATTATTAGGACCCATCCTGTTAAATGTGGTCAATTATATCTATCTTAGTAATACATTGTCTCGAACAATGAGACAGGGAATGATTACCCTTATATATAAAAATAGGGGGGATAAGCGAGTCATAAAAAATTATAGACCTATTTCATTACTGAATACAGATTATAAGATGATTGCAAAAGTTTTAAGCTTCAGGTTAAGAAAGGTTGTGGCTTCTATAGTCTCCTCGGATCAAACGTGCGGAGTTCCAGGAAGGAATATATTAGATTATATTGCTAGTATTAGAGACGTCATTAGTTATGCTGAAGGGGAGAATATAGAGGCATACATCCTGAAATTAGATGCAGCTTTAGCCTTCGATGTTTTATCGAGGAATTATTTATATTCAATTTTAAAGTATTATGGCTTTGGTGAAGTTTTCATAAATTTTATTAAGATTTTATATAATGATAATATTTGCAGTACTGTAAAAATCAATGGTTATTTATCTCCCTTTTTTAGAATGTTTACTGGTATTAGACAAGGCGACCCTTTGAGCAGCCTTTTGTATATTCTTAGTGCTGAACCCATGAATATTCTTGTTAAATCATCTCCCCTTAAGGGTGTATCTATTAATGGTTTAACTAATCTAACTTCTATCATATTTCAGTATGCAGATGATACTAACTTAACATTGTGTAATATAGAATCTGTAAATAATGTTTTTAATATTTTAGATCCTTATTTAAAGGCTTCAAGTGCAAAGATTAATGTAAATAAATCAGAAATTCTACCCATAGGTAGTGTAAAAAACTGTAAACTTAATACTAAGATTCCTATTAAGCAGGTGGAAGGTGCCATTGAGATTTTAGGCGTGTTTTTAGGAGATGATATTGAATTATGTAATAATCTTAATTGGAATAGCAAAGTAGCATCTATTAAACGGTTATTGGGGTACTGGAGTGGCCGCCAAATTACATTACAGGGTAAAGTTCTTGTGGCAAATTCACTTATTATGTCTAAACTGTGGTATAACTTGGCAGTCACTCCAATCCCCGATTATATAGAAAGGGAGATAACCCAAGCTGTTGTTAAGTTTGTGTGGAGAGGAAAGCCCCCATTAATCCAGTATAGTTCCTTTACTAATAGTAAGAATAATGGGGGCTTAGCTCTCATGGATATTAAGCTTAAGGCCCAATCATTAGCACTCAAATGTTTAATGAAGTATTTTGATCCGAACTTCCAAGCAGTATGGAAATCATTGATGAATAACTTTCTTCTTAAGTATGGTAACCTTCGGTTAGGAAAGGATATTTTTAAAGTTCATTTACATCATAAGTATCTGATTAAGCTACCACAATTTTATCAGCATTTATTGAGATCATGGGACACTCTGAATCAGAATTTGAGACCCAACCCTGTTACTATTAATGAGGTTGCTCCTCAACCAATTTTTCATAATCCGTTTATCCGACATAATGGCAAAATGTTAAGTAATGAGATATTTGAATCATGTGAAATAGTTAAAATTGAAGATATCATATATTATGTGATTCCAGGTTTTTTAAATGTTAATTTAATTGTAGATATAGTTCAAGACAAATATGATGATTTTAATGTAGATAAGATAATTAAGTTTTTTACAATAATTAAACAGTCTATTCCTAGAGAATGGCAGAAAATTATTTTGACACAAGAATATAAAGCTAATGTACTTGATGATACTTTTTTAATCAATGATGTTAAAATTCCCATAATCAATTTTTCAAGTAAATTTATATATTCCATGTTTTTAAAGCTATATTGTATAGAACCTAAATGTATATTATATTTTGAAAGATTTGATTACGATGTAAACTGGGAAATAACCTGGAAAAATGTGTCAGATAATTTTAAAATACCTAAGATAAAGGAACTAGATTTTAAGATTAGCCATAATGTCATATGGACTAAAGTTAAGTTGTACAAAATTGGAAAAGTTGATGACGATTTGTGCCCTGTATGCATTGATGAACCAGAAGATATTACTCATATGTTTTACTCATGCCTCGATTCCTATATTTTACATACTTTAGTTAAAATTTTGTTAAAAGATATACTCACATGTGATAATTTAGATTCTATTTTTAAAATATATATGTTATTTGGCTTTCAAAGCCGTGTGAAGCATCAAACTTATAAATTGTGTAATGCCATATTGTCGTCTGCACGTTACACCTTGTATAAAAGGCGAATGGTTTCAATTGATCACCCAAATTCTAATGTGGATATTATTAAGTTATTTAAGTCAATATTCCAAGACAATCTATTTTATATTAGTAAATATTATAAGCTTATTAACAAAAATTTTGTTCAGGATTTTATTTTGCCATCTGGATTTATCACACTAGAGCTGGATGGGTCAATTTCTTTAGATTTTTAGATATTAATTAAAATTGTATGATAATATATTCTATTATATGTAAAGAGTGTTCTTAACATTAAGAACATCAATTACCTTAGTCAATTTGTTATGGTAACATCTTCTCGGGTCTTTTTTTTTTTATCTTTCCATCCTTTCGTAAAAAGGCTCACTAAGAAGATGTTCCCAATGATATCGGTAAAAACTATTTTAATCCAAGTAATTGCCTTTAAACCCTATATTAACATAAATGTATCCACATCAGTTTAGTATGAATGATTTTTACCGTTTATTTTGTCGTCTGCCACTTTTAATATAGGACAGAACAGTAAAGTCACGTGTATATTACTCAGCTAGTGCGGATAGTCAAGACTCTTGTCAAAACTGTTTACACAGTCATTACCGTTATGTTGTGATAGTGACCCTTGATACAGTTACTCTCTATCAATGCATTCAGGCTATAGGCTACATTAACACTACAGGTTTTTTTGCTAGTATTTTTTTTATCCTTTTAAATTTACATACAAATTAATCATAAAATAATACACAAAAAGATGTTTTTACACATGTAAACCTTTGTACCAGTAATAAACCTGTTAATGTTTCTATTTTTATACATCGGTATATTTGTGTGATACATGTAATACTTATTATATTTCATGATAATGTAAATATTTGCTATGTGAATAAATATTTTACAAGAAAAAAAAAAAAAAAAAAATAGAGGTATGATTCTCGCTTAGGGTGCGAGAGGTCCCGGGTTCAATTCCCGGACAAGCCCAACTTTTCTTTCACGTCCGTGTGTATCTGGCAGCGTTATTTCCATTCGTTTCTTTCTCCTTGTTTCCTGACGTTTTTAATGCTGTACACCGGCCAGAACGATGTAGCTAATTTTCTGCCGACACAGTGCTGGCTTGTTGGTCTAGCGGTATGATTCTCGCTTCGGGTGCGAGAGGTCCCGGGTTCGATTCCCGGACAAGCCCTATTTTCATCCACGACCCAACATCGAAATGGCTTCCATTTTTGCGTGCGTTGGCGGGAACGTGCACGGCTGAGAATCGCCCGCGAAAAGTCTGTGTTGGCAGATGTACATGTGTGGTATAGGCGACGGCGGCGATCAAACTGACTGGCTTGGAGATTGGCTTTCAACCGTGATATCGTTGTGACGAAAGGCACATTAAAGCGTGTTTGATCAGTTTCTCTTCTCAATCAACTGTCGGCTGACGTCAACTTGAAGGAAAAGGCTGGTTTTCGCATCCAATCAAGCATGTCGAGTGGAAAGCGCAGTGGCTTTTGCGATCGATTCTAATCCGAAATGTTAAAAACCGAATGGCTTCCTCGTTTTCTTAACGGCGGCTTGTTGGTCTAGGGGTATGATTCTCGCTTTGGTAAAGTGTTACTAGAACGCAAGGCAGTTAAACCTACAGGCTTTTTATACTGGGAACACAATTTAAAAAAGGAACTAAACTGGTCAGTTACGTGTAAAAACGTAGTAGACTCCTATAAGGATTGTAAAAATATTGAGTTAGATCTTCGCATAATACATAATATTGTATGGACTTGTGAGAAATTAAACAAGATTGGTAAAATAGAGACCAATACATGCCCAGTATGCCTTGAGGAGCCAGAAACATTGCCTCATATGTTTCATGAATGCCTCGACCTGTCACTACTAAATCAACTTATACAAGAAATGCTGTCAGAAATTTTAAGTCGCCCCATTTTAATTGAAGATGTGCTTATGTTTATATTATTTGGCCCCCCTTCTAGATGTAAATCCCAACATTTTAAATTATGTAATATTATTCTTTCATGTGCCAAGAAATCTATATATTGTAGAAGAAACAATATGATCGATAACCCTAAATCAAACCTGGATATAATAAAATTATTTAGGATTATACTATCACAAAGTCTGTATTATATTAAGCAATATTATACAAACATTAATAAGGATTTTAGAAAAGAATTTATATACCCTTCCTTATTTTTCACACTAGAAATGGACGGATCCATTGGCATAGATTTTTGATTAGTACAATGCTTAATGTTTTAAATTGTGTGTATAACACACTTCGCCTTAGTAAGAAGTGTGTAATATTCAATCCTGTTATTATTTTAAAGTGTCTTTAGATGTGTCTTTACCCTTTTCGAATTTCGTTAAAGCCACATTTTGCGAGACTGCTTTTCATCTTCACTAGTCAGAAACTTGTGAAATAGATTTCATTTCTTCTCTATAAAAGTATTAGTATATTATTGTATTCAGTGTATTAAAATGATTACACAGGTCTCGGTGGAAATTAGAATACTCTCACTTTTAACATTTTAAAGTGTACATACAAATATTACAATAACAAACTTATAAAAAACAAGATTTTAAATAATTCACCTGTCACTGATACTATACTGTATATTCATGTATGTAGTATCTATGTATGTTATGAACTTGTGAATAAATATTGTAAAGAGAAAAAAAAAAAATGATTCTCGCTTTGGGTGCGAGAGGTCCCGGGTTCGAATCCCGGACAAGCCCTGAAAGTTTTTTTTCCATTTTGACTAATTTCCTTTTTCTCAGTATCACCGTTATCTTTTGTTTCGGGAAATGTTTTGAACTCTCGTCCGGCTTGTTGGTCTAGAGGTATGATTCTCGCTTAGGGTGCGAGAGGTCCCGGGTTCAATTCCCGGACAAGCCCAACTTTTCTTTCACGTCCGTGTGTATCTGGCAGCGTTATTTCCATTCGTTTCTTTCTCCTTGTTTCCCGACGACAGGAGTTAACTCGTTTTTAATGCTGTACACCGGCCAGAACGATGTAGCTAATTTTCTGCCGACACAGTGCTGGTTTGTTGGTCTAGCGGTATGATTCTCGCTTCGGGTGCGAGAGGTCCCGGGTTCGATTCCCGGACAAGCCCTATTTTCATCCACGACCCAACATCCAAATGGCTTCCATTTTTTCGTGCGTTGGCGGGAAAGTGCACGGCTGAGAATCGCCCGCGAAAAGTCTGTGTTGGCAGATGTACATGTGTGGTATAGGCGACGGCGGCGATCAAACTGACTGGCTTGGAGATTGGCTTTCAACCGTGATATCGTTGTGACGAAAGGAACATTAAAGCTTGTTTGATCAGTTTCTCTTCTCAATCAACTGTCGGCTGACGTCAACTTGAAGGAAAAGGCTGGTTTTCGCTTCCAATCAAGCATGTCGAGTGGAAAGCGCAGAGGCTTTTGCGATCGATTCTAATCCGAAATGTTAAAAACCGAATGGCTTCCTCGTTTTCTTAACGGCGGCTTGTTGGTCTAGGGGTATGATTCTCGCTTTCACTTCCGGTTGTGTATTCAAGCTGAGAAGACGTGTTCACATCGCTCTCCAGAGATTACTCAACCGTGATATTATGATTTAACCTGTTTACAAGTTTGTGAACAAAATGTATGTATAGACTGTTGTAGTGTATAGACGATAGTCTTGGGATATTCGTACGGGGCTTTTTACCCCTCTAGCCCTGAAATATGGGTTCGAGGACTTACTCGAAGGAATGTGTAGTGGAAATTTTAATGGTGGATGTGAAAAAGGATAATTTGGATGATATGATTGATAAATTAGAAGAATGTATTGGAGTTGGAAATGTTTATGCAGTGATACCAAGGAGACCGGATATTTTGGAAGTTACAGTTAAGGATAAACAATGTGCAGAGAAACTTAGCGAAGGATTCAAAGTAGGTGATAAAAATTTTGTCTGTCGCATCCCATATTCCCCCTTCACTGTAGTGTCCTTTATGGATATCCCGTCCTATATTGAAGATAGCGTATTGGTCGAAAAATTGAAGGTCTTTAGAATAGAGATTGACGGAGAGGTTGTAAGACACTTTCATGATAAGCATAAGACAGTTGAGAATGGAATTCGCCATGTTAGATGTCTTTTTTCCCCAGAGCTCAAGTCCCTACCATGGGCGGTTAAGTTAGAGACGATCAATGGAACTAAAAGCTATCGTGTGATCCATAATAACCAAACTAAGGTGTGCAATAAGTGTTATTCAGACTCTCATATAATTGCCAATTGTCCTCAAATTCAGTGTCGGAGATGTAATCAGTATGGCCATATGGGTAATACATGTATGATAAAACTATGTAATATTTGCAAACATTTGGAAACAGAGTGTGTGTGTTCCGATTATTTTGAGGACGGTTTTAATAGCTCGTCCATTGAATTATCGGATAACTCGAGTGTCAATCAGCTCACAGATGTCAACATAGACTTGAACTCAGTCAGTGTGAACTCCAACTCAATGTCAAGTATACCGGAGCAAAAGTCTGAAAAACTAAGATTAGATACTGAACAGTGCTCTGAAATGAACGAACCTGTGACTGAATCTACACGCATGGATAACAACTCACCTTTAAATGACTTGCCTCCCCCAGACGACGATTGTGTGATTAAACACATAGAATGTGATCAGGAACAAGAACTCCCTCCACCACCCTTACCCTCACCCCCTCCACCCACCCCACCACAACGTGTTGTATCCCGGAAAGAATTCCATATCATGAAATCGGATCGTAAGGAAACTGAGGAGAACACTAAAATCTACCCCCCTATCCCTTCGCCGCCCTTCAAAGCTACTCGATCGCGCAGAAATATCTTGATTACGAAACCAGATCCGGAGCATATTCGAAAAGTGGTTAATAAGCGGGATAGTAAAACTAGTGTGAACTCAAAATAATTTTCTCAGTTTAATTATCATGATTGGGTCTCTCATGTGTGTTTTCCTCCTTTCGTTTTTAACATTCAACTTTTGTACTTTTAATAAACTGAGAACTAATGATAGAATTGATAGTGTATTTCAGAAACTGTATGCGGTAAATATTGATATAGCTTGTCTGCAAGAAACGTATTGGGACCGTGAGTTAATTAAATCTATCCAGTGCAAGTGGGATGGCTCTATTTTCTTTTCGAATTTCTCTTCAAATTTTCCTTCACGTGGTGTGGCAATCTTAATTAAAAAAAATGTTCTTAGCTCAGTGACCATTATATCCTCCTCATCTGATGAAGAAGGAAGAATTGTAACAGTTAGTCTTGATATTAATGACAGGAAACTTTTAATCTTGTGTATATATGCCCCAAATAACCCATATGATAGGATTGAGTTTTTTAAGAGCATTCATAGTTTTATAGATCCCCAAAGGGAACTCCTTGTATGTGGTGATTTTAATGAGGTTTTCAATCCATTTTTAGATCGTGGCAAGGGCCAATATAGCAATAGAGCAAGTTCCCTAGCATTGAACAATTTTGCCTTGTCGCATAACGCAGTTGATATATTTAGATATAGAAACCCCGACAAAAAAGTATTTACAAGGAAATCTATTGTGGATGGTCAACTTAAAGTAAGCCGGATCGATCACATTTTAATGTCAAGATCTTTATTATGTAATGTTATTAATTCAAATATTATACCTACCACTTTTTCAGATCACAATATAGTTAAGTTATGTATAGATTTTGATAATTGTAACAAGGGCCCTGGTGTGTATATATTGAATAATGTGCATTTAGATGATAGTAAGTACTGTAAGTTAATTAATGATTTGATTGACACGGAAATTAAAATTGATTTATATTCACAAAATCCCCTTTTATGGTGGGATAAGTTTAAGATAAAAAAGATTTCTCAGGATTACTCCCGTAAAGTAAGCAAAGCAAAATCCAAAGAACTGTATGATATTCAAAACAAATTAGAAAGGGAATATGCGCGTATTGCAAATAACCCTAAACTTAGCTCGGATTTAATTATTGATTTAGAGAATCAGCTTAATAAATATGAAACTGAAAAATGTAGGGGGGCGATCCTGAGAATTAAGATCCAAAATGCCACAGAAGGTGATAAAAACACTAGCTATTTTCTCAAATTAGAAAAGCAAAGACAGACTAAAAATGCTATAAATGAGCCTTTGGATAAGAATGGTAAACCTTTAAATGATACTTTTTCAATACTTGACCACTGCGTAGAGTTTTATAGTGATTTATACACTAAGGACAAAAATGAACACAATAATCTCAATTATGTTAATGATATGTGTTGCTCCATATCCAACAAGTTATCAGAGGGTGATAAAGAAATGTGTGATGCTCCAATAACTTTATCTGAACTTTCTGATACCTTGAAAGAAATGAACAAAGGCAAAAGTCCTGGGTTAGATGGCATTACTGTAGAATTCTACATAAAATTCTGGGATAAGATAGGTCCTATATTTGTAAATATTGTTAATATAATATATGATCAAAAATTACTTTCTAGGTCTATGAGGAAGGGCATATTGACGCTGATTTATAAGGAAAAGGGTGACAAAAGAGATCTGAAGAATTTTCGACCCATCTCAATGCTTCAGAATGACTATAAATTAGTGTCAAGAGTCCTTACCGGTAGACTTAAAAAGGTAATTGATACGCTTATTTCAACTGATCAGAGATGCGGTGTACCAAAGCGTAGTATCTTTGATAATATTCACTCTATAAGAGATGTAATAGATTATGCAAACTGTGAAAATATTGAGGCTTATCTTTTATCTTTGGACATGTATAAAGCATACGATGTTTTATCTCATTTTTACCTTTTTAATCTTTTACAAGGCTTTGGGTTTGGTCCGTATTTTACCACATGGATCACTATTTTATATTCTAGGTACAGTGAAATGTAATGGACACTTATCCCCATTCTTTCCCATTACACGTAGCATTAGACAAGGTGATCCTATGAGTACAATGCTTTATATTTTATGTTCTGAACCTATGAATACCATAGTTAAATTATCTCCCCTTAAGGGCATCCCCATCAAATTCAGCAATATAACTTCACTTATATATCAATACGCAGATGATACGAATTTTACTTTTTCAGATTTGAAGTCTGTAAACGAAATATTTAATGTAATTGAACCTTACTGTAAAGCTTCAGGAGCTCGTGTTAATATTGATAAAAGTCAAATACTCCCTCTAGGTAGGGTAAAAAATCAGCCATTAGAATTAGAAATTCCTTTAAAACAAGTTAGTGTTATTAAGATATTAGGTGTTTATTTAGGTAATGATAAGAAAATATGTGATGATTTGAACTGGAGTTTAAAACTGGATAAGATGCAAACTATCTGCAACATGTGGAAAGCAAGGAATTTAACCCTCATAGGTTGAAGTTGTTGAAGAAAGTTGTTATTATAAAAGAAAATTTTACATGGAAGGCGGTACTAAATTACTTTGTACAAAGATATTTCAATTGCAAGGCTACAGACCTTATTAAACTGCATTTTAGTCAAAAACTATTATTCGAGTTGCCTCCCTTCTATCAAACTCTGTTTAATGCACGGGACATAATCACTCATGGCCATAGACCTCCTCCCTGTACTCTGTCTGATGTATCGCTGCAACCTCTGTTTGACAATCCCTTTATTAAGCACAATGATAAAGTAATCAAATGTAAATTCATTTCTGATTGTAACATTAATACCATTTATGATATTATATATTATATTATTCCCGGATTTTTACCCTTAGACGAATTGTTAGAGGATTTTAGTCACCTAGATGTAAAACCAGAATATGTGGCCAAGATGTTTGAAACTATCAAATGTTCAATACCTCAAGATTGGTTAACAATTATTGAGACTGAGCAATATTCGGGTGACCCTTCTACCGAAAGCAATCCAGTCTGCATTATAGATGGTGAGGAATTGGCATTCGATAATTTCACATCAAAACTTATATATAATATATTAATTGAGAATAAATGTTGTGAACCTACAAGTTTTAAACGTTGGGATGGTATATTCCCTAGTATTAAGTGGCCCATAGTTTGTAAAAATACCTTTGAAATGTGTAAGGTTGTCAAACAAATGGATTTAGACTTTAAAATAATTCACAATATTATCTGGACAAGAGTAAAATTATGTAAAATTGGTAAAATTCAAGATGATACGTGTCCAGTTTGTAATGAGGAAGCCGAAGATATTGAGCATTTATTTTATTCCTGTTTAGATCTTTCACTCCTTCAGTACCTTTTAAAATTAATACTGTCAGACCTCTTATCTAAGACTATAAATGATGATGAATTATGGGGCTTTATGATTTTAGGCATCCAAACTAGAAGCAAATCAGTACCTTATCGGTTAAGTAATATTATTTTAAGTATAGCACGCAAAACAATTTTCAGTAGACGAAATATTTTAGTAGAAACACCTAATTCTTATGTTGATATTATCAAACTATTTAAGTATAATCTTTGTCAAAGTCTATATCATATAAAGTGTTATTATAAAACCAGAAACCTTAATTTTGTGAAAGAATTCATCTTACCCTCTTGTCTTTTTACAATACAGTTGGATCTATCGATGCCGACTTTTAACTAACAATATCATGAAATTACCCACTATCTAATATTGTTAAAGCTCCACTTGGAGCTTTCATGTCAAAGGAAAATATCTATTAAAAATTATCCCTCAAATGGAACTTTAAAACTTGTTTCGCTTTCGGCTTCACAAAGTTTCATTGACATAGGGAAAATTTGTCCAATTATATATAATTGTTTTATAATCAAATGTCTCATTTTATATTGTTTTTAATCAGTACTATTTTAATCAAACATAAATCAATTTAAAATATCTACGATATTATTTCTGTGATATTTTGTATAGAATGTCTTGTAAATATTGATTATGTTTATATGTTAATAAATATTGCAAAGATAAAAAAAATGATTCTCGCTTTGGGTGCGAGAGGTCACGGGTTCGAATCCCGGACAAGCCCTGAAAGTTTTTTTTCCATTTTGACTAATTTCCTTTTTCTCAGTATCACCGTTATCTTTTGTTTCAGGAAATTTTTTGAACTCTCGTCCGGCTTGTTGGTCTAGAGGTATGATTCTCGCTTAGGGTGCGAGAGGTCCCGGGTTCAATTCCCGGACAAGCCCAACTTTTCTTTCACGTCCGTGTGTATCTGGCAGCGTTATTTCCATTCGTTTCTTTCTCCTTGTTTCCTGACGACAGGAGTTAACTCGTTTTTAATGCTGTACACCGGCCAGAACCATGTAGCTAATTTTCCGCCGACACAGTGCTGGCTTGTTGGTCTAGCGGTATGATTCTCGCTTCGGGTGTGAGAGGTCCCGGGTTCGATTCCCGGACAAGCCCTATTATCATCCACGACCCAACATCCAAATGGCTTCCATTTTTTCGTGCGTTGGCGGGAACGTGCACGGCTGAGAATCGCCCGCGAAAAGTCTGTGTTGGCAGATGTACATGTATGGTATAGGCGACGGCGGCGATCAAACTGACTGGCTTGAAGATTGGCTTTCAACCGTGATATCGTTGTGACGAAAGGAACATTAAAGCTTGTTTGATCAGTTTCTCTTCTCAATCAACTGTCGGCTGACGTCAACTTGAAGGAAAAGGCTGGTTTTCTAATCCAATGAAGCATGTCGAGTGGAAAGCGCAGTGGCTTTTGCGATCGATTCTAATCCGAAATGTTAAAAACCGAATGGCTTCCTCGTTTTCTTGTCGGCGGCTTGTTGGTCTAGGGGTATGAATCTCGCTTCGGGTGCGAGAGGTCCCGGAGTTCGAATCCTGGACAAGCCCTGAAAGTTTTTTTTCCTCCCAGACGTCAAATCCCTCTCTTGGGCAGTGAATCTAGAGACGATTCGTGGATTTAAAAGCTTCCGAGTAATCCACAATAACCAGCCTAAAGTGTTCCATAAATGCCTACAGGACAGTCATTTAATAGCCCTAAAATAAAATGCAGAAGGTGCCATCAACTAGGACATATGGCTATTAAATGTACAGTCAAAAATTTTGAAATTTGCAAAATGTTAGACATTAATTGTGTGTGTAGTAATTACTTGGTGGTGTACTGTTTTAAGCTTTATTGATATCTCTCAACACAACCATATACAGTAGTCTCTCGGAAGAGAGTGAAAAACTAAAAATACAAAATACAACTGATAAATACAAGTACAGATCTTATGATTCTTCTCATTTTGTCAATATAATAGGCCTAGCTTACATGTGAAAATTAATGGTTACACCAAACGAAGTTCACATGATGACATGTTTTAAACTGAACACAGATGAAATAATCAAATTTTAGACACTTTGCTAACTAAACAAATCTACAATAACATAAACAGTAATTACCCTGTGAGAGGCAACACTTTCTGAAATGTCTAAGAATATGAAATAAAGGATAAAATGGCGGTGTTTACATTAATGTACTTCCATAAATTGGAGAGTTTTCTAAAGGGACGCAACTTTATTTAAATGAAGACAACAGTAATCGTATTGTTCCATCACACTCCCCGTCTGAATTTTAACAAAAAATTCACTATCTACTTAGAATAGCACTATAAGGCAAGTTAAAAGACATTTCAAAATAACAGAATCAACATTAGTTGTTAATATCACCTTCTAACAAGACAATAAGTTCCATAATAGGACGAATATACGACACACGTTTACCATTCTTCTCAATACGAACTTCGACTTTACGAATAAGGTTATCGTCACTTGGGAAAACGTTTGTAACGATACCTAAAGGCCATTCATTACGATGTACTGAATTGTCTTTTAACAACACGATGTCATCTTTTGACACATTTCGGTTTTCTTGGTGCCATTTTTGTCTGTTTTGTAATGTTTGCAAGTACTCTTTTCTTCACTTCGACCAAAACGTATTGGAAAGAACTTGCACAAATTTCCACTGAGATTTATAAGAGTCCTTGATATCAAAATTACAAGTTCCAAAATCTGAATTCACCGACTTTTGGGTTAATAAAACTGATGGACTTAAAACGGATGAAGACTCTGGGTCTGACGAAAGTACCATGATAGGTCTGGCATTAACAATTGCTGAAACTTCTTACATAAGAGTAGATAAAACTTCATGTGTTAAATTTCTGTGTTTATGATCCAGTAACATAGCATCCAATATGCGTCTCGCTACCCCAATCATCCGTTCCCACACTCCACCCATGTGAGAGGAGTGGGGAGGGTTAAATTTCCAAGTGGAGCCTTGTTTGAATAAAAAATCAGCCACAGTTCCATCTGACACCTTTATGGCATTCATTTGGAGGTCCTTTACACTTCCAACAAAATTAGTTCCTCTATCCGAACGAAATTGTTTCACGGCACCACGAACTGAAATAAATCTTCGGAGAGAGTTGATGAATGAAGACGAGCTCATTTCTTCAATCAATTCAATATGGATCGCTCTTGATGTCAGACAGGATAAAAGAACTGCCCAACGTTTGGCACTCGCCTGACCTCCCCGTGTGCGTCTTGCTACCACTGACCAAGGTCCAAACACGTCGACCCCTACATAACTAAATGGGGGGTTAGGAGTAAGTCGGCAAATCTGCCATTTTCTGATATTCCAGTTTTCCTCGAAGTCTTTTACATGTTACACACCTTTGAATGAGAGATGATATAAGCCTTTTGGCACCTAATATCCAAAAACCATGAGACCTAATGAGTCCTTCGGTAAAATGTCTACCTTGATGTTTGACCATGGAATGAAAGTGTAACACTAACAGTTTAGCAATATAAGTACGTCCTGGTGTGATTATTGGGTTTTTCTCTTCAAGACTTGAGCTCGATTTTGAGAGACGTCCTCCTAAGCGAAGAATCTCATCCTTATCTAGAACTGACGATAATGATATGATGCTACTTCCTTTTGGAATGGATGTGTTTCTGGAAAGATTCTGAATCTCTTCACTATAGTAGACTTGTTGAATTTGTTGGATGATAAAATTCTCTGATTCATGATAAAGTTCTTGGTTCCTAGGATTACGTGGTTCCTTGTGCGGTTCCTGATATAGGACTTTAAATATGCGATAGCTCTGACTAATTTATCCCACGTTGAAAATCTTTCAAGTCCAATCTTAGATTTAATAACAGTTATGTTTCCTTTACTCACACGAACTTCTGGTCGTAGTTCACTATCTTGTTCTTCGTCGACTAATGGAAAAGTCAGTGCTTCATCAACAGGCTTCTCACTGAGAAATGATGGTCCAGTTAACCATTTACTGTTCTTCAAACGGAAGCAGGAATAGGTCGTGTTCCTTCGTCTGCTGGATTAGTGTCGGTGTTGACATAACGCCATTGTTGAGGTTTTGTAGAATTTCTAATTCTGTTCACTCTATGCTCAACGTACACATAAAAACGCCTTCACTCATTGTTAATGTACCCAAGTACAACTTGGCTACAATTTCACAGAGTTCATATCATAACCTAAACTTTCACATACTACTTCGGCGATTTCAACTGCTAAAACAGAAGCACAAAGTTCAAGCCGAGGGATGGTATGTCCATGTTGAGGGGCGACTTTGGCTTTTCCAAGTATAAATGACACACGCGGGTTTCCTTCTGGGTCAATTGTCTTCAGATATGATGAGGCTGCTATAGCTTCTTTTGACGCATCACAGAAGACGTGTATCTCGGATATAGGGGTGAGATTATTCGTATAAGTTCTATTGATTTGGAGTTCTTCTAATGCTGACAAAGATTCTCTCCAAGAATTCCACATTTCTTCATGCTCTGTAGGGAGCGGTTCGTCCCAATCAGTTCCCGATATCCAATTCCGTAGGAATAGTTTGCCTTGTACTACAACGGGAGCAGAGAATCCTAAGGTGTCATATAAACTGTTAACTGTAGATAACAGACCTCTTCTGGTAAAGGGTTTCACATCGGATGAAATTTTAAATATGAAGGCGTCTAGTGCCACATTCCAACAAATTCCAAGACTTCGTTGCAAGGGTGGATTACCTCCGATGTTGAGTTCTTTAAAATCCTTCGCTAAATCGTCCGCGGGAAAGGCTTCCATTACAGCCTTACTATTTGATGCGATCTTGTGTACTCGTAGATTACCTGCCTTTTGAGTCCGTTTAACCAGGTCGATAGCCATATCTGATGAAGGAATCGATGTTAAGCCATCATCGACATAGAAGTTGTTCGTAATGAAGTCGCAAACGTCTTCTTGGGCATTTTCAGCTGATTTACGAAGTCCGTATGTTGCTACAGCGGGGGAAGGAGAGTTCCCAAACACATGAACGCACATGCGGTATTCTCTGAGAGGTTTATCCATATCATTGTTTTCATACCAGAAAAATCTGAGAAAGTTTCTGTGCTCTTCATTTACTTGAAAACCAAAAAACATCTGTTGGATATCAACTGTCACCGCTACGGGTTCCTTCCGGAATCTGAGGAGGATGCTCAGTAAGCTATTGGTAAGGTCTGGTCCAGTCAGTAACATATTGTTGAGTGAGACTCCCCGGTGTTTAGCTGAAGAGTCAAACACGACTCTTATTTGTTTCGGTTTCTTTGGATGAAAGACCCCAAAGATGGGTAAATACCAGTGTTCTTCTCCATCTTTCAGAGGAGGGGCAATCTCTGCATGCTTGTTGTCGAATACTTTCTGCATAAATTCACGAAATTGTTCTTTCTTTTCAGGATTCTTTTTCAGGCTGAATTCCAATGAAGTGGCTCTCTTTAATGCACTCTCTCTATTACTCGACATAGGTAGTCTATCTTTGCGCAAAGGCAGGGGAATGACCCAGTTTCCAGCTGCGTTCTTGGTAATTCCATCATCAACAATTTGCAGAAACTGTTTATCTTCCACCGACAGTCCCAGTTTGTTGTCGTTCCGTGTTCTCATGAAAACAGAGTTTCCTAAATCGTCTATAGATTGATAAATATTGTCATTAAGTTTGAAAGAATTCTCACAAGGTTCAAATATTGACGGTCGATCGTTTTGGAGTACAAATGTTTTGTTAACGTTCACTGTATCAGCTAGATGGATCTCACCTAAGCACACCTCACCAATTATCACCCATCCTAAGGGTAGCTTTTGAGCAAAAGGAGTTTCTGAAGGCCCAACACACTGATCCTAGACACGGTGAGCCTCAAGTAAATCACGTCCAATTAAAAGTAAAATGTCTGCATTGGCGTTCATACTGGGAAGTTCTACTTTATCTAAATGGGGGTAATAGGAACAAACTTCAGTTGGAATTTCATTCCTGTTGTTCGGAATGTCATTACATTCGATCAGCCTAGGCAAGTAGAGTCAACGGCTTCTATCATATATTTAGCACGGGTACGTCGTCCAGTTGAAATGAAGTGACCAGCACACGAAGATAAGGCATACTCAATCTCATCTCCTCGTTCCTCAAAGTGATCGAAAAATTCTGTCTTGGCCACAGATTTATTGCTCTGGTCATCGATCAAAGCGTATGTCTGTAAATACTTATCAGAACCTTCTTGGTATACATTCACTAAGACTGCTTTAGCACAGGATCTCCCATTAAATGGTTTCTCACAAAGTTCAGTACACTTTGAGCTCACATTTTTGTTCATTAGTTTGATCTGTTGAATTGACGGAATTCTCCCCGCCGTGATCGATCACAGTTTTGGAGTGTGTAGTTGTGCTGTCGTCCTTAGAGTTATGCAGTGCAGTTGGATGTTTAGCACTCTTGCAAACTTCACATTGCACCTTAGCTGTATAGTCCTTCGCCAAATGGCTCTTTGTTCCACAACATTTAAAACATAAACCCTTCTGAAACAAAAATTCCGTTTTCTCATTAGATGGTTTCATGCGAAAGAATCTGCACTGGTTCAAAGTGTGATTGGATTGATGAATGGGACAAAGATCCTCTGAGATGGATTTGCCACGATTTGGTTCGGTTACAGTCTCAGTCTTTTTAGTAGAGATATCCATATAATCTCTCTTCGAAAACGTAGTTATTAGAGGTTTGGTTTTAATATGCGGAGTCGTGCTCTCATAATGAAAGCTAGGATCGTTTTTAACCTGAGCAAGATCTCTTAAAAATTCGGCGAAATGTCTAAAAGGTGGGTAAGCGACGTTGTACCTTTTCTTATACTTAACAGCTTCACGCGCCCATTTTTCTTGATAAGCAACTGGAAGTTTACTTACAATCGGGGAGACTCCAGTTGAACAGTCATAATAACTAAATAAAGTTCTATATCTATCGTTCTCCTTAATAGATTCTATCTCTGACACTATATCACATAAATCATACAGTCGTTTATTCTCTTTATATGTGATTGTTGCGAAAGATGAAAGTTTATTCTTAATGGCCGATTCTATTAGTTCGGGAGATGCATATCGATCGTTCAAACGTTCCCAAATGCAATTTAGACCTTTCTTAATATTGCCAGGATTGGCAGCTTTTAAACTTGGTGCTTGTTTGGAAGATTCTGGACCTAACCATTTTATTAAGAGATCAATCTCTTCTAAAGGCTTAAGATCAAGATCAGATATAACATCACAAAAACTTGATTTCCAAGAGCTAAAAAATTCCGGTTTGTCATTATATTTTACCAACCTAGAAAACGATAAATCTTTCTTAATCATAAGCTTAGCAATATCAGTGTAAGCTGGACCCTGAGTGTGACAAGGGAGAGAACTACAATTATTAGACACAATGGGTAAATGCACAGAGAGGCGTTGCATTTCAACATACAGGTTGGAATGGGGTTGCACTTGGGTTCAAGTCAGCTTGGGTCTGCACAGGATCGGGGGTACATAACATTTCTGAAATTGTGGGGGACAAATTGTTCATTCTGTCCACATTAGTTGAGTGTTGGTATTGGATTCGACCAGGCACTGTTTGTATATCACGTGGAGTGTCCTCCCTAGGAAGTAAACCATTTTGAGGCGATAAGACTGGCATTTCACCATATGGAGTCGATGGTTTCATAGCGAAATTTCTTGTTCTTGTTTCTTTCACTTCTCTTATATCTGAATCACTACGACTGCTGCTACTGTCTGAATAGTTCACCATTTCTTCCATCGCTTTGTATTCAGCTTCTGCTACGGAAGCTTCTTTTTCATGTTGAATTACGGTCAAATTTGCATCGAGTAGTGCCTGTTGATTCTTATTGTCAGTTTCTCTCTTAACATACTGAAGGCGAGATTTGGCTGCTGCCATCTTAGCCTTTGAAGTCATTAACAGGGTTTGACTGCCATGACTTGACACATTTGATGTTCTGGAACGTCCAGATCTGGATCTTGAAGGTGTACGCTCTGCCTTGAACCTTTCTTCATCAGTGGGTGTCTTCCCATCGTCGACGCGTTGTGCGGGTGAAATCACGTCGTCCAAATCAGTCTGTGAGGTTAAGTTTGCCATTACCAGAGGTTTTTCACTGTACTGTTTTAAGCTTTATTGATATCTCTCAACACAACCATATACAGTAGACTCTCGGAAGAGAGTGAAAAACTAAAAATACAAAATACAACTGATAAATACAAGTACAGATATTATGATTCTTCTCATTTTGTCAATATAATAGGCCTAGCTTACATGTGAAAATTAAAGGTTACACCAAACGAAGTTCACATGATGACATGTTTTAAACTGAACACAGATGAAATAATAAAATTTTAGACACTTTGCTAATTAAACAAATCTACAATAACATAAACAGTAATTACCCTGTGAGAGGCAACACTTTCTGAAATGTCTAAGAATATGAAATAAAGTTTAAAGTGGCGGTGTTTACATTAATGTACTTCCATAAATTGGGACGCAACTTTATTTAAATCAAGACAACAGTAATCGTATTGTTCCATCACAGATGGCATTAACAGTACTTCTAACGAACTTTTGAGTGATAACCTTTCAACTAATCAAGATACGGAAAGCATAACAGGCGTGTGAGCAAACAATCCAACAATTCAAGCTTAAATGAACACAAATCTAAAAAAAAAAGTCAAACTAGACGTCACCCCGACAACACAGCAGATGCCACACGTGGCTGAGATACGTATAAAGACTAACGAACAAGCCAAGGAAAACCTAAACCCATCTGAATCGACTCGAATATATTACTTTGAAAATATTTCGCCACTTTTGGGAGAATTAACGACTGAATTTTCAATAATCGAACTAATTGAAATGAAAACTGGCAAAGACGAAAATAACACACCCAAAGCCCCTCCCTCTTCCTTGAAACTAACAAACTAAATCAATCCTAACGAAAACAATGCCATTTTCGGTGATTTTAACTCTGTGACGAACTATACTAGTGTTCGATACTTATAATATCATAATAAGATTGAGGCAAAGTTTAATATCATTCATAATGATTATTTCTACAGTTTACATCAGACTAAGAAACGGAAGTGTGCTTGTTCTCAAGTGAGATAACTCGTCCTTGGAATAAAGAGGAATCAGACCACCAATCATACTGTCTATGTATTGGAGTCTATTGAATATCCAACACCTCCCCTGGAGATTTTTTAAAAAATAACGGAGTTCTTGTAAAAAGTCTTAAAGTTCTTTTCGCTTAAGGAAATTTCACAAATTTAATCTCTTCGGTGGGCGACGTTGACGTAAACTTCTCCAATTTCTGGCTGTCTGTGGCGAAACTGGTGTTATTGTAACATTTGGTGAATGTGATATCGTTTGATCTGGAAAGTGGTCCTTGATGCAGATTTTGGTATAGGGACCAGTGGGTAACGACGTCTAAGAAACTTTCTAGTTCGTCGTAATACACGACCACCATCAGTTGCAATGAAATAGTCTCTATGATTACCAATTTTAATAATTGATCGATTAATCGTCCAACGCTTCGTTCTGTCATTTTGAAAGACTACTTTGTTTCCAACAGATAATGATAAAAGTGGTTGTGCAGTTTTATTGTAGCGTTTTTCCACTTCATTACTGTGTATGGAAGATTTCTCATCAGCATCAGCTATTATTTTTTGCCACTCTGGAGCGAAAGATCGTCGGTGAGCAGGCATATTATCTCGAAGAGGATGGCCAAATACTTTAACAGCGGGTGACGTACCATCTGCTTTTGGCGTATTCTTGAATTGAAGTAGAGCTGTAATCCATTTGTTCATGTTGATATTTCTACCTGTCCAACATCGTCTTATCAGTTTTTTCATAGATTTAACTGTAGCTTCGGCCTTTCCATTTGATTGTGGAAAATGGGGTGAAGATACTTTATGTTCAATTCCCCATAGTTTAAAAAAGTCTTTCATGGTTTTCGAGGTAAATTGGGGACCTCCATCTGTCCAAAGTACTTCTGGTATAGATGATTCCATGAAACTATCTTGAAAACTCTTAATGATTTGATTCGTCGTTGAATATTTCCCATTACGAGCCATTGTTCACCTCCAAAGGAACCCAAATCAGCACAAATATGTTGAAACACTCTGTCAGGTTCTGGGTTTCGTCTCGTCATTGGTTCTTTAGATTGCGATGGTAATTCTTCAGTGCAAGCTTTACAGGAACGAATGACATTCTCGATATCGTTGTCAATACCGGGCCAATAGACGATTACTCTTGCTCTAGCTTTGGTTCTGGTGATGCCTTGATGTGAAGCATGTAAATCATTGACAATTTTCTGACGAAGAGATTTTGGTATGAGGAGTCGAGGTCCAACTACTAAGAGGTTGTCATCGATTGATGTTTGATCCAGTAATGTTTCAAATCCTGTGAAAGTTGATTTCATGCGTGTGGAAAACCATTTCTTACCACTTCGACGAGATTTTGATATTCTTTATCGACAATACTGGATTGACGAATATCTGAAAGGCGAGGATCCATGTCTGCATCTTTTACAGCTTGACGTATTAAATCCAGATGAAGCGTGTCGATCTCTTCATCGATAAAATATTGATCATTATGCAGTAGGCGTTACGACTGGAGCCCTTGATAATGCATCAGGTGCAGCATGATCTTTCCCTTTCTTCCATACCGCTTTAAACTTGTAGGGTAGTAGTTTCATTCTTAATCTTTGTAGGCGAGGATTTTCTATTTCATCCAGGCGATGATTATTCATGATTGGAATTAGAGGCTTGTGGTCGGTAACAATTTTAAATTGATCGAGTCCAGCAAGAAAAGGGTTACATTTCTTAACTGACCAAGCCACGGCTAGTAGCTCGATCTCTATCATAGCATATCTAGCTTCTGTCTCTGTTAGGTATCTATAACCTGCTTGGACCAATTTCCATTCATTATTATGAAGCTGGAGTAGGACAAATCCAAGTCCATTAAGACGACTAGCATCAGTCTGAAGTGATGTGGGCTTTGATGGATCAAAGTATGCTAATGTTGGAGTACTGGACAACATTTTCTTTGCTTCTTCGAATGATTTTTGGTGGATTTCATTCCACTGAAATTCGTTCTTTGGACGAAGGAGTGGTCGAAAGTTCTCTGTAGCGGCAGCTATCTTTGACAAGAATGACCCTAGTTGATTAACTAGACCAATAAACGACCTTACATCAGTGATGTTAGTAGGGACTGGGTAATCTGTTTTTAGATTTTAGGATCAGGACTGTAACCATCTGCTGATAATATAAATCCAGCGAATTCCACTTGTTGTGCAAATTTGAATTTCTCCTTCTTTAAGGTAATACCACGTTCTTGACATCTCTGTAGGAATTGTCGAACATGTTGTAAATGGCTATCAAGGTCAATATCGTAAATTGTGACATCATCTACGATTCTTCGATATCCTTGAAGGCCAATAAATGCTTCGTTCATTCTTCTATTGTAATGCTCGGAAATAGAACAAATACCGAAAGGTGCACGAATATATTTGTATCGCCCAAACGGTGTGATAAAGGTTGTGTAATCTTGACTCTTCTCGTCAAGAGGGCATTGGTGATAACCTTTAAGTGCGTCCATAGTTGTAAACCATTTTGATTTTGTTGCAGCTATGTCGGCTACAGCTTCAGCAGGTGTTGGAGACTGGTATCGGTCTCGTTTAACGTATTTGTTGAGATGCGACCGATCTACACACAGGCGTATATCGGCTAAGCCTTTTTTGGGTGTAACTACTAAAGGTGCACACCAAGCTGTTGGGTAGGTAACTGATTCGATGATTTTCTTATCAACAAGGTCATCAAGTTCCTTCTTCAACTTATCTCTGTATGCATAGGCTACTCTTCTTGGTGTTGCTACACAAAATGGGACAGCGTCGTCAGTGAGTTGAATTGTAAATTCTTCTCCAGGCATTGGCTTAATTTCATCGCTGAAAACAGCTGAAAATTCTTTGATGATGTCCTCTGATTTTAATTGTGTACTACTATTATCAACTTTGGCAGAATGATGAATTTTCTTCACTTCTGAAGTTTCGGGTGATATTTGTCTTGGATAATCTTTGGGTATTATGTCCAAAGCTTTTGTAGTTTTCTATGACAAGATGCATCCCTGAACTCCTTTTAAGACATGAAATTTTTCTTCAATAGTTCGGGTACCCAACTTCACCGTTGCATAGCATATTCCAAGATTCTCTATGTCATGGTTATCTGCTGATTTAAAAACTGGTTGATCTGTATCTTTGAAAAGATCATGAGATTTGATCCTGAATTTATTCATCAAATCTTTACCAATTGCTGATATTTCTGATCCAGTATCAGGCATCGCTGAAATTTTTAATTCTGCTTTTTTAGATGATTTGGTTTCATCATAATTTGCACTCTTG
The DNA here is from genome assembly GCF_000327385.1 of Lottia gigantea. Lineage (NCBI taxonomy): Eukaryota > Metazoa > Mollusca > Gastropoda > Lottiidae > Lottia > Lottia gigantea. The sequence goes on from NW_008708986.1 coordinate 40,531, forward strand.
GTGACCTTTCTATTCTAGCTATCCTGGCTGTTATTGTAGATAATCTAGGTTTAGGTGCAGACTTCTTCGGATTATTCTCCCCAGAAGCTGAGCGACAAACTGTTGCATAATGTCCTTTCTTGGAACATTTTCTACAAATATTGTCTTTAGCTGGACATTTGTCAGCTGGATATTGACTTTTTCCACATTTGCCACAAGACATTTTGGTTTCAACATCTATAGCTTTTGAGTGTGATTGGTTTGAAGATTTTGACTTTCTGTACTTTGATATTTTGCAGGAGAATTCGCCTTTGATTTCATCTCTGTTTTTGTTAGCAAACAGCAGTAGATAGATCAAGGTCTTTCTTAGCTAGAAGAATCTGTACAGTTGTGGCGTTATGATGTCCTACAACGATTCTATCACGTAGCATGCTGTCATGACAGTTGTCACAGAATTGACAAGTTTTCATCAAATCTTTTAGTTCTGTTAGCCAATCATCAAAAGATTCACCTTCCAATTGATCTCGAAGATAAAAATTTCTTCGTTCAATAATTACATTAACTTGACCTTTGACATGTCTTCTCAATGCATTTATGACTGTGTCTGAAGATGTACAATCTTCTGGAGGTAGATGGTCGAATATTTTGAAGGCCTCGTCTGACAGAGCTAGAGTTAATGCTGCTAATTGAGTGTCAAAAGGTTGTTGATTTAATCCCGTAATTAAAATATAGGCATTCCATTTTCGAACCCAAACGTCAAAATTAGAACCTTTAGAGTCACTTTCAACTTCCAAAATAGGTACGTTGTAGGATGATGCTGGTTTGACATGTTGATGTCTGACCTCATTGTTTACGGTATTGTTATTGTTGCCTACCGGTTGGGCATTTTCATCTTGACCACTCATTTTGAAGTTGTTTTCAGCTTTATTTTCTTTCTACTCTGTAGTTGCTCGCAGCGCCATGTTCGATACTTATAATATAATAAGATTGAGGCAAAGTTTAATATCATTCATAATGATTATTTCTACAGTTTACATCAGACTAAGAAACGGAAGTGTGCTTGTTCTCAAGGGAGATAACTCGTCCTTGGAATAAAGAGGAATCAGACCACCAATCATACTGTCTATGTATTTGAGTCTATTGAATATCCAACAACTAGAGTACGGTAAACCATTAATATGGTGGGACTCACTGAAAATTCTCATCAAACGTGAAACAATTAAATACGCCCAAAAAAAGACGTAAAACTATGTTAAACGATTTGTGGAACAATATACATTTATTGCAAATCTCATTCTACGTCTAGAAAGGCTTCGTATCACAAGCTTGTAAGAAAAGTTATTGCATATACACACCCCACTTTCGATCATTATTCTACATCTGTCAAACCTGTCACCTTTTTGTGCTTCTATGGAGTCAACGTGGATGACAATCCATTTGTGATGTTAATGATTGGTCAGTGTATGGACAATTAATCCGCAAACATAATGAAGTTGAGGGATGGTATCCCCGACTAAATCAAGGTGCAAAGAGAAGCTCCTTACAATTATACATGCTAATTCTTCTTCTTCATAATGAGACTGAAATAGTCAGGATGGAATTCCGCTTAATATCTGAAAAAAATCAAGATATTTCAAGCGAAGCGAGTAAGATACCAGAAGGCGCATATAATGAAGAAATGGATAATGCTACTGAACCTGCCAATGAGTATATGTCAATAATCGTGATGATAATGTTGCTGAATCTGTTAAAGAGTACATGTCAATAACCGTGATGATAATGTTGCTGAATGTGTAAAAGAGTACATGTCAATAACCGTGATGATAATGTTGCTGAATGTGTAAAAGAGTACATGTCAATAACCGTGATGATAATGTTGCTGAATGTGTAAAAGAGTACATGTCAATAATCGTGATGATAATGTTGCTGAATGTGTAAAAGAGTACATGTCAATAACCGTGATGATAATGTTGCTGAATCTGTAAAAGAGTACATGTCAATAACCGTGATGATAATGTTGCTGGGCCTGCTAATGAGTACATGTCAATAACCTTCAATGTTGCTGAACCTGTTAATGACATTGATTGATTGATTAAGTTTATTGCATTAGCATATACATGTTCGAAACACAATGCTTTAGCATATTATTATGTCATTATTAATATACAATATATTTACATGTAAATGTAAAATAAAAATTATGAATCCATTTTGAGTTAAATTAATCAATTAATGTATATTTGGACATATTTGCATAAATTAAATAGCAAAGAAAATGTATTTGCATTATTGTAACTTAGTGCATTAACTTATTATTACATGATATACAAACATTATATACATAATTTGTAAAAATTTAATATACGAAAACATTTTTTGATTAACAGATATGGAAAGAATATTTGTACATATAAATTACATATCCGATAATCTGATGATACTGTTGCTGAACCTGCCAATAAGTACTTGTCTAATAACCGTGATATTGTTGCTAAACCTTCCAATGAAGATATGTCCAATAACCCACGATGTTAATGTCGCAGCTACTAATCACCCCAGTCTGAGATGGTAAAATGGGACTCGCCACGGATTCGGGCCGAAGGATGGAATAATTACAGATAAAACTTATATACGTTTATTACACATATACATCTAATACGTGGTGCGTTTCACACACCTCCAACATATACTACATGGACAAATTAGTCGCCGATCTGTATCGGTACAATATACCATCTTACTAATACGGTATCCATTCCGCTATTATCAGTTATATCGACTACACCATAAAACCATTAACCACCAACCATACAGCATTACAGCTAAAAGTAACATTAAGAAAAATAGCCCTGAAATGACAAATTTTAAATTACACTCACGAATTCTTTGTAAACGAGTTTAAGTCGTTCCAAGTGTCGTATGTATCTGCAAAACTAATCAAATCATCAAAATACACGACACGAACGCTGTACGTTCCTTGTGCTCCTCTTCTAATGCTATTGATAATAACCAGATTTCATGTCTAACTTACTGTAGAAAGCTTTTCCCGCTAAATAGTCATATACCTCATCAAATCTAGGCAGAGCAATTGAATCCTTAATTTTTCATATATTCAATCGACGAAAATCCGTACGAATGCGTATTTACCATTCTTCCTTCTGCAAAAGACAATGTGGACTATGGGATGGACGAATTATTGCTCATGTCATTAATTGTTTCAAATGCTCTTTCACCTCTGTTCTCTTCTAGAACGTTGTTTGAAAGGTCGTTCATCCATAAGCTCAATCCTATGTTTTACCCGTGAAGTATGACCTAAACCTTAATCATTTGTGGCAAATATATCATTAAAACTCAATAACAGTTTATTACCTTGATCTATTTCTTCGGTTGTCAAATCACTATGATCAACCTGTACTTTATCAAGAATATCAAACTCTTTTATCTTGTAGACAAATTGCTGCTCTTCAACGTCACCTGAAGTTTTGAACGACCAATTATAAAGCTGAGTTGCTGATCTACAATTCATCTGTAAGTGGCCATTTTCACCACATCTCCAGCACACAGGCCCCGTGTAAAAATTACTTCGAAAATTTCTCGAAGTTCCAAATCTACCATTCCCATCTCTGTGATTTGTGGACGTACTTTAAGATGGTTGAACAGGTTGGACAAGCTGGGATACAGTTTCCTTCAACTCACCCATTTGAGTAGACAACGTCTTAACTGTACCTTTAAGCTCCTGCAATTCTTTTGAACGATTAGAAGTAACCATGTTTGATTGTTTAGGTTTTACTTCAGAAGTGGTCGATTTTCGACTATTGAAATCGAATTTAATTCGCATTACCCCAAGATCATCAAAAGATGTAAGTCGTATTTGTGAGAAGATACATCTTTCAAATGAGTTAATAACCCATGCCAAAACACTCGACGGATCGCAGTGCCAGCCTCATAAGGATTTGAATGTTCACTTTCAGTTGCTTAGCAAACAGATCTTCAACTCTGCATACCCAGGCAGTGACAGATTCAGCTTCTCTATGTCGAGCACTGTAAAAAGTAGCTATTAATGATTCGGATTCTTCGCATATACCGAACACACTTTTTAATTTAGCTAATATTTCTTTAATGGTTGCTTTAGTTCCAAGACGCATGATAACTTTACCAGCTTCTCATTTTAATGAGCGACGAATAGCTAGCAAACTAATATGATCAGGGTACACGTGCTCTGATATCAGGCAATCAGCTTCATATCTCCAGAGATCATAACCTACCTCTCCTTTCCCAGACTCACCGTAAAATATTGATAGCTTCGGAATCTGATTACTGGACCTATCAGTACTACGTTCCATATCTTCTGACTTATTTGGCCACTTACCTTTTAATTTATTATTCATCCATGAGGTTACCCCATCTTCGATATGAACACTTTGAACTAGAGTGTCACACACACACACCCCAAAAATATCCTCTTCCTCCACCTCCTTTAACCTATCCATAATTTTCAAATGAAACGTAAGTTTGTTATCAGATAATTTAAATTGATAACTTCCTAAAAAATCCTAATCTAATCCTATAAACTAATGCAATGAGAACTACCCTTATAAAATAAAGATGAAAATGTCCAGTGGGTAGGTGGTCAAAGGCTATGCAATGTCCAGTGACCGTTACAAAAATAATGAAAGCTTTGTAAAGGGGAAAGAATCTACATGTGTCAGATTCAGCCATTATTACAAAGACGAAATTACGGGCAAATACAAAAAAGAAAGTTGGAAGAGAAAATGGCTTAAATCAGCTAAGGAGATAGAGTGTTTTATTTCAATGTTCGTGTGCAAAAGTGTTCTAAACACCAAAATTCAATTGGATAAGCTTATTGGATAGTTTATGTTTTGTCTTTGGTTGAGAATCTGTTATTCCAAGTTATTTATCTGTAATATCAGACGTTTAGTCAAACCCCAACATCTAAACAGTTTATGAAAATGCGAGATCTATTTGCACTGCATGATCCATATTGTTTAGTGTCAAATTAAGCAAACTAATTTATTAATTGGTGTTTCTAATGAATTATCGTGTATTCTTAATCATATCACTATGTTCTTATACAAACTGGTATTTTTCCAAGTCATTAGAACACCCCTACTTTCTATAATAAGTATTAGCATTTTCATTTTCAAAAATCAAAATAAGGAAACCCAACTCTAAGTAGTCAAAAATGATTCTATTTGACCTGCACAACAAATTTGTAATCATTGTACCTTGACTAACAGTACCTAACTTTGATTTCCAAATTCCATTAAAAAATTCTCAAAAGTAACACGGTAAGAAAACTATTTACAAATTTAAATACCGCAATATACATTCAGGTAATGTGTAGTGATTTGTACTTTGAGATCCGATCCTTGAGATTTCGAAAGGCTTTTGAAACCGACACCCCTTAGTAAGTAAGTAACAATAATGATACAAACAATGAAATTATGACTGCCACGACCATGAGTTGTGTAGATAAGGTGAAATGCATGGTTGCTTTGCAGGGCCGGCACGTGGCAATGGGTATCTCTTTCGATGCCATTTTGTTGATGTAGTAAAAAGTCGTTCATCCTTGACCATTGGAAATATTTTTCAGTCGCGTGACTGTACTCATTAATACTATGGAAGGCAATGTAAGCCAAAACACAAATATATAATTTTAAACAAAAGGCACATTTCCTTGATTAGGAAAACTCTATTACGTACAGTTGCCCTTTTGGCGTAACAGAAATAAAAGTTTTATATCCAATAACTTTCTGTCCACATAATAAACGGGATATGCAATAGGTGATTTACTATATTACCCCTTTTCTTTTCCATCTTATGTTTAAATATATTTAGACACATCTATTTTATATAATATGTCGTAACTAAAATATGAAGATTATGTGGACATATACCAAAGAAGAATTTAATTACGAAAGTCGATCTTCAAGTGCTTAAGTTATTATTATGTGTAATCTCCCGTAATGTTGAGATGGTTTCATTTCAATTATTTCAAGCATACAATCCTTGAAAGCAATATATTCAGCCCCATATAATAAAACAATCCAAAAAAATGGTTTTCTATATGACTCCCTTAAGTGGCATTTAGTAATTGAGGTATGAATATATGAATACGATTTTATGGATAACAATTACTTTAATAAATAACTTGCGACATTTCGACGATGATACTTTCGTCTTTATCAAGCATCATTGAAGTCTTGTATCTTGTGGTATACGATGCTTATCGTTGTATATGTGAGATCAGAGATGCTTCAAAAGGGATACTGGGAACTAAGCACTTGCTCTGTCCTTGGATATCTGCCTTGTTCCTCTTCGACTTTCATACCTACCTAATTGATTTTGTCGGCTTGTGTATCTTGACTTACCGGATTGCGATTATCATAGGTATATCAATTTCTGTAATTTATGGTTTCATATTTAAACAATAAAACGCACATCTTTCTTGTCACAAAGGTAGTCTATAAATGTTTTATTCATTTAAATATAATTAATATTTTTAAAACATATTGGAGGCACAATGGAATAATCATTCATGTGTATAATAATCTCCATTTAAAGAGATGCGGCATTTTGTGGGATTGATTTGTGTTTTGAATATACGTAAATAGTAGAACAACTAAAATGTACATAAATCGCATAATTCCTTCAAATGTATCTCAAACTTTGAATTTCTTTTCCTTTAATTTCTCTAGATGTCTTTTCTATTTAAGGTAGTGTCTCAAGAAAAGACAACCCTTCTTTTTTAACTTAAAATGCGGATAGTTCTAAATCTCCGTTTCTGAGACTAAAGTATTATTGGTCAAAAAATGGTGCATCTGTCCCTTTAAATTCAATGCACGGACTTGGACATGGAAATTTGCAATACCTGATAGAATATCCTTTAACAGGATTCTTCTTCAGAATCATTAGCATCATTTAAAAGATACTCCACTTTTTCTGTTGTCCGATTCAGTCTTCTCCGTTTTACACACTTCACAGTGCCATAGATGATTATCGCGAACGTTAGTATTATCACAATGGGTGCTGCAATTTGACAAGTTTGAAAATGAAACACAAATGGACATTGACAGCTCGGATGACTACCACCACCAAATTCGTCACAATCAACACCGTTATCGAATGGACCATGAGCTTCCTGTATTATCATTACACTGTCTATAATTGATTGTGAATCAAACGCTATTTCTTCCCACAAAAGGTGAGAGTTATTATAGGCATGAAGTCGACCGTACGAGTTCTTTCTAGGAAATGTTCTATCAATCAAAGCAGACCACGACTCTGAAAAAAATTATATTGACATTTATACAGCTGGTATCAAGACATATGACTTTGCTACAATCAAAAACGAAAAACGAGCTTTAAAATCTTATGAATAGAGACTGTATGAACTGTGTATCGCACTTTATCAGCTGAGCATTGCACATGTACACACGTATGGTTATCCTCAATTTTACGAAAATCAAGAAATTTGAATCAACTTACTAGTCACAACTGCCTCTGGATCTGAACCTTCTGAACATCCGGCTGCACCGGATATAATGTGCACAGGCGCACGAGGATGTGTATAATTGTTAGACACAGGTCTGTCTTTGTACATGGGGAATGTTCTTTCATAGGAATGTTCATGACCTTGAAGTATGAGGTCTACACCTTGAGCATAAAATAAATCTTCTAACCTAAATTGAAGATTGTTCACACTGATTTAAAAAGATTGGAAGCGAGTTAAGAACTATATACATGCTATAATTACATATTACTTCGCAATTAAGAACAATCAGTGTCGTATAGGAAGTCCAGAAATAACAGCATTGGATTTTGGAACTACAATAATTTCCGATAAATAGGAACAGCTGATGAATCCATGCAGCCGACTTGCGTCTCTGTCCACAAGAAGCATTGTAAACTCGCTTCTTCACTGTGCCAAATTAGATCTAGGTAGGACCAGAACCAGAAACCATCGAAAGCACATCGTTGACCAATGGCTGATCAAAGTTATTAGGGTGGATTAAACATGCAGATCGGAATCAGAAAGTAATAAACCAACTTAGGTAGGACCAGAACCAGAAACCATCGAAAGCACATCGTTGACCAATGGCTGATCAGAGTTATTAGGGTGGATTAAACATGCAGATCGGAATAAGAAAGTAATAAACCAACTTACCCGTGTCGCACCCAGCCCGAAAACCACCTGTTAGTACAATCATCACTGTCCGTGTTAGAGCAATACAATGGACGATGTCCCATGACAATAATCCAAGGACGAATGTGACGATTTTTATTAGCTTTAACTAAATCATTTAATAACCAATAGAACTGTTTCTTTACGTAATTCTGATCCTTGGTGAAATAAACTTCTGTTGAATAACTGACAAGAAAAGACAATTACGAAGATGTTACGAACAAGTATAGAATTGCACGGGATTATACGTATCAAATGGGTGAGGGTCAAAATGAAGTAAGCATATGGTTTATCATTATTGACGACACCTTTCAGCTTTGAAGTAATATAAGTCCTTCGGCTCTACGTAAAACTAGAGATAAGTATTTATAACCATTTCCAAATAAAGTACGTACCTTATCCAATGGATTGGTCCTAGATCATAACTATACATCATATTATCTATCGGTATTGGCCATTCTGTATTAGGTTGACTAAATCTTGTCCGATATTGATGAAAATCTTTATGAATTTCTGAAACGATAAATGGCCGGGACTTAAGAATGTTTTTTATTACCCATTTACTTAACATAGGATGGTAACAAGAATATCAGTCTAACGGTGACATGCTAATATTGTAATTAATACAAAAAGCTTTAGAAATTTAGAAAAGTAGCATTAAACCACTAGTATGTGGTAAGTATTTGTATAGTAAAAATGTACTCTACCATGATTTCCAGGTGCTGTCATATATGGCACGATAGCAGACACAGGCTGGATTTCTCGAAGGAATTGGTCGCCAACCTTGAAAAATAAATTTGACGATGCTAATTCATTGATAGGTGATAGAAGTTAAAAGCATCCTGACCTGACCTGACCTATTCCATTCGACTGCACCTGAACCTGATTATGTATAAAATTGGCAGTTGCATCTATATGTCTAACTTTTATATTTTACCTCGCCTCCGTGTGAGTGAAGATCATATCCAAAGTCACCAATGTGCCAGACTGCTTGATGCTTCAATAACTGAATTTCCTGCATCAACTGATCCACATAAGATGAGAGATTTTGACTGACCCCCATATCTCCATACACTATTACCGAGACGGGAGCGCTCTATAAAATAAAATATTACACATAAAAATATTAAATTCCAAATATTGATTTAAAAATACAAAATTTGAGTGTGAGTTGTAAAAGATCATGCAATTTATAACAAAATCATAGTGGCGAGTCTGTTAAATATAACTTTTATTCGGTCTTGACATTGCTGAGGATCAGTTTTAAATATTATGTGGGAAATCTGTTGAAAATCATAATAGATTATCGGTTGACATCGGTTTGACCTTACCGATCGACTAACCGATTAATAATCGGTTAATTAATAGATGATGGAAACTGATAATTTCATAGTATTCATACAGTTTTTAGGTCAGGGAAGGCTCAAAATAGGTAGCTTCCTGGAGGGAGATGCTTAACAGAGGTATGTTTTACCCAGTTGAACAGCCATACTGTTATTCCCTTAAATCTTTAATTATTTAGAAATTGCGTAAATAGACCATGAGAGTCAGCAAATTCACATATAAAAAGACCTGTTGTCGAATAATTTTTATCAATAAATATATTTGTACTGATAGCACAAATAAATGTGTTTAACATTATCAATAGTAATCAAAAATGAAAGGCGTGTATAATTTTGATCACTCTATGACAAACTGGATAATTTGAGAAATTTTATTAATGATATTGGATGTACAGACAATTTCAAAAGAGGATAATATTTTCAAGAACGGTACTCTACTACTGTTTTGAAACCTCGTTTGCTATGTTACCCCACAAACACCTGACTGTATGTGATGCTAATTATAGAATGTTTCTATGAAATAAATCAAAGGAATGACATGTGTTCTGGTCATTATTGTCTATTTAATACCAAAATAGTCTTTTTTAGAAGGAAGATTGTTTTTATATACAGTAACCTAATTTCGTGCTAACCTATTTTTCGTGCATCTCCGGAAATGATTAATAATTCACCTCGCGTGACCTCCGCATTTGCTTGTTTTGATAATCATGGGTTATGATTTCACCATTTTTTATCGGCCGAATTTCCTTATCTTATTTTGTCAGTCACTATTTTATTTTTTAAAATCATTGTTCTTTGAATGAAATGTCATTAGTTAAATAGTATTAAAGATATATACTAAGAGAAGTTAATTATACCACTGGGTATCTCGACTTATTTATAGATCAAACATTGTATACGAAAATATATGTCGCAGTTAGCAGCCATTGTCGAGTTGATTCCTCATGAAATATGGGTGAGGTGAGGGTGAGGGATTCATAAAGAAAATCGAAACAAACCAATTTTTTTGTAGAATATCTGAGGAAGCTTCTAAGACATAAAAAACTGCATTTTTTTAATTTTTGACGAAATCCTTATATGCACAAATATAGGTTACACCACTGTGTATGAATTTATATAGATCTTTATCAATATTCGATCAAGTCACTTTTATAGCTCTACGAGTTTTTCGACAAAATTTTGTCGACGGGTTGACATGTTGACGAGTTGACTGGTTATTCTTTTAATTTACGTTCTTTTTGTAAGTTTTCCGACAAAGTCGGCAGATGGCAGATGCCATATTTAGATTGTATTTGATGGGTGGCCGTCCTCATTAACTTTTAGAAAGTATTTCCATACTTTTGATATTGTTTTGCCCCCTATATGGGGACAAATGTGTTTTATGCATAGATGCATATAATAACTAGATCGCGCACTCTCTATATGACGTAGTATATAGAACTCATTGAGAAACAAAATGGTGGCTATAGAGGGGATAGGCCTAACGCCACACTACGTAAATGGCAGTAAACAAGGTAATTCTTTTTACCGTACGTCTTCCTTAAAATCCCCCCCACCGAATTTGTGTCGTAGTCCATCGCCGCGAAGAACCAATGGGGCGACCCCGGAGAAATTTTTTAAAACTGGCAGGGCGTTGATCTTTTTGGTTTTATACTTAGCTTCACCCCCACTAACTATAGTTCAATGTCAAAATTCTAGGAGAGGTTTGAAAACGATTGTGAGCCGCAACATTTCAGCTAAAAAAAATTATCTTCTGCGGTTAGGATTGCGTCCGTAAAATGAATTTTCTGTGATTCCAAACGCATTTACTAGGTCTATGCATTTTCAAATTATAATGTGACATGAAACCCGCACATTTTAAGAATAAACCCGTTCTATTTATAGGGGAGCCGCGGTGGCTCAGTGAGTTAGACGCTTGCTCGCTAACCTGAAGGTCCAGGGTTCAATCCCGGCATAGGTCGAGATAATACCTTCGGATTTTTCAACCCGGTTTCCCCCTGTCAGTGATGCAGGTAAGAGGGGCTGACATGGAAAAAGCGTCTAGTCGTTCGGATGGGACAATAAACCGAGGCCCCGTGTGCTACAGGCTGTGCACGTTAAAGATCCCTCGACAGTTGGAAATCGAAAAAGAGCAGGCTAATGCCGCTGTCCTGGCAAAATTTCCCTCATCGCACCCTGCATGGCGTTGCCCGTCTTCATTAGCCCACATGGTGCAGAAAAGTAGGACATAAAACTCCATTCATTTCATTTTCATTTCGTTCTATTTATAACGCTATGGTTTTATGCCTTCTTCCTTGTCGTCTGCCATACCAGTCTCCGACTAGACAGTAGAGTGACCTCCTGAGGTGCGTTCGTGTGTTTGTTGATCAATTTTTCATGTTCTAAACCGATTGTCGCAATCGGTAGGACATAATCGAAGGACAACCGATTATTTGCGACAAACGGCCCATCACTAAGTTTAAATAGAACATCATGCGAATGTTTTACAGATTTGGCAGCGGTAGTTATGCCTTCTATTCTATATGCCGACTTACATTGTTCGAAGAGATAGTTGTAAAATTATAGGAATTGCTGGTCATCTTCTTTTGTGGACACTCTGCTGTTACTTCATATTGATACAGCGTACCTTCTTTTAGATCCTGCAAATGTTAAAATAGACATTGAATATCGATATGTAAAACATAGAAGTCAACAAAGACATCGCAGCACGTGAATGAAAACAAAATCTGGAATGTGTTATGAATAAATGCATAGAATCTATTAGAAACAGTCCTCGAATACTAGTCTTATCTGTCTGCTTATCAGTTGAAATGCAATCTGTAGTGCCAGTTAACAACTAAAATGCAACAATCTGTAGTGATCGTCTCTTGAATCTCTTGAACTGTCTTACCTTCAACAGAGCTCTGTGAATGTATCTGAAAGCTGAGTCGGAATCGTGTGTTAATTCAGCTATGGTACTACTAGAATTGCTTTCCTCCTGTTTGCCAGATTCTCTATACGTTACCCACGATTTCACATGAATGGGAGTTGCCCACATGACTATCATTTCATTGCTTGATTTTCCAAAGCTGAGGTGAATTTGTTCTGGTGGTTGGCAGATGTTACCTGTAAGTGAAATAAGAAATACGTTTTTATTGTAAGCACAATGTCACGAAATATAAAATGAGAACTTTTATAAAAATTTGTGAAATCAAGGTTGAGGAGTGCAGTAACATTATTGGAAAATATGGAAAATGAAGTCAGTCCCTTTTTAGATTTCAATATCAATACTATTCTTGTTCTGCATTGGTAGGCTATCCGAACATTGAGAGGAACATCATCACTAAAAAGTAAAGGTAAATATTTTGTTAAAGTTAAATCGGGGGTTCTTTTCCTAAACAAAAGGTTTATGGGTGGAAAATTTAGGATAGACAAACGTCTTACATTATCTCTGATGAAAATTACCTCAGCTATACATGTATTTATATATGTAGCCTATCCTGCAACATGTGGAAACCATTTTGGTTTAGTCACAAATAGAGAAATCACGAAACTGAAATTATTTTTAGAACGTTACGGAAATCATATTTTCTTTATTTTTTAGTCTACACCTCTGAACGTGTCGTGGCAGATGCATTTACTCACCTGTATCTATTGTTAAAAAAAAGTTTTCAATATAACAGTGGAGTAGTGCGCCAATTTATTTTGAAATAATTGTAAAAGTCTAAAAGTGAATGTGATGGTGAAAAAACAAACATGGGCACTCGGAATGGCAGATAACTTTACATTGTATAATAATAAGTATACTGTATCTTCTCGAAAACAATGTAAATTATAGCTTACTGTTTAATTTCATGTCACAATGTGACGTTAATACAAAGGATTTGGTTTGGTCACGTATTTTTATAGAGTGTTTCGCTTTAAAATTTAACACTTTTTAGTATTTCCTTGTTTAGTTCAACACTATGCCCATGTATTCTTAGAAGTACTATCTAAACAGTGTGATATTTTGACTTTTATTATCGGAATAATTTGAACATAGCTGCTACAAAGTTTACTAACGATTTCGACGCATAAAATACCAATCCAGTATCCTAATCAATCGTCTGCAATTGGTTTGATTAATATATATCTTATTATATCACAAATGTATGAACTGTCAATAAATATTAATGAATACCCATCTTAATTAACTTCTCGCGTATCGGATTATATATATTTATGTATATAGTATAGGGTTATGGTCAATAAATTAGGTATTTACTTAATTGCTCTATTAATAAATCAGCAACTAATTTCATTAAACTATTTTCAAATTATTCCAACTGTTCTATAGGATATATAACAATATTATGTATAATAACAATATCTATTCTGTCTTTATACATTTGCTTTTGAATGAATGCTTTGAAATAATAATAAAAATAATCAATCGATTGTGAGTTTTAGATCAGAAATAGAGGATCACAAATAAACCTATGTTTTAAAACAAGTGATTGTATAACAAAGACAAGATAATACAAAGCTAAATAGTTGTCCAATATTTTGTATAAATGGCATTTGTTGTACCCTGAATAGATTTTAGGTGTGACAAGAAAAGAGTTGTTATATAAAATGTAGTATGGTAACTTAAACTGATATAATGAGCCGATAAAACCACATGTGAATTCCTTTTAACATTCTCATAAACTTTCTGGTATATCATTGAAATATTATATAAAAATGTAAATCATACCTGCGTTATTGATTCCTATCAGTTTACCAAGAATCGCGAAACAAATTAACAACATCACTCTTATGTTCAGGAACCTATAAAATGAATTTCTAAACATGGATATATTAATCTGTGTGACCTGGTGCAATCCAAATGACAAACATAAATAAATGGTCAGGTCTCACTGATAGGTGATTTACTGGCCAGTGGTAGAATGTAATGAAGGATGTATCGTTACCTCTTATAAATTCCATCAGAAACCACACCTTTCACGATATCTTACACTATCCTGGTAACAAGACTAGACTACTGACAGTTTGTGTGAACGTTAACAGTTTAGTTAGGGACAATTTGTTAATATGATTATCACTTTATAAATAATAGTCCAATGGCGCAAGTTTAGTAAGATTAGTTTCAAACAAGCAAATTAATTGATACAGGTTGAACATTTGCAATCATATTTTAATATGCCACGAACCACCGTATAATATATCCATTTATCATCTAAAAGTAATAATATAGCCTAAATAAAATTTCAATTTTTGTCATGGTATCTTTAGGAAATATATCCAATAAGGTTCGAGTTGTGTATTTTAACTCTTCAAATGAAATGAATGGAAGCTTACGTCCTACTTTTCTGTATCGTTGGGCCAATGAAGCGGGGCAACGTCATGCAGTGTACAATAAGGTAATTTTACCAGGACAGCGGCAACTGTTGAGGTATCAGCCTGTAGCACACGGGGCCTCAGTTTATTGTCCCATCCGAACGACGAGACGATTTTTCCAAGTCAGCCCCTTCGACCTTCAACCTCAAGGGGCAGCCGGGTTGAAAAACCCAAAGGCATTATCTCAACCTATGCCGGTATTGAAACCTGTACCTCAGGTTAGTGAGCAAGCGTCTAACTCACTGAGCCACTGCGACTCCTTTAACTTTTCAAGGAACTTTTAAGGAATCTGTTTCAGCGAATATAAGGTTAATGATATTTCTATTAAAGCGTATACCTGCGTATGTCATTGTATCGTGGTTCATTCAATATAATTTCGTATGAGCCATTCCATACAAAAGGTGTTTCCCGTACTCATGTATATTCAAAAATTGGTATTTAGGAAGCGTGTGGGTGTAAATGAGATAACATCATATTAATATATTTCCCTGCTGATCGTTGTGAAGGCTTGTGTTCACGGCTTGAAAACACGTATGTGTGGACATAGGTCTTTATCGTCTGGCGTAACCCAATAAGTGGTAGATGCTATTCCTCAAAAGTGGACCCAGCGACTGTAAGGCCATACCAAAATAATTTTCTGTTCTTCGGGATTTCTTAAAAAAAAAAAAGGTACGAGCGAACGAAATTTTTTTTTTAATTTTAAAAAAAAAATGTCTAAAAGTTAGTAATCATTGATTTGGTTGGTGCGATATAATATTTTTTAATTTGAAAAAAAAAAAGTCCCTTCGTACCATTAAAATTTTCCAGCATGGATGATTTTGAATGTATTCAGATAAAATAACAATTAATAGTATTTATTTGTAATCTTCCACAAAATTTCTTTTGCACAGATTAACTGGTCTTTTGACCAGCCATCATAAATTGTTTTGCACCAATCTAGCACATCACAAAATAGTTTTTGAGGTCCAGTTAAGGTTTTGTCAAAGACTGGTGGTGTAGGTTTTTCAGGAAACATTAATGTCTTTCTTGATGCCATCATAAAATCGAACACATTTTTATCACTTTTGGAAGTATTACAAACAGGTTCCTCAGACGAAGAATGAGAAGGCAAGTTAATTAAAAAGTACACAAACTTGGATTTCAGTTCATCACACAGAGAAATTTTCAACGTATGTGTAACTAAGACACCGCCTGATTTTTCCATATTGTCCGTGATGTACACTTTTTCTGGGATCTGTGATATGCACGATTGAATTCCTGCAGATGCCAGATCATAAACATCTTTAAAAGTGTTTTCAGGCTCAACATCAAACGCCATGTATGGCAAAATAAGTTTCTGGTGTGACCTAATTTTGAATACTAAAATCATTTTGGTAAAAAAGACAAATACAAATCATGTATTAATTCTAGCACTGCACGTTCTTGCTTCAGCGAAGGGCCTAAACTACTGTACGAACTCACTCTTTCAACAGCTGGAACATGTTCTACTATAATTGTCGCACGATGTCCACAAACTGACAAACGGAAATAGAGGGCGCAATTTGTTACTCCTGCTACCAAATTTTAGGCTTAAAGAAATAAAAATGAAACTAAAAATGAGAGCTAAACAATCATGTTATCTGATCAATTTAGAGGTACGGACATAAGGGCAATATAATTTTTTTTTTTAAATTAAAAATTCTTTTTTCAAAATTTTACATACAGGAGCTCTTTTGATACGGAATACTATTTTTTAAAATCGGGTACGGAATTCCCGACGAACGGAATATTATTTTGGTATGGCCTAACTGCCAAAGATCAGGGTCTTATGTTAATTCGCACAGGAATACGATGAATTCTGGTTTAAATAGCTTATTTTAAGTAAAATTATCTGCACAAACAGGATAAAAAAATTAAAAGTGTATGAATCAATTAATAGATGACAAATGACAATATACAATGATAATCTGCTAATAATTTGCAAAGGCTTTACCAAAGATGTCACAATAAATAAAATGTAAATAAAGACTATATGGGAGATAATTCTTGGTGCTCAATATGGGGAAATTAATTGTTCATGCCAGAAAATGGCTGCCTCACACCCTTACATTTTACCTGTACAAATTATACAACCTGACAAAAATAAACCATGAAATGTAAAGAAAATGCTTTTACTAACAGGGAAAGCATGTCATGAAAATTTAGCTTCTCACGTGATTAAGTCAACGTAATAAATTAGGACTCTATGATGTGCGAAATACGAAACAATACTGATGCCAAGCTTCACTGATAAGATAAGGTTAACAATAAACTCGACGTAAATCGCGTATGTGGACACAAGCCTTTAGAAATCATCTGCCATCCAGCATGGCTCGACTAGAGAGGTTATGTACGTAGATAGTAGGCCTCAGCCAGTTGAAATGGAAACCGATATTGATGTAGGCCAAGCCCTGATTTAAACAGAAATATATAAACAAAACTACAGACATATTCCATTTGAACGTGTGAATTTTTCGCCAAGAGTTTCTTGGGTAACAGTTTTTCAATCTTAGGACAGTCTGAAAGGTAAATGAAAAGTTACCAGTCGCTTCCAGCTGATGCTGATATCGCTGACTAGGCTATATAGTAGTGAGGTCGTAGTTAATGGTCGGTGGATTGGTTCCATCTGAAGTTTCTGTACTGTCCGTTTGGTATGTGGATTTATATAACAAAGTTTTACCATCAAAGGGAGAACATCATACATGTATATTTCGAAACCTGACGGACCACATTAAAATTGATTGGAATAAACGGTGTTCCCACCTATTTAAAAAGGGTTTATTATGGTTTAAAGCGAATTATTGGCTCTAAGACACTGAGCTATATCTTATACCCAGATCAATAATAAAACATCACAAATACAGGTTATACAAGTCAAGTAACCTAATTTCGTAGAAACCTATTATACGTGGATTTCCGAAAAGGATTAATAATTTACATGAGCGACCTTGCGCGACCTCCGCATTAGTTTGTTTTAATAAACATGGGTTTTCTCTACAATATCAGCTAGTATAATGAATCCAGTAGTTTCAAGCAAGGTAAAATGTATTAATGTATACTTTGACAAATACAAAATGGTGGATTTCAGTTATTACCAAACGTCACCATTTTTTATCGGCCGAATTTCCTTATAATCCCAAGCGGTAATCGGAATTCCAAGTCGTCTGCTAGAATGTAGTCCAACGAATGAAGTCACGTGATCAACTAGCGGATTCCGTGTCAGCAGAAAATTTCTATGGAACACAAAGTGGACCATATTCTTATGTTGTTTCAGTGACTTTTAGCAATAAATCACGCTACGTATCTTATTTTGTCAGTCACTATTTTTTTTTAAATCGTGGTTCTTTGAACGAATTGTCACTAATTAAAATGAATTGATATTAAAGATAAATACTAAGAGAAGTTAATTATACCACCCGGTATCCATACACCGTGTTTTTCTAGACATATTTATAGATCAAACATTGTACACGAAAATAGGTGCCGCATTCTGCCGCCGTTGCCGAGTTGGTTGCTCATGAAATATGGGTCAAAGTGAAGGATTCATAAAGAAAATCGAAATAAACCAATTTTAAATATTTTGTAGAATATCTGAGCAAACATCTAAGACATAAAAAAAAAATTCGTTTTTTTAACTTTGACAAAATTCGGTGTTGAATCCTTATATC
Source organism: Lottia gigantea (assembly GCF_000327385.1). Taxonomy (NCBI): domain Eukaryota; kingdom Metazoa; phylum Mollusca; class Gastropoda; family Lottiidae; genus Lottia; species Lottia gigantea. The sequence goes on from NW_008708986.1 coordinate 59,103, forward strand.
CACGAAAATAGGTTACACCACTGTATATATGCATGACAGGTTTCATCATGGCCAAAGAAGGGTTTCCTTAAAATCCAATCGAAACCTGTCCTACTATCAACCAAATTTACAAGCAAGTATTGTCGTATTGAGTCCAGCCCCGTCGCCAGGAATGAATTAGTGCTGGAGCTCAGAATTTGAAGAGGTGCTAAGAACGTTTCAAAATCTATATCCTTTTGATTTTGTACAAAGACATTGTAAATGAATCAATCTCTGCTGAACTGAAGAAGGTATCACTGGGGTTTATATCTCACTTGTTGGGCCCCAGCCCCCACCCTAACGATGTCTTATGATCTAGATCAATAGACTTTCACGGTGGTATTTTTTAAAGCTTTTTTCTCTCTAGAAAATTGAGAAACGCGCCGTTAATAGAGCTAATATGTTTACCAGTGGGTTCGTTTTGCCGTGCCCAACTGCACAAAAACGACATGTAAAACGAAACTAAAGGTTTCTGATAAAATCCGGAATGGCCATATTTTACATGAAACAAAATATTTTAATCTGTTGTCCCACATCTTCTATTTTTATTATGTATAATTTGGACCTGTTAGGGAAATCGAAACTATACTTTTATGGTAAAATCTGGAATAAAATAAATACCAAGTACAAACGATCAGAACCGTAATAGAAAATACATAAATCCATAAAACGAAACAAGACAAGTGCAATAAATAAATTTGGTAATAACTTGCAAGAGTTATGTCCCTCTACAGCGTGCCAATAACGTCACTCTCGTGCTAGAAAAAATGGCAACTGAAATGTCTGAAAGTGAAAATCTTCTGAATAGTAAATCAGAATTATCAAGCGAGGAGAAGTTTTAAATTCTCGTGTTCGATGTGCTCTATAATTCGGCAGTGGCTCAACGGTTCCAGAATGTCCTGGTGGACAAGGTAGAAACTGGGGTTGATTGGCTCCACACTACTAACTACAAAAATCGACGAACCTGCGAATGTTTAGAAAAAAGAAAAATTAGATAGTGGACCATATACGCCCACCACGGCATGCGGATGGTAAAGATTTTGGGGCAAGGGCAATAACTCTGCTTCTAACGGTCGAAAATAGCTCAAATTCGAACTCCATTTTATGAATATGTATATACATACCGAATTTCATTTGATTCCATCAAAAAATCTAGTTTTTAGAGCGTTTACAAGCAAATGTTGACGGACGGAAGGACCGACGGACCTTCGTTTCATGAATATGTATGCACATACCGAATTTCATTTGATTCCTTGAAACACTCTATTTTCTAGGTGTTTACGAGTAATTGGTGTTGATAGAAGCACTTACTGTATAGAGGTTAAAGGGCGATAACTACTCAAAACTGACGTAAGAGGCCTAAATCTTGAAAAAGCCTTAAATTTAATCCGAAGTTAACTAAACTTTCTCAAATCTTTCGATTAAGGTCCAATAACATCCATTTTAAGTTTCATCAAAATCGGTTGAAAACTAAGAGAGGAATAGCATATTCAAGATTTTGGGGCAAGGGTAATAACTCTGCTTCTAACGGTCGAAAATAGCTCAAATTCGAACTTGATCTTCGTTTTATGAATATGTATACACATACCGAATTTCATTTGATTCCATCAGAAAATCTAGTTTTTAGAGCGTTTACAAGCAAATGTTGACGGACATAAAAAAATCGATTCGGGACACCATATTAAAATATTTCGTTTCATGTGAAACAAATGGTCATTCCGGATTTTATCAGAAACCTTTAGTTTCGTTTTACAGGTCGTTTTTCTGCAGTTGGGCACGATGCGGCAAGTTGGGCAATGCGGCAAAACGAACCCACCGATATTTTACTTAAATCTTAATCCTGAAAATCATTGTATTTAATTGTAACAGGTATTATCAGAGTAATATTAAATAGAAATACAGAATAAGTAGGGTTACCATAACAAATGAAAAGAAATTATCGGTCTAAATATCTCGGTTAGCAAGAATATAAGCCCAACACACACAACTTTTTGTTTCGCGACAAAAATCCGTCGTGTGCGTTTGCAAAAATCATTGTTTTTTGTTTCAAGAAACATTTGTTTGAAAATCAAACTTGTTTGAATTCTGAACAAATGTTTCGGGCAAACTTGTGTTTTGTCTGTGGTATGCTTTGAACCGAAACATTTTCCGTCTTAAACCAATCAGTATACGTCATTTCATCATGTGGAATAAAATAGCGGAACTCGTGTCAACTTTTTGGATGACGTATTAATAGGCTTACAGCTCCCAGATAAGAAGCTAGCCCGCCTTTGCCCCCTCCCAACTTTCAAATTTTCTTTCTTACATAGCGACAGAATAGCCCGTAGTCCTCTTTATATGGGCCTTACTCGAACGTGCCGGGAAAATAGTGAAAAATAAACTCAACCGGTTCACTGCTAATATCCACTGCCTTTATCTAATGCAGGAGTGTGTTTATGATGGTGCAAACTCATAGTTTCATAAATGTATTGTTGACTTTCTTGTCAGTTCTAGTGGCAGGCTGGAGAGTAAGGTTTTGGTGTGTGTTATTATGGTTGGGAGGGGGCAAAGGCGGGCCAGCTTCTTATCTGGGAGCTGTAAGCCTATTACTACGTCGTCCAAAAAGTTCCACGAGTTCCACTATTTTACTTTTAAAACAGAAAATGTTTCGTTGAAATTTTTTTGGTTGACAAGGTGGACAAATTCTCTGGCATCTGCGGTGTTGGGAGTTTCACCAGTTGGTTTGTTGTACGCAGAGTGATTAATTTGGGATGGTCTGCTATCAGTATTTTGCCGTGTATAAAAGGCCAGGGTATCATTGGAAGTTTGTATTTCAAACAATAGGGAGTCAAGAGTTTTTGAAATCTCTGGTTGGATTGAGGATAATGTACGGGTACGAAGCTAGGTTCAGTATTCTTTGTTTTAAAAGTTTGGGTAGCTCGGGCCTCGGGGGTGAATAAGTCTCCGGCGATATTTTGCCCATGATGTTAAATAACACAACCTTGTTGCAACAAGTTGTCTTCAACGAATGCGGCTTGTCGTTTGAACATGTCTTCTGGTTTTTCATCTGGTTCGAGGCTGATTCCGCAGAAGTCCAGGAAATGGGCACGTTCTGTTGATTGAAACCCATAATGCGTCCCAATTTGTTGCCGTATATCGTTCAAGCTAGTGGAATTTTTAACAATAAGGAGTTCGAGCAGTGCCACTTTTTGTTGCGCCTGTTTTCAGTTACTCGCTCAGTGTCATTTATAAAACCCATCAATGGCTTTACTCCGGTTTTTTTTAAGCTAATGAAAATCGGCGACCAAAAATTGTGCAAAGTTTTCATCGTGTGTAAATGAGGTTTTTCTTCAAATTTTCGAACGAATTAACATTTTCTGTCTTGGTGAGGCAACAATGTTTGGCAGCTCTTCGAATGTTCGCCATTGTTGGGACACAATACAATATAACAATAGAAAAACTGTTATTAAACTCTAGTCTTCACTCCGTATGGGAAGGCAAAATTGTTTTTAGACCGAAACAAGCTGATGTAGAGACAGAAATAATAAGCCCTGTTAAATGGGGATATATTCCGCATTTCCGCAGGTGCGGGGGTTTTAAACCTATTTAGATACCTCGGATCTGCAAAACCAGGGTATAAACCAGGCGCAGCCAAAAGTTCAAAGGTCACGTGTCATCAGTAAAATTCTATTTTGTTGGCCGTATTCTTATGTTGTTATGTTGACTTTTTGCTATAAATCACATTTTACTTATCTTATTTTGACAGTCACTATTTTATTTTTAAAGATAACTTACCAGGCAAGGTAACATACGCCACTACCAGCTGCCAGAAATGATAACAAAGTCTGTGGTGGTTTAATATGTAAAACCAATCATCCGATTGTTACCAATTCCGAACTTGACTGAGGTCTTATCAATATCTGCAAGCATAGGCCTACTAAGTTTCATCAAGATAGGATAAAAATTTAACGCGTTTTACTAAGTCAAGGGCAATAACTCTGAAACTTTTCATCCGATTTTTACCAATTTCGAACTGCGACGGCAATATACGTCCACTTTTCCATAAATGTCAAAATATCCGAAAATCAAGAACTCCGCAATTCGCAGTTTCGAAAACGAAAATACCCTTCCATATTAAAGGGATTATAGACGTTAAGTCCTTAAGCTTAGTTATTTTTAGAAATTATGATTACGACCCTTTAATCGAGCTAATATTTTAATGCTGAAAGAGTGAAACAAAATTTTTTTGTCAACCACGTGCAATTATAGTATGCAGCCGGTCTACCCCAGAAGCCCCCTTATCTACAAAGACATTTGTTGTTTCGTGTGGTTCCAATGGGGGAGTTCTTGTTGATCTCTTGTGGGGAACGTTCAATTACATTTTTCCTCACTTGTTAAATTGACTTGATGAGGAGCGACATATTGGTAACGTAGGCCTCTTGAATATTTTTTTTCAATGACCGGAAATCAAGTTTAGGAACGATAACTCTGACCACAATGTCGGAATAGTCCGAATCATACTATTGCTAACCCATGCCACTAGAGTTTTTTTCTGTCAATTTTAGACTAGGGTAGATGCTCCACTTTTATTACAAAGTTACAATACTTAAAATTCGAGGAAATTTAAATTTACGTCAGATAGGCTATGCAACGTTCAGCAGACAGATATATGACTAGGCCAATATACGATTTAACAACAGAAAGTCGAAAATGCAGTCGCCAAATTATTTTTACTCACCAGTAAAATTAAAAAAAGATAACATGGCGCGCTTACTTTAATTCACGTTCAAACTCGCCACAGTGGGATTGCTAAACATTTGCATGTTGAAAAAGAACAAGATTTATTTCTTGTTACGTTTCGTCATACGTAATGAAAACATTCCAACTTTTTATTGGTGCCTGCATCAAGTGCCTGAATATCAAGTCTCAAATGACCTGGCGGGATGGCGGTGGCGGTCCGCCTTCGACGGAGGATTCAAGACACCGTAATCAACTATGTCTCCTGGACTTTACATTCTTGAAAGATGTAAGTTCGACCACTGTATTCTTGGGAGTTGTAAAGTCAACTTCTGCATTCCATAATTTCCTTTTAGAATAACATTACATGTATATAGAAAATATAGGCCTATATAGAATCTGTACATGTCCGAATCGATTCGCTTCTTTTGTTTTCCACTGTATCCATAATCCATCTTCATACATCATATCGTCTCTCCGCATCTTAATTTAATTAAATTTCTAAATCTAATTAGTAAATATTAGATTGATTATACCCATCAATCATATTACATGTATTATATATTTTATAATTTCATATGAATACTTTAAAGAGAAGGATTCGCCATTTCGGAGGTTGATTTGGGTCTTGATAAGTCTTCAGAAGAGCCTAATAAAAATGTACGAAAATAGCACAATTCCTTCAAAGATCAAAAATGTCTCAAACCGGTAGTCTATGTCTTTTCTATAAATGGCAGAGTCTCAAGAAAAGACAGTCGTCATTTTAACTTCCAAACGCAGATAATCAGTAGCCTAGCTGCTGGCATATTTTGGGTGTGGGCCATTTGGCCATGCCAACCCAAGCCACCCCCCGCCCCCTTTTTTTTAAGACGCAGTCCTTAAAAATAGTGATATAAAACTTGAGTTTAATAAGATCAACGAAGAGAGGAGCATGTCATGTGAAAGTGTAACTTGGCAATAAAATCAATTTAAATGGGTTTAAATTCATATCTCTCATTTTAACCGTTTTAAGTTCCCACAGCAATTCTATGTAGGGGACAGGCTGGATGAATGGAGGAGGGAAGGAGGGGGGGGGGGGGGCAACTTGTCGAGGCTGAATTCAAAATGCGGCAACTTTGTGGAGGCGTCTTATTCACAACCTCCGCTGTACCCCCAACGGCGTAGGCACTCGGATTAGCCTAGTTAAAGAGTAGGCCCATTCTAATATTTTGATGGTCTATATCGCAGCTTATAGGCCTATATATATTTGCTATTTGATTCTGAATAACCTTCATCAGGCATATCAAATGAAAAAAAAACCCGGCCATTATCTGATCTTTTTATATAAACACAAGCAACTCGGGGTCACGTTATTCAAGTCGGTATTTCCGTTGGTCTAAAGATATATTACTGACGTCATCATCACATCGATCGGTGACATTTATTCAACAAAGCTATTATTTGAGGATATTCCTTTCAAAAATGGCAAACTCTTTTTGGCTCGCAAGTGGTCGATAAGTCGGTCGGTTCAAAATGAAATAAATAATTGACAATGGGCGTCGAGAGTAATAATCTGAATCTATTCAATTACCCGCTTCGTAATGGTATATTAAGTATTACACAAATAGTTTATACTTGGCACTAGGCTAATCCAGAAAGTTTTACTCTCTGTAAGTGTTAAACTTTATTTACATAAGGCCTATTCTTTCCAATAAAAGATGTATCAAACTAAAAACACATTGGATATGACCTTAAATTTCTCCCCGCTTGTGAAATCTGGGAGTTCATCTATGCATTTACTTTTATATGTTTGACCTCACATATTACATGATTAGCTTGATTCGTGACAAATATTAAAATATTCTTTAATTAAGTAACTTTATTACAGGTTAATGAGATGTCATGTAAAAATGATAAAAAAGTTGAACTGAGTCATCATAGGTCTATAGGCTATATCTTTAATAACGCCTCAGTGTTCATAGTCGTCCACGTTCACCCTACCCTATGGATTTGGACAGCATTTTACAGGAGAGCGTTAAAGAGTGAGCCCATGGAGGGAGTTTCAAGCCGAAATTGACTTTGGGTGAAATGCGATTCATTCTGTGAAAATTGTACGAAATGTCAGTGAGGAAAAGTACTTTTGTGCCAAACATACTTGTAGAAAGATGTACAGCATGTGAAAAACCCGTTTATGCCATGGAAAAGGCAGATATGAACGATAAACCGTTCCACAAATCGTGCCTCCGTTGTTCACAATGCAAGTGTCAGTTGACACCGAAAAATTTCGCAGCGAATTCCGGGAAAATGTTTTGTACTAGTCATTTCAAACAGCTCTTTAAGATGAATGGAAATTATGATGAAGGGTTTGGTAGGCAGCAGCATAAAACTGAATGGAATGGGAAGTAACACCATTGCAATGGTAGGGTGTGTTCCACTTATTATGACATGACACATAATCATTCAATTAATACTAATACTAATAGGGGTAACTGTGGTTGTTATGGCCACTTGAGTTAATCTAATTTGACATGATATTGAGACTGAATGAAACCAGTAGGTCAATTTAAATCTCTAAAACAGTAAACAGAATCAAAATAACATAAAACTTATATTTGTGTATTGTTTGAAATCATTATTTTATGAATTTGTTGGAGACATCTTGGCTAACAATCCCACAATTGCTTCATCATTATTACAATTAGTTAAAGCAGTTGACTGGATGCATGAGTCAATTCATGAGCAGAGCATAATCATGACATTTATGTTTATATAACCTAATAGAAATGGTGAACCTTTTTCTCAATCTGTAAATATTATGAAATGTTTTACTGAGTTGAGTTATTGCTCTTGACATAGCCAAAACATTCTTTGTCTTATAAACAGACTAATTCGATCATGCACATAAAAAATCCCTATGGTTATCTAATGTGATTAGGCATTGCTTTGATTGAAATTTTTTTGATATCTCACATTATCAGCCACTTGCAGAATATAACTTATAAGATTTTACAAATTGATTGAGTGAATATTTTCTTATCAGGGGCTTATTCTGTTTCATACAATGCTGGTACTAAGTTCCTTTGAAAGATAACCTTTAGGCCTATACATGTACAAGTATTAAGTTTTTTCTATAGTTTCTCATATTTTGTAATACTATTGAGATGATTATTTTGTATTGCAGGTTCCATAAAAGTATTATGATTGGTAACAATAGTAATAGCTAGCTTATGATCTTAACAATTGGTACCAGTACTGTACCTATAAACTCAGCATAACACCATATTTCTTCATCAACATAAATGGATAGTATTTCACAAACATAAACCTCTGCTGCATATTTATGGGGGCCTTAAACTAAATAGGCTATCAAAAGCAATAATCGCCCTTGGCTCCCTCTTCGCTCATTCCTACTGGCCTAATGTACTTATCTCCAAAGGTCACATAAAAACATAGTAGTATTAATTTTTTTTCTGTCTCATTTTGTTGGAATTCAAAGATATGTCCCATTTAATGATCAAATTCAGATATCTAAAAGCTGTACCATTTGTGCATATCTGGTTAATCAATGATAAGGACTCAGATTTATTTCCAAATTAAACGGGTTCGAGCACCAGTTCTTATGTTAGCTTAGATTGGCAAGTGTACGCTTTCTTAACTTAAGTCATTAACAAAGAATCTCATATTGAATGAAATCAAATTGAATTTGATGAAATGATTTTGAATCTCAGAATTTAATGCCACCCACATTTTGACTATGTCAAATGCAGAGACCACCAAAATAGTACATAATGGATTTAAGGGGTAATTAAGGGTTTCTTTTTTCTTTTCAGTCATTATATTTTATAATACTGGTAGTGCATTTTCATAATGTTTAGTTTGCCAATATTGCCAATTATTTATATATTTCTTTTGTTTTCTTCAGTTTTCTTTGTACAAAGTTTTTGATGACTTTGATATTATTTTGTAGAATACACTATTAATGGACTATTAAGTCTGAGCATACAGATATTATTTTACCATTTATTTGATATTTAGTTATTATAACTATTTATTATGAAGATATTAAGATATTTCTTTGTTAAATTGAGTAATTTTATAAAGCTTGTGTGTCATAAGGAAACTTTTTTTGGCCAAATTAAAGGGACAGATTTACCAAGTGTTTGACCTATTGTACCTTAGTTTCAGAAAGGGAAACTTTTTTGCTAAGCTTATCAGTATAGTTCACCTTCCCAATTTGAGCCTTCAAATCCATGTGTGTCCAGAATTATCTGCGTTTGAAAGTTAAAAAGACGACTATCCTTTCACTTTTTTACAATGAAATATTATGTCAAAAAAGCGGACAGTCCCTTAAAGTTCCTAGTTAGAGGTATTTTTGAAGGAATTATTTGATATTTGTACATTTCTAGTACTTCTGAAGACTATTTACATATATGTTATTCATGACCCAAATCAACACTCGAAAATGGCAAACCGGTCCCTTTAAGTCATTTGGTTACAAAAATTTTGTAAACTTCAATGCCAAGTCTAATTCTTCAGTTTTCAAGCTTTCATAAAGAAATGTAAAGTTATCTTTGACCCATTCTGCTCTTCCAGAGATTCTATATAAAAAGAAAAAGTTTCTTTGATTACTGTAGAAAAAAAATGCCAATAGATCAACCTAGCTATGAACATTTGGATTTAACTTGGCATTATAACTAATCAAATGATATCATTCGGAATTTATAAAAAGGCTGGTAAACGAAAACAAGGTACAGGAGACTTAAATAAAGACCAATTTTTCACATTCCCTATTCGGATAGAGTAGATCCTCTAATTTGTTGAATTTAGAATCCTTTATAAGAGACCAACTTAGTGACATTCCTTTAACTATAATGAGGATTTTAGTGATCCCAGCTGAAGAAATTCATGTTTGTGAGCTTCTTTTATAACTGTTTTTGAAAGCAAGTTGGTGATTTGGTTTGGTACTACTCTCAGAATGATATATTAATACTTCCTTGAAGTGTGTGTCACCTAATTATCTACGAGCTCAATTTGAGCTGAAAGTATCATAATTCAGTATGATTGAATCTAATTTGTGATGGCTACTTTTAGTCATTAGCTAAAAATTTCTCAAATAAGTTTGTTCTTCTTCTTCCAACGGAAAACAGAATAGTTTGATAACTTAATCCTTCAATATGTTTATTGTAGTGCATTTAGTGTGCTACGAAACCTTAAGCATAATATATTCATATTTGTTACCAATATCTGAAAGTGTTCATAGATTCATCATTCATGACATGGTCAGATGTTCAGTAAAGTGAAATAACACACAATTTATATAGTATTAAATCAATGGCCCTCTGATGAAATACATATTATCTGGATGTTTTGTTATGTGGATCATAAAAATATGAAACAAAACTTTAAGATTTGAATCTTAATCAAGATTGACTGTTTACCCAAACTAAACATCAATATGCTTTCAAAAAAGTTATACAATCTGTTTGTTGAATTGTAATTGTTGTAGAATTATTATTCAGGTAATCTTAAGTGCTGTTATATTTTAGTCAATTAGAAAAACAAGACTAGTTGATTTATTTTGTAATTTTGTACCATATTTTATATTAGTTGCTAGTTTGCAGATCCTGAATCCTTGCTTTTTCCTGTCTTTGTGATAGCTTGAAAATAGAGGTAAAATCAAATGCAAAACTATCATAGTTATTACATAGAGAGCAAAAATAGAGGATGGTATGTATAGCAAAATCCCAAATCTAATGATTAAGAAATAGTCATTACATCTTAGGTCATTGATTTTTTGAAATGTTAAAGGCAATCACTAGTGCTATTAATTTTACATATGTTCTGAGAGTGCTGAAAGAACATAAGCATTCCTTGAAATAATCTGTAAGCCTCAAAGGCATTTAACCTGAAGAATATGATGTTCTATTCTGAAAGTGCTATTAGAGTAAAGCATTCCTTGCAGGTCTGAAACCCTTCCAATATACTAGCATTATTATCCTATTCCAAGAAGTTTGTATAATATCTTTAATAATTTTTTTTTCACAAGGTGCTTTAAATATTTAAAAATTTCAATTTTGTTTTTGTTAAAATATATTGAAAATTTCCTCAATTTCACATCAATGTATTCCTCAAAACATATATGCATGAATTTGAAGTATTGATTTTAGTAAATTTTTCATATTTTGCTCCTGTTTTTGACATTTTTCGTAATTAAATCTGTTTCACAATTAAATGTTTTACTGATTTTCTTTTGACTGTATTACTCTTACAATATGTTGTATTGTTCAGGGTAGTGAAGGGGCAGTAGAGTGTCATTAGCATCTGGGACAGCACATTTAATTATTGGGTGAAACTGTTAAGTAGATTGTAGTGTGACCTGATAACAGTAAACTACATAAGACCTCAATTGTAGTAATTTACTTCCAATTTCATGGTTATTGTGCAAAGGAGCCCTAAAATGTGCAAATTGGTTGCTCAAAATATTTGGTTTGTCAACAATGTTATGATATGTTATAATATCTGACAAGTTCACAAACTAATCCCAATCATCTATCCGTTTACAATTTAAAACTTGAAAGGAAAGGTGGGAAAACAGGGCTACATTTTCTGGAGTTAGCAGCATATGTCAAGCCATAGGTTGAGAAGCAAACAGAAATGTCACACCATAAACCGCATTGAGTCTGCCAAGCTGACATGTGAAAATGTAGAAGCTGTAAATAAACACTCATTTAAATTTTCTATTCTTCTCTTTTCACATAATAATTAGTTAAAACCTTGATTGAATACAAAATGATACAATGGTAGTATTAATCATAATTCAAATTTGACTCATTTTGACTATGTAGTGTCACATTCTTCATACAGGGAAGTCCATACAGCAATATCATTCTGTTAAAATGAGGGTAAAAATAGTGGGGTAAATGAACAGGATCCCAATTTAAAAGAAAATGCATGAGAATTTTGTGCAGGATGGTTGACAGAGAGCTTTCATGTTGAAATTTAAATTCCTGTTGTCATTAATACATAAAAGTAGAGTATTGGTAGACCTATATTCGAATATTTATGCACAACCTGTTCACTGTAAAACATCTGAATTCTGTATAACTGCATGTTGTAAAACAGGTAATAAAAGTTGAAAAGCATCTTGTATATATGTACTACTGTTTGTTGCCTGAAATTCAATTTTCAAATATACTTTATCATTAACAGAACCATTCTCCTGATCTGGATCCTCTTGGCAGATATCTCCTACATAAATAAATGGTGCTCCCAAATCTTAAAACAAGAAGCGACAATATTTTAGTAATGTTCTTGGAATAATGATACAATTATATAAACGGATGGGATTTTATTCATTACATATTCAAAAATCAGCCGAGTGGCAAAGAAAATCAAGTGCTCTTTTTGTTATTTCATACAAAAACTACAATGCTTTACCTCTAAATAAATATTTGTCACCAATGGGTTAACTATTTCTTCTTTTGTTTTGTCTTTTTCCTGCAATGGAAATTATCATTATTAAATAATTGCAAACAGTAGCAAAATTACAACCAAATGTATAAGCAATATTGAATAAAGTTAATCCTGCAATGAGATAGATATTTTTTTGTCGTATTTTGTACAAGGAAAAAACAATTTGGGGCATTAATGCGGAACTTCTGGGTGAATTTGATAAAGGTAAAATAAAATATCTCGCTGACAAAAACATTTGTGTTAAATGATTGCAGACTAATTGCCCTTAAAGCCACTACACCCAAAAACTGTGTTTTATTTCAATGAATGATCATGAGAAGCTATCAAGTATATATGAAATACTTACTGCTATTGAATTAAGACACTGAGAAAACTTTGAAGATAAAATACCAACTTCTGAGCATAACACTTGAGTTAAACTAAAAATTAAAACAGAATAGATCACAGGGTTAGATAGTCAGTTTCAAACCTACCCAGTGCTAACCCCCACATATTTTTGAAAGTTTAGTTACCTTACCTTCAGAAGAATTCACATATGCTTAACTGGAATTTTCCAAATGTTCATGCATCTCCAGGAAATTTCAATCAAAAATAGCAAAACTTAATTATTTCAACATAGTATAACAATAACAACTAAATTACTTACTTTGCAAGAGTTTTAGATTTGTCTTCATAAGACTTCTCTGTATCTTTCTTTAATAATATCAATTCACCAGCTTTATGAAACTGTTCAACACTTTTACATGATAAATCAGCTAAAAATTGGATGGCATGCTTGTGAACTTCCTACAATTCAAAGAAATACCAAAAATCGGTTAGTCAACAAAGAGGGAAAATCGCAGCAACACTGTTATGAAGAATTTGAAAGCATTTTTTTTGTGGCTTTAGGAATACTCACCTGGAGTGCAGTTTCTAACAATAAAGAATTTAAAACATGATAATGTAAGAATAAATAAAGCAAGTACTAACAGTCTGAACTGCAAAAACGAAATCCAGAACAACATCTTGGCAAAATACCAATAGCAACCAATGATCTTTTCACATGAGGAAAATATACAACAAAAAACATGCCCTTTTGTTTGTTCTCACAGTTCTAAACAGTGTCTAGAATATAATTTAGAGTACATCCACAGACTGTAGTACATGTAGCTCCATTGGAGTAATGACTAGCAAATATTACAAGAGTTATCTCACCTTTGGTTCATTTGACTCTGTTTCACTATCTTCATCTGCTTTCTTTTCTGTTTCAAATTCTTCTACATAATTTCTTGATCTTTCATGTACCTAAATAACACAATTAAATCAATCATAACATCAAATATGTAAGCCAACCACAAAACGTTTCGATGATACTTAAGTCAAATTTAGATAGCTTAAAGAGATGAATAGGAAAAGAAATGAAGATTTCTGAAACGGTTATCGGATATTAGAACTATGAGAATAACAAATACCAGTTTAAGTTTATCAGCTGTTGTACCAAGATGTAATTCTGATAACTGATCTGTAACTAACTGAACAAAATCATGATCATCTTCTTCATTGTCTGAAAAAAACATAAAACAAAGATCACAGTTTCACTTTCAAAGGATTAAATATACCAAAAATTGAACAATGTATTCAATCAATGAACAAAAAGTGTTTTTCAAAACTTGATTGACAAAGTCAATTCTAAAGTATTTGTGTGAAAGTTACATTGTTCAGCACAGATGAATGTTGTTCAAATAAAGAGCACCCTCACAATGTCAAGCTATCATGAATTACATACTTAGACCTTGAGTGCTATAGCCAATATTATTGTTTCATGGAATGCAGCAATTTGATTAGATTGACCCAAATGGAAAGACTGTTATAAAAGGCTTTCAGTTGAGGCCTCTGATTGGCTTATTCGCTGGTGTACAATCCAATCAAATTGCTTCATGTAAAACTTCCATGAAACAAGAAAGGTGACTAATGCAGTCAAGGTATAAGTACTAAGTTGGTAATAGCTTTACATTGTGAAGATGAATAAAGTATAAAGTGACATGATATATGTGAGGTTATCTCACTGATACATCAGTATCATTATTCTTACCATCATCTTTATCTTCAATTTCAAATATGTCCTTAATCTGTAAAAGTTGAGGTTTAATTTTACCTATGACTTCATCAGGCATGGCATGTAACAGAGCCTGTACTTTCTTTTCACTCTGATTAGACAGAATTTCTAAAGCTTCCAAATGAGCTAAACCTGAAAAACAAATGAAAGGAGATGTACAAATACATCAAACAAGTGGTTGCCTAGCAAGATACGCCCATATCCCTGATAAATTTTCGGCATATCAAAGACGGTCACCATTTGTCATTGTCAAATTCTCTCAATCAATATAAGTGATCACATCAAATTTAATTAAAATCGGATAAAAACTCTAGCCTCTATTGTGTTTACAAGTCAATTGTGGATGGACGGACCTACAGGAGTGACAACTTGACTCCTTAAAGTTCTAGTTATCTTCAATTTCTTTGCATGAAATTTAATACCCTTTTAAATCCATCTTTCCTGATGATAGACCTTGTTTCACATCATAAAATAAGCTCTTATCTTCATAATTAAAGTGTATTTTTTAAAAATCGCTATAAGATTAACCTATTGAATTGTTCAACAGAGAGACACCCGTTCTTTTTTTTTTAGAACAATCTGAACGAATCATATCATTACCTTGATTTTCATCAAATAGGAAACCAAAATGACACTGTCTGGCTTCAGCTGACTCTTTATCCTGTTCGACTTTTCTGTCTGCATCCTCTTTAGCATCACGCAATACAGATGACAAATTAGGTTTATCTCCCTTGTTCCCTAGAAATTGACGAGCTTTCCGGAACCCTGGGTCATGTTCAGTAATAACTGAGTATGTCTTTTTACCAATTTTTTCCATAACATCTAAACTGCCAGAACCAATAGTTTCCAAAACACCCATGCCTTCTGTCACCTAGAACAAAAACATTATACTTGTTCAAAGTAAAGTTACATTACTACTGCTAACAGTATAATAATTATGATATAATACCAGTGTCAGAATAGGTCATAACACTTACAACCTTATATTTGCTTATGCAACCTGAATCTGGGTTTTTAGCTCAGATAGCAAGGAAAGATCCCTAAAATGTGACTGCTGTGATCTTGGCCCCATGATATTATTGTATGAGATAAGATTTAAAATAGTACTCACAGTATTCTGAACAAGGTGACCAATATTTGAAAACCAGCCTCCTCCTCCCCCACTTTCTGTTCCTTCAGATTGTTTTGTCTCACTGGACTGTTCATCATCTTCTGTTTTAGCTGGTGTACCAGGCTTTTCTTCACTTGTACTTTTGTCATCTTTACTAGTAACTGGTTCAGCTAATTGACAAACAAGAAAGAAAAAGGAAAGCTGGTAATGAAAGTGGTACATTGACATCGTATCACAAACACTGAGTTTTGACAAAGTCTTATCAGGAGAATGGTTAAGACAAGATGGTACATTAAATGCAGGTAAACAGAAAAAAGAGTTGGCTTTGATATTAACATCTACATGGTCCTATCAATAGCCCTTGATGGGTTCATAACACACATTCTTGAAAATAATCAGTAATGAGGAAAATGGCCATCTTCAACATAATTGTGTATAGTTATATTTATACAGCAAAATATCAAATTGCACATCTTACTTACCTTTCTTTTCTCCCTCTTTCTGTTTCTCTACCATTTCTTCTGGGCTTGGTACACCAAGTGTTGTTTCCATTGTATCCATCAAAGTATTTAATCCATCACCTAAATAGAACCAATAACTTTCCTTACTTCCCATTTATCATGATAGCATTCCTTACAATACTTATCATTGCAGTAAGGCTTCAATTTAGCATCATTATAGTTAAAACTTCAAGTTAGCATCATTATAGTTAAAGCTTCAATTTGGTATCATTACAGGAAGATTCAATAATATGAATAATATTTCCTTTGTTTTTATTGTTAGATAAAGATGAAATCAGATTAGGTAACTTTTAAAATTCTACAGGTTACCTGAGAAAGAGGATGAACTACACAGGGCTTTAGAGCACTTGTCATAACTTCCTACATGGGTAGTACGTACTTCAATACTTACCTACTTGATGTGTAAAAGTTGAAACAGAGTGAGTAGCAGTCTTTAATAAGGAGGAACCCCATCCTCCCCAACCCCAGCCACCTGAAGACTTAACACAAGACAGAATTTGTTAAAATGAGGCTCAAAATGGCAGCATTATGTTATGATGGCTAGACCCTACACAGACACAAACTAGTCATTGAGGCAAATTTCATTAAATTGACACAATACAGTGGAGAGACGAATATTGACACAAACATATTAAGAGCAAGTACTGTTACCTGTTCTTCTGTGTTTGTTGAAGTTTCACTTTCCTCAACAGTTGGATCTTTATCAACAGTTCTAGTAATAGTTTCCATTCCTGGGGATTCTGTGACTATTTTAGTTGCATTTTCAACATTAGTATTGTCTGATTTTTCTGGAGTTGAAGATTTTGAATCACTTATGGGTGGTTTACACTCCGAGTCTGTTTTAGCTTTAGCGTTAGCAGGTGATGTAGAATCACTCTTGGCATTTGATGATAATTCTGAGGCTTGAGTGTCACTTTCTGGTAAAGATTTATTAACAGGTCTTTCCTTTTCTGATACACATACTTCTTCTGTTGATTTAGTATCCGATGTGGTTTTGGGAGGTTGTTTTTTAAGTTCGTGTGAAGAATTCTTTCCACCTCCTCCTTTTTTCTTCTTTTTATTTTTACCCTTCGTTTCAGGTTTACTGGCAGCTTGAGCTTTCTGGGGTACTGGCTTATTATCATTTTTATTGGATCGTTTTAAAGGAACTGATGCTGTGGCTTGGGGAGCCTCCCCCTCATCAGCACTAGCAAATGCAGCATCATCATCAGAGTCTGACATCTTTGATTTAAAATTCTAAAAAATAACATAAGAATTAAAAATCGATGTTGGTTATGTCGAGGTAGAAGTAGGAAATAAGAGTGCTGCACACATACAGACATATAGTTCCAAACTGGCTTATTCTTAGTCGGTTCTAATAACAGCAGGTAAGTAGGACGTAAAACTCCATTTGGTATTTACTTAGTCTATTTATAAAGATTGTCAGGCACTTGAAATTGTACAAGTGTTGTTTACTTGCACATTGGTTTTATATTAATTAATTAACAGTTGTTAAACGGTTTCAGGTCGATTGGAACTTTCTAATGAACAATTTTGATCAAAATTAAAAATATGTTTACTTCGTCTTCCACGTACTATGTTTTTGTTGACATTTATGGCGCATGCGTATTGATTTGATTGCACTTTGCTAATGTGAAAGAAAATATTTTACAATTTTTGTCAAATACGATTACATCTCTAAAATGATGTGCTATTAATGGCAATAACAAAACATTATGATTTCAATCTGGGGATTCAATTCTAATTTGATTCGCTGCGTGCCTTAACAATTACATATACCTATAGAGTTTAATACGTTTATGCTGTAGGTAACTACTACCAAACTAAACCAAGATGGCGTACGAGGTAAATAAATAAATTTAATGAAGAAATTTACTTTTGACTTAATGTGCTTGTGATATATTTGATCGAGTAGCTGGAGAGGTCAGTTGAAGGTACAAGCATATAGGCTTATTAATACAGGCCTATTATTCTACTCGGCAGTGGATATTTACCACGTCAGTTTTTAATGCAGTAATGCATGAGCAAGAGGTGGTTTCCCCCTTTTCAGAAATATGCTTGAATCCTGACTGAAATTGTTACTGCATAGCAGACCTTGACCTGTTAAATGGAACAGGGGTCTGATAATAGCTGATAACATAGAAAAATGAGCAAAAAAAAATCAAGATCAAAAGATAACTGGAGTAATTAAATTGAATTTTTTTTCACAGAAAACCCCCTCAGATCATAGAAAGAAGTGGGATTTAGATGAATATGAAAAGCTTGCCAAAGAAAGATTGGAAGAGGAGTTGGCTAAAGAGCTGGGAACCTCTGATAAAGAAATACCAGTCAAGAGAGAGCTCCTTCAACCTCGTGATTACAAGGTATTTATGCTTTCATTTTTTACAAATGAAACTTATGTATGTCTTTAAATTCAAATACACTAACAGGTAAATTAACATTCCATTTATTGCTTTAAATCTTCTCATGAATCGACATTTAGCTACTTTTCTCTCTTTGTTTTTAGGTAGATTTAGATTCGAAACTAGGAAAATCTCAGGTTATAACAAAAACAACTCCAGCGTTCCAACAAGGAGGGTAAGTTTGTTTTTATGCCATCACTGCTTTCAATTTCAGTACCGTATATGATTAGCCAAGCTCCTGAAGAACTTACCTAACATTTCAATTACCAGTTCGGTTTATAAGCTTATAGGTTTACAATCAATTTGATTGTGTGGTCTAAGACAAGTATATCTCTTTTAAACAAAACCTAAATCATATGCGATATGCACTTGTATTTTCAGATATTTTTGCAATGTATGTGATTGTGTAGTCAAAGACAGCATTAATTTCCTAGACCACATAAATGGCAAAAAACGTAAGTAATCTTAAATTTAAATGAAATTTTGACTTTTTTTTTAGAATTTTCTATTTGATGAAAAACTGTCTTATAGAATGGAAAATTGAACTGTTGGAAATGAGAAGTAATTTATTTAATCCAATTTAGATCAAAGAAATTTGGGAATGTCCATGAAGATCGAGAGATCTTCTTTGGATCAAGTCAAGAAAAGGTTTGAGATGAATAAAAAGAAGAAAGAAGAAAAAAGTAAAGAATATGATTTTGAAGAACGAATGAAAGAACTCAAAGAGGAGGTAGTTAAATATGTTATTGCATAATTATTAGAGATTTTCTACTAGAGGAACAGTGAGTTAAGACACATGGTTACCAATTTTAGACCTGTCAAACTTGACCAATTTTTTTATTTTTGAAGTAAATTTAAAGTCGTTCTTTATATCTAACAAGTTTAACGTTGTTAGTCTTCAATTCTCCAGGTAAGACAGATGAGGAAGATCATGGATAAAGCAAACTTTATTCCAGATGTAGTAACATGGTTACAGTAGCATCATCATTATCTTCACAAAGTGTTCCACATGAACTGTATGGTTTATCATTATTTTATAGGAGGAAAAACAGAAAGCATACAAGAAAGAAAAAAGGAAAGAAAGAAAAAGAAAAGCTGATACAGACTTAGAAGAAGGGGATCAAGATATGGCAGCATTAATGGGATTTTCAGGTTTTGGAGGTTCCAAGAAATAACTGTCAATAAACTAATCAACAATAAATAATATCAATCCCGAAAACTGTTGAAAGACTTGATTAAGGTGGACTTATTGGTGAAGATCAGAAAGTAACAGTATTATTCAGATGAGTGAATGGCAATGTCAACTGCCAGTTGAATATATAAAATATCTGTGATTGGAATTCAATTCAATACAAATAGGTCAAATAGTGTCTGAAGATTTGCGTTAATGTTAATCTGGCAGTCTGTGCTGTAGCATTTCTTAACACTGAACTCAATGCTACTATATGTAATATAAATTAGAACTCTTTTGGTACCAGTACTTCTTTTCGTATTTTTTTTTTTTTTTGCACAAAAGTGTCTGAAATGTAACTTCATATTGTCCGAGATAATTGAATATGGTGTATATGAATATTTTACCTTTTGTGGAAATTTATGATATTTCTTCTATGAAGAATATTAATTATTGCAAAAAATATTATTGTCGCATTGTTTCTTCTCATTTGTGGACATGAGTTATCAAGGTTCAAGATTAGTATACGTAAGAATTTAGGAACATTGTACCAATTGTACCATTCTGATATTATGTTCGACATCTGTGACTCCACTATGTAACACCATTCAACCCAAATTGTGTTTTCAATAGGATCACAAACAATCATAAAATGGAATATTGAACATAAAATGGTGAATTAAATGGATTTTGATTTTTTTTCAGAAATAGGTATCATACTGTGAAAAATTTGTTAAACTTAGATCAAATTTCACTGCTACATGAACTACAAAAATGTTTTAAGTAGAAGAGATTCATTTATAAGGTACCCTTT
This sequence comes from Lottia gigantea, assembly GCF_000327385.1. Classification (NCBI taxonomy): domain Eukaryota; kingdom Metazoa; phylum Mollusca; class Gastropoda; family Lottiidae; genus Lottia; species Lottia gigantea. Next base: position 79,403 of record NW_008708986.1, read on the forward strand.
CAATTTCACAAAATGTTCAGAACCATAAATTGTTTTATGAAAATCCTTTTAATTTTCCTTGAAATTTTAAAATGATAATCATTTACAATTTTAACACCAATCTTCAAATAATATTTCTTACACAACAATGACTAGAATACTTATCACCAGTAATTGAAATAAAACAAAAAAATATAATCGAAATAAATGATTGGTTATTGGCACAGAAGAAGACAGACTTATATTGAGTTCATTACTACATAAAATTATTAAAAAAAAGACTTATTTATGCATATTCTGTGACAAATCTTACATAAAAATGAACATTGTTTGACTATCATCTTTATGACCACTTGATGAAAATAAGCTAATGAAGTGCATTGTAACTGAATTTCAGAAGATCACAAGCATGTGGTAATTTCTCTTTCCTGTAATAGATTTTGTTTTTGTACTCTTTTTAACAGCTTTAATTTACCACATGATCAATTATACAGGTCAACCATTTATATTTTTATGGTTTAATTGCCAACAAACAGATTTTAATATGAACCATAAACAAAAAATAACAAAATATTCAAACAAAACAAAATAAGGTTTACTTTTCAATATTTCACTGAAATATGATTTTTGCTGAACATTATTATGCAGTTTATCTTCTGCTTAATGAAATAAACAAACCATGCAAATTAGTATTACAATCAAAACAGAACATTTAACCAACCAAAAGAAATTTAAAGTGGTTTTACGTGGAAAGTATAGACATGTAGTTTTATTTTTCTTTCTTGAAAATGGTAAATATTTAATGAGTAACAATTTAATAACAGTAAAGGGATATATATTATGACTTTTAATTATTACATATTTAAAAATGAACATTTTTTTTTAATTTAAAATTCTTGAATTAAAAAAAATAATTTAACAATTTCAACCGTTAATGCCCTTTTAACTTTTAACAAACAACTCAACAAATAAATAAAGTAACAGAAATGTAACAACAAAAATTTAAAGGAAGATATCTTCTTCATGGAATAAAACATCAAAATTACTGATTCCAGCCTGTTGATTACTCGCTACGAATCTGTGAAAGATAAGTTAATGTTTGGTGTCGACAGCCTAATATAGTGCACAAATCAGAAACAGTTGTTCGAGCCCAATAATAATATTGCCTGTAAGGAAGCAATATTTCAATATTCATATATTCTTGACATGTATCAATAGAAATATATCTTAGAAAATTAGTGGAATCAACACAATTTGCATAACAATTTTATTAGAATTAGATGTAAAGAGAATAATTTCTTTTAATACATACCTTCTTTCTTTACTTTTCTTGAACTTTTTATTTGGTGGAGAAATCTCATCAAACATTTCACAAATTTCACCTCTTGGAATAACCTAACATATAAAAGAAAAACTCATTAACTATCATTTTTTTTTATTAAACTTTGTGGCAATAGAAATAAGCTTTTTTAATTGACCCACATTTAGAAAATTTTGAGTGAATACCTAGATTACATAATTACTATTTTGAGCTCCTTTTATATCATTCCTTTTAGAGGAATTTATTATTAAATGTGAAAAGATTCTGCCATTCTTACCTTGTTGTTGACATCATGAAATTCAGGAGGTTCCTCATCTTGCAGTTCTTCAGTTTCACTCCCTTTTCCCTTTTTAACTCTACTTGGTTGTTTTCTCCCTTTTAATATGTTTTTCTTTCCAGGTTTGTCGACTAGTTTGTGTTCTACTTCTGATAAACTTGAAAGCTGAAAAATATGCTATCTCTTAAATACTCAACAAAATTTGAATAAATATGGTAATTTCTATTGCTAACAAGTAGCCTGAAAGGTATTAATGTAATGTAACAAATACGGATAAAACCCAGGCCCCGTATTCTTGAAACGATCTCGGCGCTAGGATGTCCTAGGTTCTTATCTTCTAACATTGATTCTAGGACATCTAGCGCTAAGATCATTTCGAGAATACATGACCTGGATAGGCTACTTGCATAGCTATGGTAAGTTCATATCTGTCTCAGTATGTACCAGATGTAAAAATTGCAGAAAACTTACTTCTGACACTCCAGATAAAGTTGGTGATAAAATTTTTGGAGATTCCTCAACATCCATTGGTTCATCATCTGCATCTAAAATGTTACTCTCTTCATCTTCAACACTGGATTGGGATCCAATCTGACGTAAACTTGACAGTATCTTCTGTAGGGTATTATTACCATTGGAACAGCTTAGCTGATCCTCAACATACTCAGTATCATCATCATAGCATGATGAAAAGGAATCTGGCTTTCCCAACTTAAAAGAACATGTGAAGGATTTCAGCCCAAACAATGATGTATCTTCTTTTTCATCCAGATTCTCACTTGAATTGTTATTGATGTCCACAAAGTCTTGCTTGACCTCTGTAACAGGTTCATCAAAATCCTCCAGGATTATGTCAATATCTTCAAATTCATTATCAATAATGTTATTGTTATTCTTCAGATTTTCTTTCTCTTTTGTTTTCTTAGAATTGGATTTTTGAGGTGTTGATATCATGGTTTTAATCGTGTCCAAAGCTTTTCCTGTTAATTCATTTTTATCTTGTAATTTTTCTGTTACAAGTTTTTTCAAATCGTAACCAATTCCACTTTTGAAATCATCTTTTTGGTTGTTTTTCATTTTGTTTTCACAATGTTGAAAAGCTGGAAACTCAGAAATCAGTTTATCTTGGTTTTTGATGCATTCTTCTTTAGATATCAATTCAATATCATACTCATCAAATAAACCAGGCAGCACTTTAGTCTTCATCTTCTTCTTGCTGGTGATATTGCCCAAATCATCAAAATCTCCACTTTCCCTTAAGATGCTATTTTCATAGACTGGTTTCTTATTTCTGGTTTTTCTCTTAGCTGTTCTACGACACCCCAATTCTTCATCACCAGCTGTTTTATTGTCATCCTTCTTATTATCTTTTCTACCAGTTTTCTTTGTTCTATTTGATTTTTTTACATGTTCTGTTTCCATTTCTTTCATCTGATTGACATTTGGAACTTGACAAGCCTTCAAATTTTCTTTTACTAGCTTTTTACCATCCAATACAAGTTTTTGCCCATCTTGGTAGTAAGGATCACCCAATACAAGAAGCTGCTTTTCTTCTTGGTGGTTCAGATCACCAGTAATCAATTTTGCTAGGTTTGTATTCCCCCTTTCTTTATGAAGGCCAAACATTTTTGGACTGATTCCTTTTTCAAAACTTGGAATTTCAACAACATTTTCTTCTTGTGATGTATTTCGTTTACGTGGTCTAAGGGTGCGTTTTGATTGACTTGGTGTAGTCAAACCATTCTTTAGTGGTTTTGGTGCCTTTGATGCTTTTGGTGTGCTGGATGCAGTGGTACAAATTTCTGAAGAAGCATCAGAAGAGTTTGGTACAATTTGATCAGTGTTTTTACAAGTTTGAGAGACTGGTTTGGAGATAGGGGTTCTGGGATTTGATTCCTCTGTTTGCTGGGTATCATCTTCATCATTCTCATGATGATAATGAAGAAGATTATCATCATCACTATCACTATAATCTTCTCTATCTATTTCATTGCTTTCATCCTCATCACCACCATCATCAAAATCACATGTATAAGACTGAACTTCTGACTGTCTATCTTCATCAATCTCAAAATCGTGTTTTAGATTTTTAGGTTGAATATACTCCATGGAGTTACTTTCATTACCAGTTTTGAAATCATCTGTAAACCTGTTAGCTATTGCTAATTTCCTGCCCTGCTTGTTAATAGGGGTAAAGGTAACTTTAGCTGGAGTTCTACCCTCTTGTCTGGACTTCTCTAGTGACACAGATCTGAAAAATATAATGCCCATTAAGTAATTGAAACCCAAAGGTTTATAAAGCAATAATATTGATTACTGAGTACCAGTATAGATCTTTTGTTTTATACGACACAATGCAGCAGCAGAGCTCATACATAGTACAGTAATTTCAAAGAAAATTTTCATGCAAGTTTACATAAAAGTACATGCACACCAATTTCAATTCCTTATCTTAAAACTTAAGATATAATCACCTTTCTGTATTTTTAAGTATCCCAGTCTTCAGGTGAGGTGTTCTATCATAAACTTCAGGAACATCTTTGACAGGGTTAACAACACCAGAGTAGGTCTTGGATTCAGCCAATTTCTGCTTGTTTGTATCCAGCCAATCAGCTACAGATTTTTGTTTCAGAGTCTTAGACAGTATCAAGTTTGCTATTTTTGGATTTTCTTCACAAAAGAGTGGTTTATTAGGTGTAGATTTTTTCAGTTCCTGGTCTTCAGCTTTAACCTTTTTCTTTATTCCAGTATTTACTTTGCTGGGTGTGACACAAACTTTTGGGATAGCAAAATTCTTCTTTTCCTTCTTGGCTAATTTTTTCCATTGATCTCTCAGTCGACAATTAATCTGATCTGCTGTCAAGAAAGGATATTTTGAAGTCATCTTTGGTCGATTTTCCTGATAAAATACTGTGTAACTTGCCACATTTTGAGTGGTGTAGTTCTTTTGGGTTTTCATCCTGAAAGGAAATAATAAATTGCTGATAAAATGCAGCATGGAGGTCAGAATGCCAAAGCTTTACTATGGGAAGCAGGCCTGTGGCCATTACAACCCAATATGCCACACATTTACATGGGCAAAAGAGACTGATTTCAGCTTCAATTGAGAATTTGTTCAAATTTTGCAGGGGTTTAAATATATTTCCACATTCCAGGGGGGCGTGGGGGGAACTGCCCGCCCTGCGATCCCTAGTTATTGGCCTGTTGGGAAGACCTTTTTATCAGTTTCATACATAAAAATAAACCTTTCAATCATCAAGTTAAGACTGAGGTGGACAAAAATATTATAAATGTATCTAACATTTACAGTTTGATCAGATTACCTTAGAAATCACTTTATTAATATATACTAGACTAGGCATAAAGACTATGTAAATGAGTAGAACCCATAGAGTTGTATGGTTGAACCCAAACTACTAAATGTAGTTGTGTGACTGTAATCCTTGAATGTGGAACCTATAACATACAACAAATGTCCATCTCTATCTCCATTTTTTAAACGCCCACATTATAATAATAATTGTCGTTGCCCCTATCCGTCCTTCCTCAATTGGCAGTTGTCATCTGATTTAAATGAAATTTGGTGTGGTCATTTATAATGATGAGACCTTGGTTAAGTTTGAATTTGACAATTTTTTTATCAACAGAATTTGAGTTGTTACCCTCAACTTAAAAATGCATCAAAATTTGTTGGCTAGATTTGAACGCAATAGAGGTGACAGTTTATGTCAGAATTTTATTAAATAATGTACATTTGTTTAAATCAACAATATCTTGCACAAATAGATTTTGGTATGATTTGACACAGACTGGAGAATGCCCTAAATACACTGATAATTTATCAGGAAAGTGGGCGTATCTTGCAAGGCAACCATTTGTTTTATTACGCTACAACCCGAATATGATTAAGTGATTTCCATTGATTCTCCAACACAATTTCATTACAAGACAAGCATGCATGCAAGACCAAGCATGCATGCAAGAAAGGCAAAAATAAAACTTAAAGTTAGAAGAAATATTATCATTAGTACAGCCAAAGCCAAACCAAGGGATTATCAGTGGTGGAGCGAGGTTTACGTCTGAGGGGGGCGAAATATGCCCTAATTTCTAAACTAATTTCCCCACTGTAACTGGGGAAAGCCACTGAGGATTACTTTCGTGAATAAAAGTCATCCTTGCTTTTTTACTTTACTCTTTTAGATCTAATTACATAATCTAATATCAATGACCCCGTAAACATAAAACTACAGGCTACTTCATTCAAGGATTCAAAATTCAACAGGCATGTTTTGCATTCAATTTTACAAAGATGACCACATTTAAAAATGTTTTCATAGTTAGCATGATGTCGGACTTGTTGACAGAGTACTCAATATTAAAGTCGGCATGAATTTTAAGACTTGATAATCGAACTCAAACAAGTGCGCGAAAATAGAAATCATCGAGGTACAATTGAAATCATCAGATTAACAATTTATACCTGTTTCATGTGACAGTCAGTTATAATTATTGTCAGACTTTTGAAATAAAATTGGTATGTTTCTTCTAGTAATGAGTTGCTAGCAGAGATGTTGATCGAATCATAACTGTAAATTTGGAAATAGAACCCAATCTTGGCTGAGACTATATGACATTTACGAGATCCCGTTATTTCTCGAAATTCACGAGATCGTGACGCCATTGCAGTTGCTAGAAAACATTGTCGGCAAGCTGAACGCTTTTCTTTTCTGAAATGAGTGATAGTGAAAAACGTGTGTAAACGGTACTTTCGTTAAGATGGATGATAGGGGATTAGATGAATTTAAAGGCGAAGTAGACTTTGATTTTTTTGACGATGACAGTGATGGTGAAAATAAACCCAAAAAAGATGCCGTAGTTGGGAAACCACCTGCTGCAAGGAAATCTCCCAAGCCACCTACTCCGTCAAAACTACCAGATCCTGACCTTTCTTTAGATTTAAAAACATCAGAAAAGAAGGATGATCAGACTGATAGTGACAGTTATAGCAGTTACACTTCAGATTCATCTGTGTCAGACACTGACAGTAATTCAGATAGTGGAGATGACAGACATGGAAAACGCTATGAGTCAAAAACAAAACAAAGTGCAGACTCTGTGAAAAAAAATAATAAAAATGATATGAATTCGAGAAGTGCCTCATCCAGTGAAGAATCATTCTCTGAATCAGAAAGTGATTCTGAGAGTTTCTCGAAAGTAAGCTCCGTTCAAACATCAAGTGACATCAAGAAGAGAAAACAAAATGATTCCAAAAAGTCTCAAAGTGAAAGAGATAGTGCAAGTGCCTATTCAGACTCTAATTCGGATGTTGAATCTGAATCGAAACCAGTGCATGTTTCCTCTGGTTCCAAAAGCAGAGAAAGACCAATGACATCCAAAAATTCATGTAGGAACCAGAATACAGATGCATGGACAAATGGGTTGGACAGATCACAAAAGAAAAGGGATGTAGAAAGACCTAGTGATAAAAAGTCAAGGAAAGGAAGATCTAAGAAAGAAAAATATTCTGACTCAGAGAGTGAAATAACTGACGTTTCACCTCTGAATTCAGCGCCAAATAGTCCAAGAGAAAAGAAAAGGAATAAGAAAAATGCATCGCACAATAAAAGCAATGGATGTGCAGGTTCTAATGAGGAATCTTTCAATGAGGCAGAAAGATTAGATCTCAATATTTTAGTAGATGCTGTGTCAGAATTGGATAAAGATAAAAGAATCAAAGCCAATACACGCAGGGTTATGTTTGCACCACCTAAAGCAGGTGATAAAAGAGAAAATTATTCTTATAGCAACGAGAGAGCAAATATGATTGAAAAAGAAAATCGTAGACTTTTAAATGAAATTTTACAGCATGTTGAAATGCGTGATAAACCACCACAACATATGAGATGTACAAAACCTGTGATACGAAGATTGACACCTTCAGCTATCAATAGAGAAAGAGAACAGCGTAAAATAGAAAGTGAAAATTTGGTAAGTAACAGGTACAAAGTAAAAAAATTTGAAACACGTTTAGAAAATACAAAGGAATACACTTCTTTAATAACAAGATACATAACATCACATGTAAATTGTGTTGAAATGTTATGAACTTAATTATTAAGAATTGTATTAGAATACCATTATAATATATTCCCTTGCAATTTTTGTTATATAATATATATGCATTCAGTATATTATTATGCATATACTCTTATGACGGATAAGATATGGATATGTTTTGATAATCCTAAATCATACATGGCATTTAAACCCTTTTTATACGCCCACACGTAAGATGGGTGTATATTGTAATCACCCCGTCGGTTCGTCCGTTCACATTTGGCTCGTGCTCACTCTACAGGCTACAGTTCTTTATGGATTCTTTTGATTTTTATTTTGTGTGTCAATGTCATTATGAAGATGATCCCTATTGATTTTCGTGATGATCGGATAATTTTTCACCGAAATATCGTGTCTGACTTGACGTTTTTCTCTATTAGCTATATTGTGCAACTCGTGCTCACTCTACAGGCTACAATTTTTTACAGATTCTTTTGATTTTTATTTTGTGTGTCAATGTCATTATGAAGATGATCCCTATTGATTTTCGTGATGATCGGATAATTTTTCACCGAAATATCGTGTCTGACTTGACGTTTTTCTCTATTAGCTATATTGTGCAACTCGTGCTCACTCTACAAGCTACAATTTTTTACAGATTCTTTTGATTTTTATTTTGTATGTCTATGTCGTTATGAAGATGATCCCTATTGATTTTCATGATGGTCTATCGATTTTCATGATCGGATAATTTTTCACCGAAATATCGTGTCTGACCTGACGTTTTACTCTATTAGCTATATTGTGCAACCCTGTGTCACTAAAGACTGTTTAATCATTTCTGACAGCTGCCAGTGGGCGTATGTTACCTTGCCTGGCAAGCTATCTTTTTCTTCATGATTATTAAGCTATAGTGTCAGTTCATGGTGAGGTTATTTGCCACACATGCATAACATTGGACAACCAAATTAAGTTATTCCTTGATTTATTTACAATACTTATTCAACAATATGATGCTTTATGAAAATTTATTGTGATAGATTGCTCTCAGGATATCAACAATGAGTCTGTACTTGTTCATAGGAGCAAATTGTTGCTGAGAGATTTTCATTAAAACCCATAAGAAAATTAATGGTTTCAGATAATTTCTTTGACTAATGCAATATTTGAAACTTGAAACATTGAAAATTCTTAGAATAAATTCCATTGTATATTATTGGTTGCTATAGTCATACCTGTACTGTTTTATTATAATGAGTTGTTTTGATATTTGTAATGAATACCTATATATATATATATACACACACACACACACACCAGTACTATAGATTAATTAGTTTCTTAACTGAATGTGGGAACATGAATACGATTCTGGGTAATGATTATTGATTATCTGGATTGATAAGTGTTTAGGAAACTAACAACCATTAATCATCATTAGTAACTATGTAGGCTTATAATCAGCCATAATTACTTAAATAAAGAATTTATTGGAATTGTTAAAAGAATACACTGTAGTTTTCTTGAGAAAAAAGGTGCCTATGACAATTCTTTTTTAAAGTCAACTTTAAAGGGATCACATTAGCAGTTGCCTAATAAAATGTAATCTTCAGTTTATACTGTTGAACCACTTTTCACAATGAAAATCTAACAGCCCAGTTTACCAGTGAAGAATAAGTAAAATTTGCCCCCTTTCTGTTTCAGGCATTTTTAAGAAGATTAAAGAATATTAAACCTACAAAGGGCATGTCTAAGGCAGAACATGAAAGAGAATATGAAAAGACAATGTTATATGGTGTTCCTATATCAATGGCTCATGGCACCCGACCTAAATCTCGTTCTAGTACACCCTGGGATGAAATGTCAATGACATCAAGTTCTAGAATGGGATCTAGAACGAGAAGTTTAACAAGTGTTCATAGTGCTGCCTCCTCTACCCAGTCTACGTTTAGGCGTCCAACAAGTGCCAAGAGAAGTCAACGTCCAGATTGGAATGAAAGATGGTAGATTCAATATACATGTATTAATTTATCTTGTTTAATTGTTAATATCATTAGCTATATTGGGGAATACAGTCCAGCAATGACTTGTAATATACCTTCAATTTTAATAGAGCTTTATTATGTAGTTAAGAGATTATTAAAACAATTCACGTGTCACCTTGTCTTTGATTTTAAATATGCATGCAAATGTAGAAACTCTACACTTTTAAACAACTTTACTTTTATAGTAAATATTCTAAGCTGGAGATTACCTACTAAGCTTATTATTATAGTTTATATATACCAGTAGTACTTAATCTCTAAATGATTTGTGTTATTCAATAGATGAATAGTAAATACTGATCATAAAACTAGATATACAACATAAATAGAATGTGTTTATTGTATTATAATATGCATTGGTTTTTATTTACAATGTGTCATGATAAATAGAAATCTAGTACAAATCTCCAAGGTAGAATAGTCCCAAATCTTTTTTTTTTTTTTAACCTTTTTTCCTGAAATCCATATTACGAAATGCAAGAGGACATGAATACCAGCTGGATGCTTTTAGTGGTTGCTTACTAATTGAATTGCTTATTTTACATGCTCTTGCTATTTTAAATTAAAATTATTAAAGTTAGAGGATATATGCAGATGTTCTTTCTTGTATAATTACATTGTTGATTATTTGTTTTATACCAGGTTTGTAAAGTTTTTATTTATATTTTCCCAATCACTACCTCAATCTATATTGAAACAATAAGTTTCAAAGCTATTCCCTATTCTCTAACAACTCTCATTTTTACAAGCGTGTAAAGGCAGTCTCATAATCTCATTGGCTATAATGCTCTACTTTGGTTTTCGCTATTTCAATATTTAGACACAGATTCTGCATGACATGTGATTAGTTGAAATTAATGCAACAGTATGCGAATTCGGTATAAACCATTTAAGATTATAATGGAGACAGATCCAAAATAATAGGGAAACAAATTTATATCATTTAATTTTTTTCTCAAATGGTGAAAATGACAAAGCTGGACTAGATCATGATACATTTGAGAATATTTTATTTTCTTTCATGTAAGATATTGGGTTTATGAAAAGAGGTATTGGGTTTATTTTACGTCTTATCAAATTTATGTGTTAGTGTTTTATTTATTTCACAGATTCATGTATGTGTCTTTACAATGTTAACTGACAACTGTGTCTTGTTACCTGCTATTTCAATACTCCAAACTATATATTTTGTTCACCATAATTTTATTTTATTTTGAGAATAAAACCACATTCATATATATTGAACCACATATAGAGTTATTGGTGTGTTGAGTGGTTTTAATTAAAGATCAACTGTCAAAAAAGAGTAAACTCTATATGATGCTCTTCTCGTCCAAAAAGTTAAATTCTCAATTGAAATATCAGTTTATTTGTGGAGGAAGTGTATCATGATATAATTGAAATTGACTCATCTTGTCAATTGTCAGTGTTTACAAAATCTAAATATAAGTTTTGTGGTGCCAGAAATATAGTATATTTGATTGGTTGCTATAACTGAATTTAAAGTTAGTGATCGACCAAACAGAATTCTTGAGAACTAAAATTATTGATAAACTGGCTTCTAAGATTTTTTGAAATAACATACAATTAACTACTGTTTAAGAAAAACCTGTTTATTGTTATCAGATAGTTTGTAGAATTCTACTTTGTGCCTCTATTTGTAACATTGTCTCAACATTCTATGATTCATTTTTTATTGTTAAAAAAAAATAAATATACAGAGTAAATACCAGTGTTATTCAAATAAAAAAAATCTTACACATTGAATATATTTTGTTTCTTTTCAGCCAAACATAAATTACACAAAATGCTTTGTATGTGGTCATTGAGAGTACTATAGAATGATCATTATTAGAGTTTTGGGTTTAATATGAAAAGACAGTTTTCTCTCCCAATAAGGCATAAGATATGAAGAGCCATTGGTTTAATTTTATGAGCAAGGGAGACGTGAATAGCACAGATTGTTTAAATTAAATGATGGTTCCACCAAACATTATATATGTGTCCATTTTATTTTTTCTCTATCAACCAGGAAGAATCATTTCCTAAATCCTGAAATTTAATTGACAACAGTTAAGCATCATTCTGATCAAAAGAATTGTCCATTTTTTTTTTCAATACAAATTTGCTTGGACATTAGATTTAAATGCCAATATTTTACATTTTATTAGGTAGATATCAGCTACTTAATAAGCAAACATATTCATATTTCAATAGTGCTTTCTTTAAGGATTATAAATATAAGTTGCCAAATGAGCAGTCATGCAAGCTCACCCTGCTAGAATTTGCTCCCCATGAAATATAGTAAGAAATTTTCAAAAAATGAGCTAGAGTATATACATTTTGGTCCAATACAATATTTCTGGTGGGATCTGCATTTTGGAATCTCATACCCAACAGTTGTTTTCACATCAAGTTAGTATGCCCCCTATTTGTACCCCCAGTTCCTTTAGGCTGGCAACGTTGCAACACCACTGCCTGCAAGGAATGACACTTTACACACCTTGATAGAAATATTAACAGATTTTAAATCTTCTCTAGCCGTGTCACATTTCTTTAATAATGGTGAAAATACTTCTTTTCTTCTCTTCTTTTCTAATTTCTTATTTTCTAGAGGCTCTGATACAAATATACAAAATAATTGTGAACAATCACAGACCAGAATCTGAATTCTTCAAAATCTGTAGACAACCAACCAAATCCTTATAAAGGTACTGACCAATAGTGTTATTCATTCCTTATCATAGAAATATCCAGTGAAATGCTTGGTAAGCATAATCTTAAACGTTGATTGACTATATTTTCAATAATATAATACATTACCTGTGAATATTTGTGCAGGAGGGTCCAGACAAAACTTTCTTACAGTAAGTCGTAGATCAACCAAATTGTCCATAGCTTTATTTAATAATAACATATCACCACCTTTACTGGATGACTGGAAATAAAATTTTAAGTGCATTCTTGCAGCTACAGTTTAAAGGGTTAATGGTCAAGAGCTTGACTGGTTCTGAATGGAGGTTAACTTTAATTTAAGGCCTCATGCACAAAGACTTCGGTTAAGACTAGATGAAGTTGGAAGCAATGTAATTTCATTTTTGCTACAACACATTTAAAATATAAAATCCAATATAAGAACTGTTCATCTTAAGAAAAGAGCTTTAGGAAAATATGGGCAAGGTCACTGCTAAGTTGTTTAGATTCATGAAAAGGTTGCACGCATTTGTACAAATGAAACTTTTAAAAACATTACCATTTGATTTGCTAGATCAAAACCCAACTTTGTTAAAGTTGATTTAATAAATAAACTAGCAGCTGCCACTGTTGCTGGACATCTTATATGATCATCTTCCTAAAAAATAATTATAAAATTACATAGTCACGACTCACATTGCAGTTCTTTAACTGGATATCAATTTAGATTTGGAAATCTAAGATTGAGTAAGAATTAAACGCCATGACGTATACAGGGATGCTTTACTTCAATTTCAATTGTGTTAGGGTCTTTAACAATGTCAATATTACTCAATCAATGTTCATCAATAACCTCTTTCAGTGATGCAAGTCATTGAAATGGCAAAAAAACTTATTTTAGAATCATTTTGAACTAGATATAACTGTAATCCCTCATGGTTAAGAGGATAAGTCTCTTTTAATGTTAAAAAACATAACTTGTCAAGGTATCATGTTTAAACTGTTGCCTACCTGTTCTATTTTAGACAGGGAAGAATTCAAGAACTTCACTAACTCAAACATATCATCAAAAGCTTTAGTAGTATCAAAATCATTGGCTAAATGCTTTTTAAAAGACACTCTGCAATCATTTATTCTAAAATAATAAAATAAAAACCGATAAACCATGCAAATGTTTGCCAGTTGCAAACTATAATCATATAATAAGTGAAAAAGATAGCTTGCCAGGCAAGGTAACATATGCCCACTAACAGCTATCAGAAATGATAACAAAGTCTGTTGTGACTTAATAATGAATTTTCAAATAATCTTAAGTAAAGAACAATAATTCCGAAACCATTCATACAATTATTACCAATTTAGAACATGACTGAAATCTTCAAGATAAGATAAAAACTGTACCTCTATCGTGCCTACAAGCCAAATTGGACACGTTTTGTTAAGTCGAGGGCAATAACTCCAAATAAAGCTCATCCGATTATTACCAATTTCGAACTTGACCAAGATATCGTCAATAAATGCATGCTGTAGTCTTTATCGTGCATAAAAGAAATGTGGGAGGACAGACAAGGGCGACGGCAATATACGTCCACATTTCCAAAACCAGCTTTCAAAGATGTTTTATGAATACCTTTTTTGTAACTGGACCTCATCAATGCTCTTACAATGAAGTTGACCTTTGACATAAATATCACATAGATTTAAACAATTCAATATCTGGTTCAAATTAGTGGAAGTTTTAGTCATGACATCTTCACTATATTCTAAATCTGAAAAACATTCAACATAATGTCCATATATTTAAAACCTTTAATAAACTTAAAGTGATACTACGTCTTAGAATGAACATACAATTTAAGTTCTGGAAAAGGTCAATATTAGTCTATATTCATCAGTTAGCTTACCTGGTGTCATAAAGTTACAACAGAATCCCTATAAAATCTGGAAAATTGGAAAATTCATAAAAATTATCTTGATCTTGATATTAAGCATTTTTCAATAGTTAAATGCATATTTATGGATAATTACTAAGTTTTTTGGATTCATCCGATTATATTAGAATCCTGTTATGTTATTTATGACACCAGGTATATCTACTGGCTCATATTTGCCAAGTTTAAAATTCTTAAATTTTATGTTAATTCTAAGACGTAGTATCACTTTAAAGTAAAATTTTTTTACTTATGTGTTGCCTTAGAAACTCATAACCACTTTCATTATTCACAACTATACGTAAATGGTAATCACTATGGTGTGTGGGCACCTTAAAATTAAACTTACTATGAAAATACCAGTTAGGGTTGGTAGTACTTTTCATGTGTGTAAAACTTACAATGTCTGTATGCGGTCAGTAAACACATCATTCTGAACTGATCTGCTGTATAATTCTCTAGTAAGTCAGAAATACCAACAACATTCTTCAAAGATTTAGACATTTTGTTTTCATCTCCTTTTAAATGTAGATATCCTGAAAAAAAGTGCGTGGACTTCCTATAATGGATGCCACACTAGTAAATATAGCCATCAAATAGTAAGAAGTGTTATACCTTAGAAGCAATACCCACTTTCACAATCACTATTAAACTGGAATTTATTCAAACTTTTTACATTTCTGATAACTCTGAAAATTTCTATGGAGAATCTAGCATCTGATTTTCCAGTCTGAAAAGGGTTATAAATTACCAGGTATCATCAGGTCATAGGACTCTGATAAAACTAATAAATTAGAATTACAGCCTACCTGTGTGAATCCAATAATTGACCCATTGATGACAATTATAATGCGCCTGTGATTGTGCAATTTCATTTTCATGATGGGGAAATTTTAGATCTACTCCTCCTGAATGAACATCAAAATTTGAACCAAAAATACCACTGAAAAAAGAAAAAGTAAATTCTTAACATAATTATAGAACACTTTCACCTAATACAATATTCAAGAATTTGATATTTTTCCCTTTAAAATATTGCCCTCAAATGGCCGGTTACATATTTTATTTAATCACTATTATATTTAATTTTTTTTTTGTCTGTTACAAATCATTATAAGTGAAATGAGCTATAATCAATCATAGTATGGTATACTTTTTCTAGAAAAAGTTCAGAACATCAAATCGTATAATTATTTTGTTTTCATTCTAGCCATATGCCTCGCAAACAGTGGGAATGTAAGTCTTGATCTATCATACCTTGCCATGGCAGAACATTCAATATGCCAACCAGGCCTGCCTTTACCCCATGGACTTTCCCAAAATGGTTCATCCAATTTAGCACCTTTCCATAAAGCAAAATCACTTGAATGCTTTTTAAAACCTGAAATAGTGCACAATCTTTACAATACTTCCAAAGTTATTCATATAAAATTTACTGTTCAAATGTGAATTTCGAATGATAATCAAAATCAAAATCTTACAATCATCACAAAATATTTTTTAGATGTTATCGACATCATGGAAAACAGAATCAACTGAAAAAAGTATCAATCTAACCTTTATAGTCTTCATCTTTAACATATGGCCGAAAATAACCGTAGCGTCCATACTTTATCACATCAAAATATACACTTCCTACAATAATTCAGACGCGGATAAAATGGACAGAGTGGACTATTATATCCATCACTTTCACTCTGATTGTGGTAATAAAAATAGACAATGTCAAACAGTAGAGCACGATGAGAGATATATTGTCAGAAATGTGGAATTTTTAGCTGTCAAGGAATCTTGAACAAATATGTACCGTATGTATCTGAACATTAAAAAAATTAATATGCAGCAAAAAAATTCAGTAGCTGTTTATCAAGTGAAAAAAATTTTTAAAAAAAAGGAGATAAATATGCATCAAAATTTAAATATCTGTAGGCCTGCCTGCATTATGGTTTTTAAAAGAGTATAGAGTGTTTTCGTTATAAACAAAAGTAAGAATCAACTTTGACAGCCGAGAATTCATAAATAAATAGATGCAAACATGTGATAGTCACATGACTTTGTGTAGAAGACGTCCAAGTGGCATACAACTTTCCTACATTTCATCAATTTTTTTGGAAATTTTGAATTATTTTTATAAAAATAATTGCATAAATCCGTTAATCTGCCAGGGCTCGATTCCAGTATACTGACAAGAAAGCTGACTATTTGTTTAAAATATTCAACTTGAAAGTGATGACATCAGTTACATACTAAGTGTTTACTGGCTACTGAAAATTCATCCATCGAAACAGATATCCTTCAAATTAGGCACAACACGATATAGGAAAATCAATATTTACCATCATCTGTAGGATATGTCAGATCTTTTTGTTGTATAGTTTGGATATACTGAATTATTTGTGGGATGTGATCAGAGACTCTGGTAATATAGCTTGGTGATAAAATATTCAATTTGTTCATATCCTGTAAAAACTCCACTTCATATTTCTTGGCTATTTCTGTAAAGGGTTTTTCATCCTGGAATTAAATCACTACAAACTATTTTTTTAATTAAATTAATGAAATTGATGGACAGAAAAAATGGCCATTATTTGCAAAGGATTGATGCAAATAATTCTCTGTTGGAATAAAAATCAGACCTTATTCCACAACTTCACTCTTACAAGAGCTTGTTTGACAACAGTTCAACTGTTAAATAGGAAAACTATATATCAACCCAACATACTTTATTAGCTTTATTAATTATCTTATCATCAATATCTGTTAATCCCATGACAAGCTGAACATCAATATCAAATAATTCTCTAATATTCTTCTGATTATATCGAATCTCATATAAGAACTGGCATGTCCAATATGTGCACTATCATACACTGTGGGCCCACACATGTACCTAAAGAAAAACAAATAATTATCTTATAGCTATTAATTAGAATAATTAGAGAATTGGATTTGAAGGTTCAAATTTCGCTGGAGAGCTAAAAAATTATCCGTTTCTGAGACTAAAGTATGATCAGTCAAAGGGATGGCGAACTTGTCCCTGTAATAGAATATCTGCTCAATATATAGCTTATTTGATGTTTCAGTAAGGGTGGTTACCCTTTGAAGTTCAAAAAAAGCAATGTGATAGAGAATTAACTGACTTGAGAAACAACAGGATGTTTGCCTCACAGACAAAAGGCCCTGGTAACGGCCCTGTAATAATTTTCAGAATAATATGATGTTATGTTGTGTTCACTATCATATCTGGTTGTGCCAAATGAAAAATGGCTTTTGATTAGACCCATGCCATGCCTTCTCACTGAAACTGATCCAGTTTTTTTCATTTAATTCCTTTCTTCTAATTCAATCAATATGGTAAAAGAGAAATTACCATGAGAGTTGATTTTCATTTTTCAAGATTAAAGGGGAGACTTTTTTGGTGAGGCTGTTCCAAACCTTAACACCACTATCAAACCCATTGGGTTCTACCCATTCACTCTGTTTAGCTTTCAGATTTATTGAAGCATCTTTCTTTGAACTTAAGTCTTTAAATTGATAAATCTGACAACTGGACCTCTGGGCATGAAAAAGTGCAGAAATTGTCTTGAATGGAATGCAGTGCCCTTTTCTACAAAATTGACAAAGCATTTCAAAGGTGATTATTTAGAAAGATATAAAAGTTGAAATTTTTTGGCTTCAAGAAGCTTATGAGAGAAGAGTTCAGGGTCAGAGTTCAAGGCCACAAGATGTGGGTCATCAAATAAGAATTAATTTTCTAAACTATCTATGTCATTCCCAGATCGAAACGAAAAATATAAATTTAATCGACTAAAATGATATTTTATCCTTAAGATATTGATTGAAAATATTAGACCTAGAAAGAAATATAAGTTGGATCATAAAAATCAGAATCTAATTCTAATGTGGAGATGTTAATATGGAAAATCTTTTAACACAATATTTCGTTTTCATTGAGAAAGCACCTGTTAATTCCAATATTTTAAGCCGCCATAGTTTACATTTGAACAGCGGTTTGCGAAATGTTTCATGTTTTAGTATTTTATACTTCGATTTTTGCGAATGTTAGTGGATAAATATTGTTGATTTTTGAAGGAAAGAAACTCTTTGATGCTGTGACCAAAATGACTATGCTAAATCAGGCCGCCGTGGAGGCGTTGTGTTCAGCAACATATCTCGAAAACTACCTCGAAACGATGGAGAGCTTACCCGATGATTTACAAAGATGTGTGACAGCTCTGCGGGAACTAGATATTCAATGTAGAGGTAACCTTCTTCGATAAATTGAAGTTTTCAATAATATTAACATAATTATAGACTTCGTTTATAATGGATTGATCCACGATTGTTTTAGTGTTGAAGAAACCATTTGTTTACTCATGATTAAAGGGATTTTTACCCGTAATTTACATTGATAGTCAGACCACAAGACAAATCATTACTGGAACTATCAGCTCCAAAATACTACTGGGAGTCTTAGATTGTGTTTTGGTAGATCAAAAGGCTTACCCATAAAAAAATTAGTATTTGGAGGTACGATTTTGTAGAGGCGAGTCCAAAATATAGGCCAATTTCACAGGTAATTTGTTGGAGAGAACTTAGAGAAATGTGTTTATTTGAAATGTTAAATCCTCAAACCTTATACTTCTATTGACTTGAAAGCATCAGAATACAAATGACATACAGTGGAACATTGTTTTGCATCAGATATACTTAGATGCTGTAATTTATGGATATAATTTTTCATTTCAGATATTTTACAAGAAATGGATCATTTCCACGATACTTACTTAAATCCAGCATCAGAGACAATTGCTAAAAATAAAGCTTTTTTAGGAATTCAGAGGTCATTAATAAAATGTCAAGAAATTGGTGATGAAAAATTACATTATATGTCCAACATAATAGATATAATAGAAAACAGACAGAGACAACTAGATATGGATAGAGAAAATTTGGGTAGGCTAATAATTTTTTAAAATTTTATTTTGCAAACATTAGACTGAGCAATCTATATTGCTTCAAGGTAAAATAAAAATTTTATGATATACATTGTATAATGTTAAATTTGGTTTTCTTTTTTAGATCCTTCAGCTCACAGACCTAGAGAATTAGATAGAGAAGAATACTCAGTAATACGAAAAGAAATAAGAAATAATGATCACGAAAAAATAGAAAAATCAGGACAGAAAAGACAGAGACGTCAGAAAAATAATGATATTGAAGACAAGGTAGTTTTATCTTTTCCCAACTATCATTTTTCCCAAAAACCATCTTTTATATCATACTCTCTTAGTTGGAAGTTTTACTGGCTGTTAACTAAGTGTAAAGTATACAAAATTATTTCACTTGGGGATCTGATACACCTTTATTTTGAATTGGTGCTTATTTAGACCAATATCATATTTAATTTGATTTCATTTTTATCTATTTATAATGTATCATATTGTTTTTTAAAAGGATAATCATATTGGAAAGAAGAAGAAAAAGAGGAAAGTGAAGAAAGAGAGGTCAGATTCCCCTATTGATCCTCCAATAGACCCTGATGAACCACGGTACTGTCTATGTGACCAGGTTTCTTACGGTGAAATGATCGGATGTGACAATGACAAATGTGAAATTGAATGGTTTCATTTCAATTGTGTTAACTTATCTCACAAACCTAAAGGAAAGTGGTACTGTCCTAAGTGTCGTGGAGATAAACCTACAGTTAAAAAACCTGACAAGTAGTAGAGCTCTAGTTTTTATCAACATTGTGTTATTTTACAGAGTAACTTTATTTAATATTTTTACTCTTTCCTTTTTATACAAAATTAAATGGGCACTAGAATTAAGTCATAATTTTGAAACAAATGGATGAGAAAAAAAAAACTATATCAGTGAAGGTTTTACAGAAATAAATTGTTGTGAAATCAAATGTGGCACAGTCAAACAGAGAAAAACATTATGTAACCAAGTGACCCATTTCTATTTTATTTTATCAAATCCACCTGATGTTCTATCAAATCTATTTCAATCAAATGAAATAAAATTGATTTTACATTTTATTTATTTTTGTACATTACTGTCATTTGTATTTCCACTTGCAATATTCTCAAATTTGTTATGTTGAGGGAATAAGTCTTGTCTCCAAATTATATTTTTAATGAAAATTTATCAGATTTATAGTGCTAAGTTACAGATATGACTTATTCCTCAAAATAACCCAATTAGATCAATCAAGAAACCATTATTATTATTATTATTATAGATTTCATTCTTATTGTAGATGTACCATTATCATACTTCATTGTATATATACATGTATCATTAGTAAAAAAAAATATACTGCAGAATTGTTTTGTTTCATTTTCATAACTCAAACATACTCTTACTATTATTTCTGTCAAATATTTTAAAAGAAGATAGACTTCCATTCTGCCTTTTATACGCCCACATCTCTCTGTGTGGACATATATTGTCGGCACCCTTGTCAGTCCTTCAACATTTGCTTGTAAACGCTCTAAAAACTAAAAATTTTTATGGAATCAAATGAAATTTGGTACGTGTATACATATTCATAAAACGAAGATGTAGTTCGAATTTGGTCTATTTTCGAAGCTTAGAAGCAGAGGTATTGCCCTTGCCCCAAAATCTTGAATATGCTATTGCTCTCTTAGTTTTCAACCGATTTTGATGAAACTTAAAATGGATGTTATTGGACCTAAATGGAAAGGTTTGAGAAAGTTTAGTTTACTTCTGATTAAATTAAAGGCTTTTTCAAGACTTAGGCCTCTTACATCAGTTTTGAGGAGTTATCGCCCTTTAACCTCTATACAGTAAGTGCTTCTATCAACATCAATTGCTCGTAAACTCTAAAAACTAGAGCTTTTGAAGGAATTAAATGAAATTCGGTATGTGTATACATATTCATAAAACAAGGATCAAGTTCGAATTTGAGATATTTTCGACTGTTATTCCCCTTGCCCCAAAATCTTGAATATGCTATTACTCTCTTAGTTTTCAATCGATTTTGATGAAACTTAAAATGGATGTTTCATTTTTACCATACGCATGCAGTGGTGGGCGTATAAGGCTGTGGTCTACTATCTTTTTTCTACCATCTATATGTAAAATTTTTGAAAATGCTTACCGTGTCCTTAATGACCTTAATTGATTGAATTATCAAAGCTCATGCTGCAGTATTAATCCATGACATTTTGTTTGTCTCTAAATTTTCCGTTATTCCATCCGAACAGGGCTATATTTTTGGGCGTATGCTTCAGAGTTTGGTTGAAATATTTTAGGTAGTTTCTATTTGAAATGATTGATAGATGAACTAGATAATTCTATCACATCATAAATATCCCCATCTTCAGTATTGATACTCCTGAATATATGTTCAGGTTTGGAAAAGGAAGAGTAAATATTGAAAATAACTACAGAAACACCAAAGATTTATTTCAAATTGAATAGGTTGATTTGAGCAAACCTCCATTATACTAAAAAATAAATTATACAAACATATCACAGACAAAATTATATTTAAAATATTCAATTTTTACTCAAATTCTAAATTTTTAAAAACAAAAAGTGCATCATAGGGGGATCGGGATCAAATAATTTAACTTTTGTATTATTATTGCAATTACCGAGTTTTATACTCTTTGATTCATTATAAATGATTCAAGGGTTAAATGTTGAAAGACTCAAACACTCTTGAAGGATCATTTCTCAAAATCTGTTTTTCAAGATTTGTCTCAAATTGTATTAAATTTCCAGGCAATTTTAATTACAAGAGCTCCAATTTGATTGAAATATAGACATTGCACACAGAAAAAAAGTAAAAATCAAACACTTTACAATGTGAATATTTAAAAATATATATTTTGGTAATTGTGACTAAATTATAATAAAGATAGCTTGCAAAGCAAGTTAACAGATGCCCACTGCCAGCTGTCAGAGATAACAAAATCTTTAATGGCTTAATAATGAATTTTCAAAAACTCTTCAAAATATTTATAAGTCAATGCAAAAACCTGAAATAGTTCATCAAATAATCATCAAATTCAAACATGAATAATGTCTCATTGCTGTACACATGAGGGCAATAACTCTGAAACTGTTCATCCGATTATTTATTTCCAATGTCTTACTTGACAAAGATCTCATCAAAATAAACATGCATATCTTGATTCATCAAGATTGGATAAACACTAGTCTTTATTGTGCCTACAAGCAAAATTTGACACGTTTTTTACTAAGTCATGGGCAATAACTGCAAAACCGTTTATCAGACTTGACCGAGATCTCATCAATATACACATGCATACCAAGTTTCATCAAGATCGGATAAAAACTGTAGCAACAAATGTGAACAGATGGATGGACCAAAGGCAATATAATGTCCACATTTCCATGTGGGCGTATAAAATGTGGTTCATGATACATAAATAGTAAACAAAGTAATATATATAATGAGTTTTAAAGATCTCAACAAAAGGATAGATATAGAAGCTAAAAGAGAACATTTGTGGTGAGAGTTTTCATTTATCTTGCTGAAAATATTTTTCAACTTCTAAAATCAAATTATGCACCATATACCAAATGGTTATACTTTTTAAATATATCATCCCTGATTATCAAAATGTCCAGAAATTCATTATAACAGTATTGAAATTTTAGAATTTCTTTTCTCACCCTATCAAAATGTATCCTTTTATTGATGATAAACCAAAGATAAATTACAGGAATCAGGCAGAAAAAACAAAACAAATTGAAAAATTTTGACACAAGCAAATAAAAAAAATACACATACAAAAATGTGACTATTAAATTAACTCAATGAAAATGGTTTGCATTAAAATTGAGGTCTGATCAGTCAATCACTGGATTTTTTCTAGTTTGAGACAGTTAACAATAAAAATAAATGTCAAAAATTTTGTGTGCTTTAAACTGGAATCACAACCAATATCTTGAAAGAAATTTTCATATCAGAAAAATATCAATTCCGTAAATCGTCTGACTTAAGGGTAGCATAAGTCTTTCAAGCTAAGCTAGACCAGTTTTGTGCTCATTTGAAGTGGTAGAAAATCAAGCACTACTCAAAGCAACTTACTGTCTAGCAGATGACAATCGAACCCATTTCCCAATCATCTACTGTGCTACAATTCAATCAAAAACTCACACTACCCAAATAATACCATTAATACCAAACGATTTTCATCCAAAAATTAAAAATTACTCAATATCAGTTGAGCTCTTTACTTATACATGCAGAATAGGAACATAATATAGAAGGTATACAAAATTGCCATGTATATCAGTCATGTTTAACATTCGCAATAACACATTGTCAAACTTTTAAAATTTTCATAAAATCAAACAAATATTTATATTTAAAGATACAATTCACTGGCATCCATGCTTGAGTACAAAAAACCATGAAATACAAAATGAAACATGGAATTACCAGCTTTTCATCAAAAATATTATGAACAATATATAGGCTTATTCTAATTCTTTAAACACAACCTTTTAGTTTGGAATGTTGATGTTAGTAGCAAGCTTAAAGAGATACTACCTCTTTTTTTTATCTTGTAAACATACAAAACATAGAAGATACTACCTCTTAAACTGGATAAATAAGTCTCTAACTTGGTCAGTAATATAAGAAAATATATCTATTAAACTAAATAATCATTGAAAAATGCTTCAAAGAATGTTTCAAAATTACTAAGTTTAATGAATTATTACTTAGTTGTATGGATTTATTAGATTATAGATGGATTCTGTTGTATAGTTTAGTCAATGGATGAACAAAAGCTCATTTTGGCAATGTTTAAAAATTTCAATTTTTTGGTCATCTTAAGAGGTAGTATACCTTTAAAATTAACCCAAAATCCTGAAGCTTCAATTGAGTAATTTTTAGCATCATTATTACTGGTCTATATAGCTATTAAAAATGTTTATAAAATTTTTTTTTAATAACATGCAATGCAACATTTATCTTTATGTTGAAAAATTCAATCTACCAAATGTTGAAGATTGTGAATCAAAAAGTTATATACGTATATACATACAAAAATTGTACACATAAAAATCGATTATTTTGTATAAGGGATAATGGGAATCTACAGTAATGGGACAATTCTACAGAGATCTAAAATACTCATAATTCTGAGGTTCATATATGAGTTTTCACCCAAATATATATATTAAAGTGTAATTATTTAGATAATTTCAGGGGCATGGTCTAATTGATAGCATGGGAATAATTATTTCTAAAATTTGCATAACTATGAAGATTAAATACACTCAATTGAAAAGTGAAAAAGCATCTCTTAAATCTGTCTAAAACCATGCCCCTGAAAGTGATGACAAACAAACATCATATTCAAATGTAATGTCTTGTTGGTTTCATAACAGGATTAATTAGAGATTCATACCCATTGCATGTGTATAGGGGTCATTTATGCCTTTTTTGTTCGTCTGATTTCACATCAAATATCTGTGGTTAGTGAAATAGAATGTCTGAGAAATTTAAATCTGTAAGTGTCCCACACTAAGGCTAGGAAAACCTTTTTAGTTAGGTTTATAACACAATAAAAATTCCCAAAGACTTAAAAGTACACCAATAAAGACATTATTAGAAAACCATGTTTGTTTCCATCAATTAAAATATTCAAAAATAAAACTGAGGTCATATCATGACATAAAAATATTAAAACCTTGAAATATTTGATAGATATCAACAAATTCTACATGTAAAGTCGTTGTCATGCATATTTTTTTGAGCAAGTAAAATATTTATTCACTTGAGATCACAATAATAAAATCGTACATGTTTCACATGCTTATTCTCATTTTGATTTGTTCAATATATATTTGCATACATCCAACAACAGTTCATATATGAAATTATGCAAATCTGAATATCAAAATAGTAGACATTGGTTTTGACCATTAACAACATTGTCTATTTTTAAAGAAACAAACAAAAGACTGTCTGTATTTCACACAAAAACAATTTAGTCTTCAAGTCATTCCAAAAAATCTTTCCTTGATCTTTCTATGACAGCGAAGAAAGGGAGATAGCATAATTAGACAATCAAATCAGTGCACAAATATACTCTACCATTGGCATTTTATACCAATAATGTTTTAAAAACAAATTCAACTGAAATCATTTCTAAAACAACAGATACACAGTCACTCCATCAAAATGTAACGGTATTACAAAATCATGATGAAATCATAGTATTGAATAAGACATTTTGATACAAAAAATTTTTTCATTTTCTATCAAAGTTTAGGAAGAAACCAAATTGTATGACATAATATGATAATAATAGTAAAGAAATTCCATGAATAGTGTAATTTGGTAACCATTGTGAGAAAGTTAGGGTAATAAGTTGTCCACTGTGAATTACAGTGGTCTTGGTGAATGAAATAAAGCTATAGTAGGTGACAATGAAGGACTATTATTACAGACAGGACTACCCCAGTTACCCAGCCCTGGTTGATTGGTTGATAATCTATTCTTTATAACACGGGATAAATGATATGGTTGTGTTCTTTCTAAATGGGATAACACCATTAATATTTGTCTGTAATAACAACAAAAAAATGTCTTTCATTAAAATAAAAAAATTAATAGAACCAGGAGAGTATCTGGTGTATCACATAGATCCTATCAAAATATCTAGAAATAAGAATCACATCAATGCTATCAAAATATCTAAAAATAGAGATCACATAAATCCTATCAAAATATCTAAAAATAAAGGTCACATAATCCTATCAAAATATCTAGAAATCACAATTACATCAAATTACTGCTTCACAAAACTGAGCAAAGTTAACTAACCTGCTGAGGGCTGGAACAGCATCTTTAGTTTCTAATTCTCCTCTTGTTGATACAACATTACTACTATCATTACACTCACACCATATTTGGACATAATTCTGTGGCAGCCGGTTTTCAACCATAAAAATACCACCGGCCCATCCATTCATTAGATTATATAATGTTACTCCATCTCTTATCTGTCAACAGAAGGTTATAAAATATATAATGTGTAAATGATATAAGACTACTAAAAAGTCTGCAGAAATCTTTTCAGAAGTGAAATTGCCATCAGAGTGTGTTAAATAAAAGACTTTACACTGACAAAATTATTAAATGGTATGCAAATGAATATGTATTACATTGATTGATTGATATCTACATACTGACATCTCTTTATTGTAATGTAGGAATTTAGCATTATGTAAACAATCCAATTTAAAACAAGGCTAGTTACCTCTTGAGCATGACCATGAGCAATACAGAGTTGTATTATAGCATCAGGTAAGATATGTTCATATAGTCTATTTCTATAAGTTGTAATCTCATCCACCATTACAGCTTTAGAACTATGTATTGATAATACATAATGATGTAATGGACTGCTACTTGGGATCTGTAGCACCTAAAAAACATAAATATTTGCACTTTACTATTAAAACAGCAGAATGAAGTTTGCTCATTAATTGTTATTTGGAATTTAAATAAAGATGTCTTTTCAAACACTAAACATATCTTGGCATCTTTTTGAATCCCAAATAATGAAAACAGACATTCAGCATTTCAATTTCCCATGAATTGTATGTTGAAAGTAACTTACCAAGTGTCCAATGGTTAAAAGCCAGACACATGACCAAATACTCTCCTGGTTCTATCATCATATTACAACCTATAAAACTTTTTAATTCACGTTTACTTCCACCTACAACACGACCAGCTGCTGTCGATGTATTTTTAACTTCACGTAGGACAACTAGACATAGGTCTAATGTTGTACTCTCATTACCACTGTGAAACAAAAAAAAGCTTTATTAAAAGGTATGTTGAATGCAATGTTGAATTTCAAGCTAACATTGCTGCCCAGGGAAATTTCCCTTGTATTGCTTGCTTCGTGGTATGGCTAATTGGGAAGCAAATTTTCTTACCGAATTCCCTCCTGAAACAGGCCTAGTTCCAGCTCTGTGGTATAAAATACGGTCAATTTTACAATCTTCATTGGTTCCATAGCATTTCTAGGGAAAACACCTTGTATTCTAGTTTCTCTCCAATCAGGTCTAATTTTACATACATCAATACTGTCAAAATATCTAAAAAAAAAAGATCACAACAATTCTGTTAAAATATCAAGAAATGAGTATCACAAAAGATAAAAAAAAAAAAGATCTAGAAATAAACATCAAATCAATACTGTTAAAATATCTAGAAATAAAAATTGCATGATAAAAATCACATCAATACTGTTATGACATCTGGAAATAAAACATCAAAGTTTCAGGCTATGAAAGTTAACCATAAAGATCTTGATAACCAATCCAAAATTTGATATTTTTGGGCTTAATCAAAATAACCTATTACTAGTATTTGCATAATTGCAAGCTGGCTAAGAATAAAAACCAATTTCAAAGATGTTTAACTTACTTGAGTAAATCATCCAATGAAATCCAAAAAACTCCTTCGGTTTCACCATGTATCATTAAATTGTTTCGTACAGTAGAACTAATAGTGTGCCATTTACTTGATTTATCAGACCAATCACCTTTCCAGGAAAATCGACCCCATGGATTTCTTAATCGTAATAATCTGTACAAAACAATGAGAGAATTATTTTGTTACAACAAGAAAGGTCTACTAACAGGAATAATTTAAAAATAATAATAGAAATTGATTAACCTGTGTATGAAGGGAGACTATTTTTTTAAACAATTTTGTTACTTTGAAGCAGACCACATACTTCAAAATGTGCAGAAAATGAAATACTACTTTTGAGTTGGTGCACAACTGCCTTGTCAATTTCCTACTCAAAGAGATACAGTGCTCTAAGTACTAGTTAAATCTCAATTTCAGCTATATCCTTTATCACCAAAACATAACATACATTGAGCACATCAAGTAACCTAAAAATTTAATTTTTGTAATCTCAGAAGCCTTACTTGTTTCCTTCCACATCTTGTACGTCCAATATAGAATAAGCATGTCGAGATCTCAAACCTAGTTCTTGAAAATGGTTAAAATCTGTTTTCATTTTCCCTCCACCGCATGATGCTCCCATTAAAAATCTGGAAAAAGAATGTGTCATATTTAGGATTCATAATCAAATTTTCACAGAAATACTACATAAACTCTCTGTGTGCATTATACATAAAAAAATCTTACTTTAAATCTCTACAACTTAATAACTTGGCCCAGATTAAATCAGGTTCTATAACTCTTCCCTGAGTTGAATCTCCTACAAAAAATCATTAACATAAGAATATCATTAATCATTTGTTTTCAGAACAAAGTTCAAATGAGCTTTTCGAATTGCAATCTAGATTGCAAGATTCATCCAAACATAAAAATCATTGTGCTTTGAATAACTTTTCTTAACAAGCCCAAATTCTTTATCATGTAGAACTAACAATAATTCTCAACGCTTCTCTTTTGACTATTTCACAACTACGTGTATTATTTTTTTAGTATAATGAATATATTGTATACCCTGTAAATTGATGCTTTCACAAGGAGCACCAGTTAGTGTTGCTAAGCCCTCAATGCATTTTCCTGCAACCAGAGCCTCATAACAACCATGTAACTTAGCCATTGCCTTCTCTATCAGAGGCACCCATAACTGTCTTCTTTTAGCCTGAAGAAAAAAATGGGAAAAATTTCATACTTGTAGTGAAAATACAGCTAATGACCAAGAAACAAAAAGTTGAAGACAATCATTTGTAAATCAGCAAATAATTGATTGAATCTTATCAAAACAGCCTTATACCATTTTTACAAGCCAAAAGTGTTTGTTACATTGGCCTGCTGATGTCCATTTTTATTTCATTTCAGACAAACATGACACTATACTCATTTGGAAACATGATAATGGAGTTAAGCACTGTCAATATCTTTGAGAAAATATATAAACTGATATTTATGGAAAAACCCAACCATGTACAAACTAGTTAAACTTATAACATCAAACAAAATATTAAAACTAGTATAGGAAAATTCCTTTCCAAAAATAAGAAACTGATCAAATTGAAATGTTTTGTCCATTTCCAGTCATCTTGAATTATATATCATATATTTTTTTTTTTAATGTAAACATACTTTAGGTAATAAACTAAACATATATAGCAAGTAAATTAAAAGCGAGACAACTGGATTTCTTGTACTTAAATAAAATGCAGAACTAAAATTTATATCTGAGAGATCTCCACCAACTGTTACCTGAGAAAATACCAGCATTCCATTCTGATCACATGGTAGAAAGTCATCAATTAAAACAACAGTCCACATTCCATCTTTACATAACCTCACTTGATATCCACCTTCATATGAATAATCTTTAGTCAATATAATACGTTCTACTAGCTCTGGTCTTTCTGCTAATACAGCTAATGAACTTAAAAACCTAAAATCAACATAGAAATATTCAGATTCAAAAGACTTTAATTCTATTTCTTATACAGCATTTACTGATAATAACAGTTCCCTTACACTCTAGAGTACAATTTAAATCATCAATTACATCTTTAATATAACATTATGTACTATTTGATTCTCTGAATGGGAGGCAAAGTAGACAAACTCAGAAGTGTCAGTGTCAGCCCAAGTATTCAGAGACTGAGGGTACAAATAAGAGGCAGGCAACTATCAAGGTTAAGATTCCAAATGTGGCAGCTCTATGAACTTAAAGAGCTTAGGCGCAAACCTCCCATGGAACGTCTGAGAGGGTTCTCAACAAAGAAAATTTGTTAAAAATAGAATTGATTATTTGCATTCTGACACATATTTTAGGGCAAAAACATATAGGAATCATATAAGTTGTTAGATGATGGAAGTGGGGTACAATTTGGGGTACAATCCATTTTGGACCACTGGATATTGGGTTATAACTTGCTACAGACTCCAATCACTGTAAGCATAATTATTGAAGTAGAAAAAATTCAAGCTATGACCTACCAACAATCACCAAGAATTCCCTGAGAAATATCTTCTGGCATGGGTGTCCTATAAATAACCCACTTTAATGACTTCTCATCTTGATAATAAGGTGTGATTTCATGGGGACGCAACCATTGTATATTTCTAGCTACCAGTTTGGATTTATGATCAACATACAGTGATTTAGGAGCAGGAGGAAACGAATCGTCAACAAATACCTCTTTATTCTGAAATATAAAAGAATATGAAGAAAATCCTAAAGCAAAATCAACCTCAATTGGATACAGATTTTACACAGTAACTTTCCATATTTCTAGAGAATACTCATCACAAGTTAAATATAGAGCTTACAATATCAATTATCAGGAAATGAACAATCAAATGAGGTTTAAATAAATTTCAGGAGGTCCTTTAGTCATGGTTCTAAAAATCTGATTGAACAACACATGGATTCAAATTGTGTCTCTTGCTTTTCAAAATAATTAAGCCTTGATAGTATTTATGTAGTCATTTAGTTAAGTTACTATAAAGCCAATAACATTGACAGTTAATAGTCATTGAAAAGTTTTTTTCACCTGTTTACAGAACAGTCTGATACATTCCAATCTATCCAGAGCTTCCTCGACTTCTAATTTCAATAAATCTTCCATCAGTGAACTTTCTTGTCGACTTAGAGTACCTGGTAGACTAGGGCTGGGCGGTTTCTTTCTCTTGTGTGTTTTCGATTTTACATTTTTACATGATTTACATGATTTGTCGACCATATTGTTCAAAGTCGTACAAGATGAGCACTGCCATTTGTCTGAAATAGATTGGGAAGTTGATGCTCCTTCATTGATAATATTGTTCTTATTTTGAGACAAATCTGTTTCTTTCTTCATTTTGTCATCTTTTTTTGATACTTCCTTTTCTCGAGTTGGTTTATCAGAATTCCTACCAACTCCACAAGCTGAACACTTTGTCTGTTCTTGTTTATTATGTAAAGTACACCTTGGACATTTCCACTCCATACCTGAACTAATATTCTGGGACTCGCTTTTTCCAAACCCACACATCCAGCATAGATCAGTGTCATCTTCATTCAGAAATGTACACTGACCACAATCCCAGGAAATGCTGCCATTTTGAGAAGTAGCACTGTCTTGAGAAATAGGTATGGTTTTACTAGAAGATGGTTTCAGATATCTAACACTGTCTTTGTTGAATTCTATAGGACTTTTTGGGGCTGGATCACTGCTTGAAGGTTCTTGATCTTTTGAAATAGAATTTGCATTTATTTCTATTTTGGAAGCTGTTGACACATATTGTTTTTTTTTGTCTTTCACACGAACGACTTGACAAATTGGTACGTCAGGAAGGGGTTTTCTGGGTTTAATTTCAGGTTTACTTGCAATAACATTGGTACGACTGTCTTGTTTGTCTGATGATGGGTTCTGAGCAACATGTGAGGGTTGTGGTTTTGGTTTAAAAGCTGCTATATCTATATTATCTGGCAATGTGGGTATCCTAATCACTCTTGGGGATTCACACACAGAACACCTTTCAGATCCAGCAGAATTCAACAATGTACATCTCTTACATTTCCACTCATTTTTGTTACCTTTAGCACCTGTTAAAGCATCTCCTTCACTCTTTGGTCTGATTTTATTAACAGCTCCATTCTCTGGTCTTGAGTTCTCTCTGTTTTGACTTGAATCACTAGTTGTCTTGGAAACAGTACCCTTTTTGGGAAATTCACATACATGACATTTGTGGTCTTGTGCGTTGTTTTCAAATGTGCACATGACACAACTCCATTTACTATTCTCTTCCATACTTGATGAGCCTGATGACCATTCCATAGGTTCTGCCATTTTCTATCAGAACAAACCTCAGTTCCAAACAATTTAACGCATTTTCATTTTACTTCTTGTTTTCATTTTGAATGTTTATGCTGAAAAAAAAATCCCACAATTTAACTTAGCTAATTAACACTTTGAAATTATTAGTTCTTTTCCTTACAGTGATCTTATTTTTACACAAATTCTATATTTCTAGGTATTTCAAGTACTATATGTAACAGAGGTTAGGCCAAAAAGGAATCAAAAGTTTTGTTTATTTGTAATACAAGTGTTACTTATATATAAACTTAGATTTCGTAAATTAATTATCATGAGACTACATCAAATTTTAACTGGTTATTTTCACAAACCATGAGTTTTCCCACCAATTTCTATAGATTTATTTATTGTTGTCATCAAAACAACATATAATCACAAGATTTACTTATCAAATTAATCAATACCATCCTGTTACATTTCCCATTACTTTTGCTTATACTAATTCACATCCTTTTTCCTACTTCCTGATTTCTGTAATTTTTTTCATTACCTGGTTAATATAGGTCTTTTCTAAAACTGATTTCATCAGTATTTCACCTAATAACTGGACATGATTATATGATAAAAAAAACTTACAAAGATTTGGTGATACTTAAGAAACAATAAGTGAACAAAAAAAAACAATAAAAGATAATAATTATGTAATTTGGTCACTTATCTATTTGGTACAATAAGGTATATATTGGTCAATGCTAATAACCTACAACCCTATCAATTTGTCTTCTTGATATTGCATAATAAGATATTAATGCAATATTGTACCATTTCCTTGATATGTCTTTGACACAATTAATCTTTTTTTATACTAATCTCACAACTTGCCACTGTTAACCTTGACATGTAAAACATAATGTTAGATCTAAGGGTACCTATTATGATTAAATAAAATATTGGTCTGTAGGGTGGAACTCATTATACTCGTCAAAATATCTGCTTTACCAGATGAAGGTACACATTCTTATGTTCAAACAAAACAGTAACAGAAATTGTATTAATTATATGACGATAGCCTTTTTTCTCCCTGCTCTCCATCTCACATAGGAATTTGAAGCATTCGCCTGTAAATCTAAATATCCTAAGCCCTGACTATTAGCCTATCCTCTTATGTTTATAGGCCTACCTAATCTAGCCTACACCATAAAACTATCCATCTATAACCCAGTACATTTCCCATTTTGAAATTGCCATTAATAGTTATAACATATAAAAGTAAGTTCAGTCAAAATACCTGTTGTACAATGACAGAATTTACAACTATTGGCACATATTGTAACATATCAGTATCAGTGACAGTAAAGATTTCTCATTAAATAATGCGTATCTTCAGCCTCAAGTTCTCTTGGACTAAAGGGTGTTAAATATATCAACCAATGTATCATACCTGGAACGGTGAATAATATTATTATAAAAGGGGTAATAAATCATATCTTATCTATAAAAACTCATAAAAGCTTGATAAGAATTCACAGGAAATTACCCCGATGACATATTAAACTCTAAAAATAGTAAGGGAAATCCGTTGATAAAATATGATTGGTTAATGATAAATCAGACAGCCAATAGAATCTTATTATGATGACCGTGTATCATTTCCGTTCCTTGTCCAATCATTGGACAGTTCTTACGAGGATAAGAATAGAATGTATATGTGTACAAATTTTCGTACGGTTAACAGTAAAATTATTTAAAGGGACGAGTTATCAAATTTTCCTTTGTACATCCGGATGAAAAAGTCATAACGAAAATCTGAAATTGATTTTGTTTTCAATAAGACAAATATTGACAAATAAATTAAATGTAAAATAATCTTCCTGACCCTTTATATTGTAATTTTTTTTAATTCGTGTTGAAACGTTAAAGTGTTTTATTTTAAAAAAAAATTTTTATTCCATAATATTGCCGTGTGTTCTCACTTCTAAATCGCATTAAAGTCTTATACCATAATTGTTGGTCTTGGATTTCTTTCAGTAATACATTCGTCTTCACTGAATCTTTATTTTTATCAGCTGAAATAACGTTTCTTCCATCTGTCCAACAAAAACGTAGCAGGAATCAAGTATTGACTTACTCGGAAATTACTCTCAATGTTTTCTTTAGTATTCATGATTAATTCTGTACCAAAAAGTTTATACAGGTTGAAGAACCTTGTCAACCAACACTTTCATTGTTTTTTTTTTTTTAAATTTTCTACTGTCAGTAAGGACAAATTCGTCATTTTGGGGGTTGATTTGGGTTAAGAATATATGTAAATAGTCTTAGAACTACTAGAAATGTACAGAAATGGCATAATTCCTTCGCAAATAGCTCAAACTAGAAGATTCACTTTCTATTTCTACAAGATGTCTTTATGACAGTCTCACAAAAGTCGTCATTTAACACGAAGGCTAAGATTTCAACAGTGAGCAATATTACTGATTAGCTCATCTGCAACAAAAATCCTGTTCCTAAGATTAAAATACTATTGGTTTAACGAATGGCGAACCTGTCCCCCCATGGATGACAATATTGGTCAATTTTCATATTACTCCCACTGGCTCTTTAACGTATGATTACGATAATAAAATGGCTTCAGTCAAATAGTTGTGACAACGTAGATGACGTGCAGATAGTTGTTAATCTGGAGCAAAATGGTGTGTTGTGGTAGGAATACTACGGCCCTTTCATGGAAACTAAATCATCATTATTTAATAAGTACTTAGGATTTTTACATAGGCACCACGATATGAATAAAGTTGATCATGAAGTAGTGCATTCCGGATGGATGACAAAGTCTCCCCCAGAGAGAAAATTGCTGGGAGCTTGGAAGATATTCCGTGCAGTGAGTGTCAAAATTATTTTTATTTATTTTGTCTGCTAGCATCCACTTCAGGCTTAGTGAATGTTGATGTATGGGCTTCATCCAGATTCATGTGTCCCACAAAGGATTTGATCATGAAGATTACAACCTGCAGCTTATTTTTAACGATTAGGAGAACAACTGACAAATGAATTGTAATCTGTTCATCATGAGTTGACGGTGACAGTTGACAAGGCCTACAGACTACAGTGGATTTGTATGCTAGGACACACAGCCAGTGCCCTAACTCGAAGACTCTTATGAAATTTGATTCATCAATGTTACAACAGTTGCTTGTTTCATACCTTGGGTTTTATTGAGTTTGAATGTAGTTGTTGTTTTAACTATGATCTGTTTGTGTAGTTCTACTTAATAACTTGGTATCATAATTTGCTTACAAACCTTTTTTAAATAATCAAAGTAAGCGATTACAAACAACATGGCAAATAAAAGTATTCATAATTTCCATAATAGACATTCATCTGTATCCTTGACAAATATAAGATTTAAGAAGGTAATGAAAGGTATTACTATGTGTCATTAGGAAATGATTGTCTTATTTTGTCATGTAGGATTACAGGGATACTTTGTTTTCTCATTGACTCATTGGATTTTAAGGGATTGACTAGTATATAATATTACCATTTACAAATATTTATTTTGAAAGTTATCATCCTTGCTTCCAAACCTACATCTGAAATTAAATAATAGTATTTGCGGGACCCTGTTTTTATACAGTATGATAAGCGGCAGCTCTAATGTGAATATGACTACAGCTTGAATCAAGATAGGTCTTCAACTCTGGTCATACTACTTGAACTTCATGGTACAGTTCCAACACCTCTTTTTCATATAATAAAGCAAGTGATTTCATGTAAAACATTTTCCATCTATTGCTTTATTGAAAATAATCCACATGACTTGCAGTCGTTTTACAATAATTAGAATTGTTTGGTTCAGGATAAGATCTGGTGTGGAATATGGATCACATGCTAATAATAGCTTCAATTTTGAACACTGCTCTTTAATTTGATATAGTAAACATTTTACCCTAATTAATCTATTCTGTGTTACCCTTGGTGTTGGAATAAGCTTTGTCTTATAAATTACAAGTTATTCAGTTATTTTAAGTGGGAGAAAGTCGTTGCAGTACTTTATTTTGACCTTTTCTCTATTCTGTTAATTATTTCACAATTTATTGATTGGTGGCAATTTTATGTTAAATAAGCTTTAATACTACATGTAGACAATAATGGCCTGCAGTCTCATATTTTATTAAAACTTTGAATTAAAAATGTGTGAATGAAGATCTAACTATTATATGCTGAAGGCCAAACATTCCCTTTTTCTGACCTAAGGATGAATAAAGGATTATTGATGCCTGTAGCCTATATCTCAAGTTGTGCATTTTATATCTATTATAAGCTTAAGCTTAAACATGGTTTGATGAAAGCTCGAGCAGATGTATTTTCATTTTAGTTATATGTGTTAAGTAAATATCCTGGTTAACTGAGTTAAAAGACTAGTTGTTGTTTTATAACATTTGAACCTCAGATCATAGTATTTACCAGGTACTATTGTGAGTGGCAGGTAATCTGTGGTGTAGACTAGGTAGAGAGGTTTGAAATAGTAGGAGATGGAATTTTGGCAATAGTTATAAAACCACTTGTTTAAAGAATGTGTCTATTGAAGACATCTAGTGTATTTAGATAACTTTCACTTTCTCACATTTTATAATCCTGAATATAAATTGCTGTACTTAATGATGTGTATCTTTACTGTTTTAATATTCAAATTTCACAATTTCCTGCTGTTTAAGGAGAGTAGCTTTAAAAATTTATCATTTAAATTATGTTTCTTGCCAATGAATGGAATTTAACTCTCAAAATCTTTGACCTTGTAAAACTTTATTCACATTTCTGCCAAGCCTAAAGAGTAGAGGAGGGATTCTAGAATGTTTTGTGTCCGTTTTAGCCAAATCTGAAAAGAAAGAAAAAGAAACAGTTATATGGAAAACAATTCTTAGATTCATGAAGACCCTGTTTACCTGCTGATATTTGGCAATGCCTCTTGGCATTAATCTTTCTCATGGAGGGAGTATGCACCAGCTTCAGAATAATGAGAATTGTATAAAATTATTTCTACTTTCTCACAACTTGTAAAACCATTCTTGTTATTTATTTAATGTCATTGTTTGCTTGAAATTGTCAGAAAACATCAGATCTTCAAAATGTTTTACAATAAAATTCAGTTTAACTCTGCTTTTAGATCATATGATATTTAAAAATATGGAATGTTATAGGGTGTTTCCATACAACACAGAAGAAAAAAGACAAACAAGAACTCAAACAACTTCCTATTTCAGTATTCAACAATTAACTACTTTTGTCACAGTTATTTATTTGACATATATTTAATTGTTTGACATGTAAGCTTATGTTTCTCTTTCATTACCACCCCTATTATTTTCAAATCTAAACAATCTATATTTTGCCAGGGCTTTAGTTCAACCTTCTAGATAGTAAAATTATGTCAAAAAACTATAACCCTGTTTCAATTACAAAAATTATCAGTTCTGAGAATAGTTACTACTGTTCTGAGAACAGTTCCAATTTGAGACTACTGAGGCAAGGTGGTCTTGGAACAGTTCTCAGAACGGAACAGTTAACATTTGGTAAACGGTTGAGCATTCCAAGAACCGTTCTTACGCATGGTTCTAGACCTATCGTGAAGAGTTCAATTAACAAATTAAACAACAAATCATTTACACTATTGTAATAGAACTATCTCAGAACTCTCAAAATTGTAGTAGTATAAACAGTTTAAATTTGGTAATTTTATCGCCTGATACTTCAACATTGGCTAAAGATAGTCCAAGTTTTCTTTCATAGTAAGATGGCCAGAGGAAGTTCAAAAACAAAATCCCAATATATGCTGAAGACCTGATTTACAAAATTTTATATTATGCATCAGGCATTAGTAATAACTAAAATCTAAAATCATTGCTTTTTCTGTTCAGGGCTAATATAATGACATAAAGGTAGAATGTATCAACATTGACTTTTAATTTCACCTTAGTTCAAACTTAACAAGCAGATTTTTATTTATTCAAATCTATTTTGTTATCTTGGGTTTTTTTTAATTGGTTTAACTTGAATTTGTCTTGTTGAATTTTCTGTCAAGTGACATCTTGACTTTCTGCACAACAAAAGACTTTTATTGCTGTTGTATCCAGGTCAACACATAAAGTTATATGATTTACTTTAAGTTTTTAAGACATTGAATATTTCAGGATGGTTTTTAATTTACTCTGACAGCTTGACAAGTATAATTTCACTGCAATATATTTAGCTATCAGTTAATGACTATGACCTAATTGAGAACTTATCTCAATTCTGGAGAATATTTGAATTTGATAACCTTCAAAGAAAATTATATTTTGAGAGGGCATGTCTTTTTTAAGATTTATTCCAATTAACATTATAAGAATTGTAAATTATATGTTATAAGTAAAGTTGTGAATTTTTATTCGAAGAATTGATGCTGAAGCCTTTAAGTTTAAATGATTAGAGAGTTGGTTCTTCAGTCATTTGGTTACGTAGAGCAAAGGATGGCTGTGTGTTCCAATCTCGCTTGGCAAGTGAAATTTATCTTCATTCATGATTCCAGTCGACCAAGTTGTAAATGGGTACAGATAATCCGGGAAAGATCAATGCCAAAAGGATTGAGCAAGGACCAGCTGGTAGAAGGAATCCTCAATTATGAACCTAAGCTGTTATGCTTGTAAAATATAGATGTTTGTTTGTTTCTTTCTTAAAATATTATTCAAGCAGGTCTTTTATGTTATCAACTGACATGAACAGATTCAATCCTAATTGACTTAAAGAAAAAGGGTGAGTGTAAGGTTAATCGAGACATTATAGTGGTAAGCTTACATTACCAGTGTTTATCAGTAAGAAGTAGTCAGTATTGAGTAAAGTATTGTTATCAATATGGCCCAGTATGTTTAAAGTAGTGAAATAATGATAGGATAATGAGAGAGTATTACATAACATCACACTATCCTGTATCAATGTATCCTGTATCAATGTTATCATTTTCACTGGTGATAACTACTGATACCTTTCATTATCATTATTGGCGAACAAATCTCTCTTTATATTATTGTTGAGGGGTTAAACACACTGTCCTATATATAATACACTGAATACAGTTCACATACAAACTATTGTTAGTCTTTATTGTGCTACTTGACCTTCAGTTACTTTAAGGAGAACATGTTTTGGCAGTTTAAGGAGACACCAACTCTTTATTTGTTCATTTTCATTCATTCATAAAGATAAAGTTTTGAAATGGTTCAGCAATTATTTATATAGCCAATAAATCCAGTATTTTAAAAAGAATAACTTAGTAACCAAAGAATAAACAAGTTATCATTTTAATGACAATGGACCCTCATTAACATTTGGATCTTCTTGGATGAAAGTGTGCTCATCACATAATATGTTAATGAATATTAATGTGTTAAGTCAGATTCAGATTACTATGAAAGGCTACAATACCAAAATAACAAAAGTTACCTTGCATGAAATAAATCGTTTCTCAAGTATTCACTGCACCATTTACAGCTGAATTTGAAACTTTTATTTTCCCCACTAGGTCAATGGCACAAAGTACTTGGGCTATTTCCTCTTTATTTGACAGGATCAGACTTCCAGTAGAACCATCTTATCCCAAATAGAGTGCATATTATTGAAATATTATTGATCAATTGTTGTGATAACAATGTTTAGATGAAAGGTCTTTTACACCTATTAACACAGAAAATTCATTAACAAAATTATCTTGTTTTTCAAATTTGTCATATATTGTAATATTATGTATGTTTAGAAGAGCTGTTGTGTTTTGATTTCCCTCAGATTATTTCTAGACCTGATTATCAATCAGCAGCTGATTGAACACCTGTCTGCTGTTGAAATACACTCACTCAATTTAAAGAAATGTGCCTTGAGCCATAAATTCAGTTCAATTTGAATTCAAAGGAATAAAGACTCTTGGAATGTTTTATTTATAGTTTGGTAATACATTCCAGGTAGGTCTGGTTTTCTGGAGGAAACAGTAGTATGTTATATCTGTAACTGAAATTTGATGATTGGTTTATTCTCATTATCATAGAATCTGGTTACGCTCATTTAAATCTTTACTCTCTATGTAACATGTTTCTGGTTCACCAGATTTAAGTTATTTATGTTATAGCCTACAGTTGTACTTATATTTTTCTATTAAAACTTGAATTATACTTAAAATAGATAGTTTTTACAGATATACTTATAAATTTATATTGTTTTCCCACAAAAAAAATGAACCACATAATCACTTCAAAAGTACTTTTGTCAAGTATCGCTTTTCTAAAGAACCAAAATATTGTTTGATTCTACATGAAACTCTTCATGCAAAGCTTTTTCTTTCAAGAAAAAACTCCTACTTATTATCCAACAGCTAACTGAATCAGGGTTCAAGTTTGGATGAAGCTTAAACCATATTTAAAAATAAAGAATTTTTAATGTGCATAGTTATGATATCCATCTCCTCTATTAATACAATGTGACATAGAATGTTCAAAAAACTTAGATCAATTTCATACTGCTCTTAAAGATGGGCTCCCTTATTTTCATTATATAAATAAGAAGAGAATTAACAACAAAATTCCAGTGACTGACCGATCATGAATGGGCAAAAAGTATACATACATGGACAGTTATGATGGGTTAAAACTCTTAATTATATGCAATAAGAACACAATGATATGAATAATAATACATGATTATTTATTAAAAAAACCTAATCAAATAGTTTGCTTAATTCAACACTAAAAAATAAGGAAATCCATCTTTAATGTCATATGTGATCTCTAGATTCCTAAGACTTGCTAACCTGGAGGTCTGAGGATCAATTCTGGTTAAGATAGAGATAGTGAGTTTGAATATTTCAACCTCTGCCGTGTAAAAGTTATTTATATTGGTTGAGATGGGTTAAGGAACCAAGGCTTCTGTACTAAAGACTGTAGTCAAAGATACTGTACATTGATCTGTAAAATCTTACTTTTTGTACTTCACTTGGCATTGTTTATTTTAAAGCACATGTCATTTAATTTTAAATGATTTTGACCCAGTTTCTATCCTAATAGTGATATTTTGAAACATTTAAGATTGACATTATGATATTATAGTCAGCTGACAGAGAGATATATGCAGATTTCACCATACTGAGTTGTGCAATGATGACATAGATAATAATATGATAGGTAACTGATTGATAGAGTATCAATCATTGATGTAACATGATAGCTTTGATAATAAACCATATGAACAGTAGTCCATATATTTCCTGATTCATCTTCTCAAAGGTTAGGGAGAAAATTTTAGTGGTTTACATATATAACAGGATAGGCTTTGTCATACGGAAAAGAGATTTATATTTAGAACTGTTTAAAATGAAAAATTGGTCTACTTCCTGGTATATTTATTAGTAGAAATCATTGAGAATAGAATTTCCTACTTTTGTTTAAAATTCCAAAAGTTTGTAAATTTGCTGTTGTTTCGGTCACAAGCCAACAGTTTGCTGACAATTTGTAATTGTAACAACTAAGTCATAGCCATTGACAAACAATCGTCGCATATTTACAACCAAGAGTAAAAGAAATATATGATCATAGCTAGTATTGATTGCAGACAAAAAGTGAAGCAAGCATCAAATTCTACGAATTTTAAATAAATTTGTATGTTGCGATGGGATTAAATATATCAATGCCTTAGGACTATCTCAACACCATCTGAATTGTCAGCATTGGTACGATATTGGACTCTATGGATTAAAGTTTGGTTCCTGTATTTTCATTTATTTATATATATATTCCATTATTGGACGGCTGATACTTATATAAATTGATAACAGAGGTGTTCTAACGATTGCGAAAAAACCAGTTTGTCCAGAAGTCAATAATTAACTCGTAATGTGTGCCTTTTCACAGCTTCACATTACTAAAAGAGCCAAATACCAAAAAAAAATTTTTAAATTTCAATGGTTATGTTTCCAAAATAGGGAAAAAGACAATTTATTTTTTAAATACACAGTGTAATTAATTACATTATTTCTAACTTACAAATATCTCTTTTAAACATGGTTTGGCCAATAATTTTTTATACTAAAATGTGGCTAAATTATCACAATCAATCTCAGTGAGTAAACAAGAAATCTATCTTTAGCTTTTTCAATCGCATTTCAGTAAATTTGATCCCTAAGCTTTTCTACATCCTCACCCAATCTTAGCACTCAATTAATCAAACAATAAGCATGATTTGATCAAGAAAAATAAGCAAAGGCATTTTAAAGAACCAAGAATTGCTTTTTACTGATTAGTTGTTTATTTTTTGCTTTTGAGTTATTGAAATAATTATTAATCTCTAAAGAAAATCTAGACCAGAGACGAGACCTAAGCTTGTGCATAACCATCTTTTGTTATCAGGTGAAAACCTTGTTGATCTCAATCTTGTTAATATTTATGACTATTAACAAACTGGTAATTTGATCTTTAAGTTTAAGTTTGATATGTAAGTTTTTATTGTGATTAATCTTTCTTTGAACTTGAATTATGTTAGTAAATGAAGGGAAATAACTCCTCTGTGAATAAATACAATTTGATTTCTTGAATGTAACTTGTAATACAAGATATCATGCTTGTATGAGTTAAAGAGGGTGTTAAAGTGCATGCTTCAAATATGGTTAATTTGCATTGTCTTTACACAAAGTGTTTTTATAAAGAATCTTTAGGGACACATAATCTACTTGGCCCCATATTATCAAAGGGTAATTCCGCTTTTTTTGTAAAACATTTTCATTATCAAAAAGTAGGAGACATATTTCTCTACACAACAAACTTTAAAGGTAACCTTTTACGTAAAGTTTTGGCGTTAAAAAAAAGACTTTCCGGTACATTTTGATAGATTTTGCTTTATAGTTTTCACAAATTGTTTCAAAAAATGTTTCGAACTACAAAAAAAGTGTGGTATGTTTTGGAGGAGCTCTTTTCAAAGAGGTTTTTACATAGATTCTTGATTTGTTGAGCCTGTTCTTAATCTGAATGTCTGTACTATAGCACAGTCAATTAGAGCATTGGTTCTTAACATGACGTCATTTGCTTGGACAAGCAAATTGCGGCTGCAGGCTCAATTCGCGATCGGCGTTTGATAGTCTGATGACCTTAAATAAGTCATCTTCACTCGTAATTCCAGTCAACCCAGCTATAAATGGGTAGGATAATTCCAGGACAGATTAATGCCAAGTAATTTGCCAAGGATTAGCTGGTAGAAAGGCCTCTAAACTGTGAACCTAAGTTGTTATCCTTGTAAAATATAGTTGTTTCTTTTTTTCTTTCTTTCTATTCCTCTGAATATTATGATCAGCATTTTATGATTCCATTCATTCTGTCAGAAATTGAGTCTGATATGCATATGGATATAGGTAAAACAAGAGTTGTAGCAGAAGCAACAGATCTGATTGTGATTGGTTATTCAACTCTAGGTCTCCTATGTCCATTCCTGTTTTAATTGAATGATGCCACCCAAAACTAGTATTGATACAATTACCATACCTTCACACTAAACATCAGTACCTTTTACCAGCTTTCATAGCTTTCATGTATGTTCTATTAGTACCTTTTAATACCAGGGCCCCGTTTCTGAGAAATTTGTAGGAATAAACTTGCACGTTAAGTGCAGAAAGAAAAAAAAGTTATTTTTGATGTTGATGAAATCGTTAATTTATAACATTTACACTTAATCTAGGATATTTTAAGAATCAGATCAGGTCCTTATAAAGCGTTTTGGTTCCCCGTCCGTTTTCCGACACCCGGATGTAGTCAACAATTGCACTGAATAATGACTCACAAATTTATTGAGTCCGTTCTGAAAACCACTCTGAGATCATCGTGTCCAAACCACACCCCCATTCGTCATACTTCTTCAAGACAGTGGTAATACAAGTTGTCTTGGTAATAAAATTTCAGCCAATCAAAGCAAATCACTTGTTATGATGCTTTGTTTGCGAACGTAAACAAAACGAAACCAGCGTGCTATTACATATTTAAATTTGAATATGTACGGTACAGAATTGAGTAAGATTTTGGTAAAGAATTGAAGCTGAAAGAAAATCAAACCTTACTTTGGAATATTTACTTGGAAAGAATGTGTTCTTAACTCTTAAAAAGGGCGGCGGAAAAGCGATGTTGTGTTTTGATTACATGACCTCATTTCCATCAACAGTGATCTGATTAGTCTGATTCAATTAGCACCAATTTCATTTCCATTTTAAAACGAGGTGTTGTGGGCTTGTCAAAACTCTTATTCGTGATACAATTCTCTCAGACTAACTCGCAGCTGAACCCGAATTAGAATGGTTCTGGGAAGGCTTGCTCTGAGACCCAAATTAGAATGGTTCTTGGAAGGCTTGCTCTGAGACCCAAATTAGAATGGTTCTTGGAAGGCTTGCTCTGAGACCCAAATTAGAATGGTTCTTGGAAGGCTTGCTCTGAGACCCAAATTAGAATGGTTCTTG
Organism: Lottia gigantea; assembly: GCF_000327385.1. Lineage (NCBI taxonomy): Eukaryota > Metazoa > Mollusca > Gastropoda > Lottiidae > Lottia > Lottia gigantea. The sequence goes on from NW_008708986.1 coordinate 123,999, forward strand.
GAAGGCTTGCTCTGAGACCTAAATTAGAATGGTTCTTGGAAGGCTTGCTCTGAGACCTAAATTAGAATGGTTCTTGGAAGGCTTGCTCTGAGACCTAAATTAGAATGGTTCTTGGAAGGCTTGCTCTGAGAACTGTTCAAGGGGTTATTGTCTCTTCTACACAGAGCCTATCGAATTATAAAACCGGTCCAAAGTTTGAATTCCTGTACAGACTACATAGTTATATCATATAAGTTGTCCTTTACTGTTATTATTAAATAAGAGACTTGTTATAAAAGCATCCAGATGTTTTCATGTAACATATGGCAAGCGTAGTAAGAGTTGTAATTCTCAATATCATGTAATATCTTAATGTACTCTTGTTATCTGAGCTAAACAAATGATATTATCTAACCTACTTCATAATACACACACAATATTCCTTTTAAAAATATTACAGTTTATTTTTCAAAGAAAGTTTTTGAGTTATTAAAGGAATATAATCTAGAAATTTCTTGAGTAAAACACTCTTTTTTTACATATTTTTTAAAAGCATTACCAATTTGTGTAAAATCATCCCCTTTCGTAACTCAAATATGCTACAGGGACACTGTTAGCATCAATTTGCACCATTTCAGTTTGCAATCGGTCGTCTTTGGTTCCTGCAATTCCACAAAAACCAAGCGTTTTATGACGTTACTATCGCAAAGGGTCTTAAATAATATAAGCAGATTTTGCATGGTGCAAATTGATGCTATCTATGTCCCTGATAGACAGACAAAGTTACGATCCCTTTAAATTAACTACCGGGTAGTTGACAGTTGAAATATCAAAGCATAGTATCAAGGTAACAAACCATATTTAGATTATTTTCAATCAGTTTACTATATAGAGAGTGACAAATATCAGCTGTATTCTAGATAAATCCCTATTTCACTAGATATATCTATCTTTCAATATGCTTTATACTGACATGTACTCCTTTCATGTCATTCACAAATAAACCATTTCTTTACTAAAGTGTTGATTGAATGAAGATTATAAAACTTGGCTCCCCTGCTTACCATCTGTGATCTCGCATTTCATCACAGGTCTTGATCATAAACTCTTATTGTGTAAAATTATTGAGACATAGTTTAAAGACTTTTTTGACGCTGATCATGATCACCTGTCTTTTAATCTTTCAAAAACAAAAACAAGATGTTGCTAGTCTTGTAAATGCTTGCCATTCATTGGTTCTAGGTGTAACGTTAAGGTGGCCAAGCTGAATAAATATTTGGAGATTAGTAGACCATGTGATTGTGGATTGAGTGTTGACTTTTAATACTTTTCTCTATTCAGTTCTTGTAAACCAACAGAAAAAGGCAAATCGTCTTGTATAAACTTAGTGCTGTAGTCCTAGACATTACTTAGACCTACAAGTAAATATCAAGGAATATTCAGGGAATAAACTCCAGAACAGAAGGAATTAATGATTTCGAGCTACTATTTTGACATTTAATGGTAATTTGTTTTCTATATGTTATGACCCATTTCAACAGATATACACTGAACAAGAATTCAACCCATTACTTGTATAGTGTAGATTTCTCTATCATTTGGGCAGAGTTGTGAATTCTTCTCTGATGTGTGTGTCTATTGTATAACTAGGCGTTAAGTGTTAACACTGTCAATTGTGTTACATATGTTTATATTTATAGTTAGACTTAACACTGATGTTTTGATTTGTAGTTTAGAAGTATATTGTGATATTCAGGAGAAAAGTGGTTTTATTACTTGACAAGAGTGAATTAATAGACTAAGTTATCATGACTTTTATTATGTCAAGACATATATTATTGTCTGGCTGAATATTGTTTTGAAGAGTTGTGTTCAAGGATATACCAATTAGTCTTGAATACTACTAAATGTAAGTTTAACATTGTTTTTCTTCTCAGACAAAAGATTTTATCAGACGTGAAACTTTGAAAGCTTTCCTCTTACATTATTTGGGTGGAGTAGTGAAATATTGTGAAATTGAAATGTCATCTCACTTTAATAGGGAATACCAAATTTGAGACAATTTTATCTTACCTACAATATTACATAACCTATGCAAATGTGGATATTGTGTCTAACAAAATTAATGTTTGAGTTAAACCAATTTTTGTCAAAGATTAAAAATATAATTCTTAGTCACTGAATGGTGTCAGTTGTGCTTTATTTTGATGTAAATTAAAAAAAAATTATCATAGGGATGTGATTCATCATGAATTCACAGATGTTTCCTGTAGATAGATAGGATATATTCACATATTGAACCATAGACTGGCCTTTTTTTATTATAAATATATAATAAACAATAAGATAGAGATTAAGTGATAGGCTTGTTAAGATAGGACACTTCCCTATCATATTACTGTATTAGTATTATTCAAGTGGTCTTTAACTGCCAGTGATGTCTCTTATTCTTATCTTGTCCAAATTCTTTATTGAAATATTCGCCCTCTTACTTCATGTTATCATGAATGAAAACCACACATAGGTTGAGATGTGGCTGTACCTCTCTGGTATAGTGTTATGATAATTGTTGTGGAGAGGTAGACTTCGTTTTTTCTTTTTAATTTAAATGGAATTGATGTACATGTACCAATTTTTTCCCCTTGATTGGGCTTATGCAGATGAACAATAACATTTAGTGCACAGTGATGGAAATTGTAAATGAATATACATACTATGTACATGGTAACCCCAATAGAGTTATTATTATTATGAAGTAACCCCAATAGAGTTATTATTATTATGAAAAATTTAACTTACAAATGGATTGCTGAATTTGAAACACCCAGAAACTAGAATGTAGTTTGACTTTGAATGGTGGGTTTTTATTATTTGAATACAATGTTCAGATCACCAATTAAAATTTGTTTGAAAAAAAGATTTATATTGAACATGAATTTTGTGATTGACATTCAGAGAAGTTTAATTCCAAAAAAGAAATGTTTCAAGACACCAATAGTATCTCAGCAATGTTTTCAAACAGAATACAGTAACCATTAAAAAAAGTACTAGGATATAAAAAAGAGGTGTTCCTTGATTTTGTATGGTTTAAATTATGGTCTGATTGAGACCAGATAATAATAATAATAGTACTACCAATCCTTTAGTTTAGTAGTTTATCAAAGTGTTTAACAGATGAAGAATTCAATTTTAACCTTAAAATAATATCTCACATTTCACAAGTACTTGATCGTATCATTGGCCAGTATAAACTTTGAACACTAGGGATTTCTATTTCTGCTTCGGCTTTATTTATATTACCCATCTTTGCCCTTGAGCTACTATCAAAAAGTCATTTTAACATTTGACTGACTTGGTTTCATCGTTGACTTAAATGCAGTGGTTCAGCTTTTTACTTGCCCAGGGGTCAATGGTGATCAACAAATTAAGAAGGCATATGACTTAAATGCAGGGGTTCATTTTTTTGACCTGCCATGATATACAATTGTGCCCCATTTTTTGGTAGTCTGATGAAATTTACTTTAGTTGTCAGTATGTTCATTTATTGGTATCTCTGAAGTCTTGTGACAGTTGTCTTTCTGCAGATTGTATAAGGCTATCAGTGGGCAGGTATTTTCTGTGGAGAATATTGCCTTTTTGATACACAATTTTTCTATGGAATCACTGACCTATACACATATAAGTTATAATCACATGTCTTATGGCATAAGTAGTAGGAAGGGCTAACAGGGTATTATAAAGTCCTTGCATTATAACGATATTACATGAGACAATTGGAGCCTTTATTGTTACCTAATCCATAAGGTGGATTTGGCAATTTGAATAACACGATGTTGACTTTGAATTAAAACTAAATTTCCAGACGACCCAGCTTTAAATGGGCAAGGCCATCTTGGATAGGCAATAGGCAACAGGTCATGGACCAGCTGGTAAGAAGTTTCCTTACAATGATATCGGTTTTCGTGTAAAATGAGTATTTTCCCTGTTATTTAAAGATTGGTTCCCTTACTTTCATTTATGAAAATAAAAATGCTAATTCTTGTATGAGTTGAAATAGGTGTTTTAATGACTTGGAAAAATATCAGTTTGTCTCACCTGTCCGTAATTAATTCATAATTAGCTAAATTAGAAGAGATTTATCAGCAGAATTCCAAATGAGTGACCGATCAAGAAAGGTCAAAAAGGATTTTTTAGTTTATCCAGACTGTACATACATGGACATTTATGATTGGTTAAAACTCTTAAATATATGCAATAAGAACATAATGATAAGATTAAGAATACATGATAATTCATTAGAAACACCAATTAATCAATTAGTTTGCCTAATTCGACACCAAAAAAATAAGGAAACCCATCTTTAATGTTGATTGTAAAAGTTTAATTCATGATTGTTATGATATTAAAATACATTTTGTTCATGTTTAATATTACCTTCAATTATCATCATTTGCAACCTCATTCAATACATTTACATAAGCTTAGTTACACAGGTGTATAGAAAACGAATGGTAACATAGACTCAAGTTGACATTCCTTAGTACTTAAAACCTTATGTCATAAATCTTAAAAATATTTGTATAGTGAGCTCTCATACTATTATACTTATTATTACTAGTTATTAGGAATGAAAGTAATTCAGTGTAGATAATTTACATACCACAATAAAGGTAGGGACATACGTAGAGTTGACAGCATGTCATGTCAATTTGAGTTTAACCTGTCTCTTGTCATGAAATTTCCTGACTGCAGATATTGTTTCCGAGACTATCAAGGGTTCAGGATTAGTTAATCTGTTCCCGACTTCCTGTTTTATGATTTTTGTTGGATTTCAACATTTTTTACCTATTTTTGGTCACATTGAACTGGAAATTTTACACTTCATAGTATAGGCTGGTATCTCATTCACATTCACAAGTAATTGAAGGTATAGTATTATAGTATTAGTATAGTTAAAATAGCATTCAAAAGAGAAAGTGGTATTGTTGTGGATTACAGTAGTATAGTTGAATATAGTATGTTAAACAGGATTGATTCAGGTAATTTGAAGCATTTTTTTACCTTTATTGAATTCAGAAATATAGCTGCTTTTAGGACAGTAGGTGCTTAAACTGTAGCAGGGAATGTAACCAGAACTTGTTGATAAAAAAAAAAACATGAACAAAGATGTTTGTTGTAAGTTGAATGTGATTTGTTGGTTTTACTTCATGTTATTACTTTGTTTTTTGATTCACAAAAATGGTTATTAGGACTTTGTTTGTGGTAAACAATACAGAGATGTGGTTTTGGATACTACTGGTATAGATTGATATAAAACTATGAAATGTCCATAGTACAGATTCACAACCATTTAGTTTATATTCATATATTTTAAAGTCAGGAATGTGACATTATCACCAAATAACTTTCTATTTTATATTCTAATACACATACATGTTAAACTTTCTTAGTACTTTTAATAAAATGTTAAATTGGGCTTATGATGAAAATGCAAGTCGTGTGAAATTTGTGTTGTTGAACATTTGTGTAGGTGTAGCTTTGAGTTGGAATAGAGAATGTCAGTATTCTAATTAAACAATATTAGACTTATAAGCTCTCTGAAAGGGGTATCCAAATGTTACCCAATCAAAAGAGTATCATCACTTTCACCTTACTTTATGAAGGACAATGTTGATAGTCTTGTCGACTAGCCCATTCGGTGTTTGACTCAAACTGCAGTGCAAAATTTCATGGAAATAGCATATTTTATTTATTTGTGTAAGCTTATATATTAAATGTCTTGTACTGAGCGAGAGAATCAGGGGAAATGACTCCTTAAAGATGAAAGGATTTGCAACAGCAAAACCAATAAGATATTGAAAATGCAAAAATATATTCAGGGCGCTATAACCAACTAGTTATTCTCTGTACATTGTGTGGGTTTATCTAGGGTGGCCTAATTCATAATCATTTCATTGATAAAATATCTAGGCCATGTATTATTAGAGATACCAAAAATGGGTAGATAAAGAGTATTAATCTTTCTTTCCTGAATATCTGAGCCAGAGCTAAAGCTAGTGAATTGAGGATTTTATATCTTATGTTTGAATTGAAGGTTTGTTGTTGACTTTTCAGAAAGCCAATTAGTTAATATGATTGAATGGGGTTCAATGTGACCTCAATGTGGTTAGTTGTGTTTAGTTGTGTTATTTTGTATATATTATACAATTTTATTCCCCTTTTCAAACCAGATAGTCCTTGTGATAGTATCTGAATAAGAGAAAGGTGCACGGTCAAGAGCTTCCTTCCACCAATGATGTAGGCTTGTACACCCAGTATGTTTTGATGTGTCATTGCTATCATCACAAAATCATACAAGTTTATGATCAGGAGGGAAGAAATTTTTAACAATTGGCAAAGAGTACTTTAGTTTTTACCAGAAAACTAGTTGATATTACATTGACTTCACTTGTAATGTTTAGACTCTGAAAAGTTGCAGAAGATTTATTTTTAGTCTTTTCTTTCAATTCTTTAGCAACACTTGAAAAGTCCAAGGTTGTTGAATTAGATATTTTTATAGCAGGAAAAACGTGCAAACAGTAGGTAAAAAGTTGATACAATGCTGGACTAATCCCTTTATCAAGCGAAAAAAAAAAAAAAATCAAAAGTAGACGAGAAAGGTGCTATCTCTACAAAGAACAGCACTAATGTGACAAAAATGGCACATTTAGCTTAGTTAGGTGGAAAAGAAATTCAAGGGATATAGGTCACGGAAACAAAAGAATAGCAAGAAAATGAGATGAAAGAGTTTAAAATGAGTGCCATAAATAATAACTTTTGTTTAGTGCAATAAAATATGTTTAGTTTTTAATAAGAACAAAAGTCAACAAGATAAACAATCTAGCCATCAAATTAAGATAAACATAGGATGTTGGCTGGTAGTCTAAAAGGCACCAATATCAATGTGAGCTTCTTTACAAAAAAAATAGGGGGTAAAATAAACAAGGCAGAATTAAATTAGATCTTGAAACTCATTGCTGAGAAACTCTGATTCTCTTTACCAGCAGTAGTCCATGATAACTACATTAAGGTCAGATGAATTATAAATTGAAAATGTTGTTATTGAATGTGATGTTAATGATGGAGTAATTAGTTATATTTGACAGCTGACTAAAGGTCACTCATATTAATATCAATTCTACAAATTTATCTTTTCCTGTTTCAAATGTTGCTATAAATTCAATGGTGTTCAAAGCAGAACTTTTCCTATAAAAGCAAAATTTAGCAAAATGGCGAAAGAGTCATGAACTCAAGGGTTTATTTTATTCATTCTAAATGTCAGATTAAAGAGCTATAAAGAATTAGAATTTCTGTTTGTGTGATGCATTTGACTAGTGTATGATGTTATAGTAAATTGTTCCAGTTTGTACCTCAAGGCTTTACCTCTGTTGTTTACACCATTCATGATGGCTTATTTCCTTTTTAATTCCTTCACTATCAAATAGTGTGAAATGATTCACTTCTGGGTTGAGATTTATTTACTTGAGTTATAATATGATTCACAAGTGTTTCTGGTCCTTGAAATTTTCTGGTTGAGAACAAAAGTCAAGTGCAAGTATGAGTTATATACCATTGTCATCAATATGTAACAATAAATCAATGTCTCTTTTATATTTTGATAAAGATTTCTCTGTTGCTTTTGACAGTAGACATGTATCCACACAAAAGATCTATAAGACCATTAGTATAAATTTTGAAGGAGAAGTCCTGGCATGAGTTAAATATAATTCCAATACATCTGTTAATCACTATTTGAGTATCTGATGTTAGACAAGTAAAATATGATAACTTTCCTCATACTTAAACTATCATTATACTATCATTCTGGTATTTTTATATGATAGTTATCACCTAGTTTGAGATGTAAGATATCACCAAGCTGTGGATGATTATTAACAGATGTACAGTTTGTTTAAGGACCCTCTCTTCTCAGACATATTTTTAATGTTTTTTTTTCTATTCTAACATTTTTGTAGTGTTTTATATATAAAAAATCTTGACCAAGCAAAATAGATCTTGGAATAGGTGACAATCATGATTTAGTCAAACTCTTTTTGAAATACAGGAGCCATAAACTTTTGATGTGGATACTACTAAAAAGATTGTAAAGAAGTTTTTTTATGGGTATCAGGGACATTGTTAGCATCGATTTGTACCCTTTCAATTTTCAATCAGACGTGTATGGCTTCCACAATTCTACTAAGTTTTAAGCAGAGGGCCTGTTTAAGATAAGCATGTTTTGTGATAGTAATTACATCAAACATCTAGTTTTAGTGGAATTGCAGGAACCAATGACATTAGATTGAAAATTGGAATGGTGCCAAAAATTGGTTCGTGCAAACCAATGCTATCAGTGCTCTTCTTTGCAATTCCTTTAAACTGCCTTTAATACAATTCCAGAATATGTTTGCAATCAATTGGAGAGTTACCTTAATATTGTCCTAACTTTGAGAAATAATATGATCTTATTGACTTGTAGTGTATATCCTAGAATAAATATCATATTTCATTGAAACTCCATCACTAATGTTGGTTTTGATAGAATGACATTAACTTCAGACTTGTTAAGAGACATGTTATGATTGTGTAATGATGAAGCCTGTATAATTATGATAGTTTATTGGTTATTATCATGATTTAAATCATGTTATTAGGACATGTAGACTTTATATTATTATTACCAATGGTGTGGTCTAATACATTTGTCAATATTAATATCTTTAAGGCTTTTATTTTCAAGAATCTTTATATCAAAAATTGATAATTATATAACAATTGTTTGTGTTGTTTCAAATCACGTTTACTGTTTATCTTCTGTCTCAGCATTATAAAGAATAGAAAGTAAATCATGTTTTTCAAACACAGATCAGACAGATAAGATCTATAAATGGACTTAAAAATGGAATCTTGGGTGTCTGTAAATCAGTTATCATAGATATTAGAGACATGAAACTTAGTCTAATGACAACTAAATTCAGTTGTTTTTGAGGACAGGCTTTTAAAGGAGCTTTGAGATTTGTGGACAAAATTTGGGTCTTTTAAAACATTTTTGATTGAAATGAGCTATTTCGTGGATTTTAGTCTTCAGACATATTTTTGTAGTAAAATATGGAAAAAATTGTATTAGTTATTCAGTCTTCAATCTTTGGTTTGAAAAATTTTTGATGTGTAATAAAAGCTATTCTTATATTTTCAGAAATGGAAGAAGAGATATTTTGTTCTATGTAAACCATCTGGTAGTTTACCAGGCCAGTACGAACTGAACTATTTCAGTGATGAACAATGCACCAGGAAAAAAGGAACAATAGATCTAGAGGAATGTGAACAAATAATAGAATCTCTGGACTCTGATCAGTTCCCCTATTTACTAGCTATAAAAACTGTTTGTCGAGGTAAAGAAAGGACCTATTTCCTAGCCACAGCAACAGAAGAAGACATGGCAAAGTGGGTCAGTAATCTTTGTAGTGTCTGTGGATTAAAACAAGAAGAAAGTCGTAAGTTTTATCATTTTTATACGAACACAGGTAAGATGGGCGTATATTGTAATCGCCCCGTCGGTCCGTCCGTTCACATTTGGCTCGTGCTCACTCTACAGGCTACAGTTCTTTATGGGTTCTTTTGATTTTTATTTTGTATGTCAATGTTGTTATGAAGATGATCCCTATTGATTTTCGTGATGATCGGATAGTTTTTCACCGAAATATCGTGTCTGACTTGACGTTTTTCTCTATTAGCTATATTGTGCAACTCGTGCTCACTCTACAGGCTACAATTTTTTACAGATTCTTTTGATTTTTATTTTGTGTGTCAATGTCATTATGAAGATGATCCCTATTGATTTTCGTGATGATCGGATAATTTTTCACCGAAATATTGTGTCTGACTTGACGTTTTTCTCTATTAGCTATATTGTGCAACTCGTGCTCACTCTAAAGGTACAATTTTTTACAGATTCTTTTGATTTTTATTTTGTGTGTCAATGTCATTATGAAGATGATCCCTATTGATTTTCGTTATGATCGGATAATTTTTCACCGAAATATCGTGTCTGACTTGACGTTTTTCTCTATTAGCTATATTGTGCAACTCGTGCTCACTCTATAGGCTACAATTTTTTACAGATTCTTTTGATTTTTATTTTGTGTGTCAATGTCATTATGAAGATGATCCCTATTGATTTTCGTGATGATCGGATAATTTTTTACCGAAATATCGCGTCTGACTTGACGTTTTACTCTATTAGCTATATTGTGCAACTCGTGCTCACTCTACAGGCTACAATTCTTTACAGATTCTTTTGATTTTTATTTTGTATGTCTGTGTCGTTATGAAGATGATCCCTATTGATTTTCATGATGATCGGATAATTTTTCACCGAAATATCGTGTCTGACCTGACGTTTTACTCTATTAGCTATATTGTGCAGATCGTGCTCACTCTACAGGCTACAATTCTTTACAGATTCTTTTGATTTTTATTTTGTATGTCAATGTCATTATGAAGATGGTCCCTATCGATTTTCGCGATGATCGGATAATATTTCACCGAAATATCGTGTCTGACTTGACGTTTCACTCTATTAGCTATATTGTGCAACCCTGTAGTCACTAAAGACTGTTTAATCATTTCTGACAGCTGCCAGTGGGCGTATGTTACCTTGCCTGGCAAGCTATCTTTCTTCTAATTTTTGGTAGATCTATGTTTCAAGATCTCATAGGCTTTCTCTTCTAACATTGCATTAGCATACATGTGAGTAAGGTTCATTATTGGCTTTTGAAGTTTATGCAATATTCTTGAATAGTCTTATGACCAGAGCTAGAGAAATGACCGAAATTTTACTTTGAAAATGGTGCGTACGCTTTTTGGAAAAAAAACAATGGTTCTTTCGGTATGGTCTTAATTTGAAATCTTGCCTTATTTTGTATAAAAAAAAAGATCAATAGGTACAGGTACTGTCTTCATTTGATGTAGAAAAAGTTCAAGCTAACAACATACTTCTAAAAGTCATTGTAGTACAAATCAGTAATAGGAGTAAAGCTGTGATCAGTTTGAACAACGCTTGCTGTTCATCTCTTCACGTTTTAAATTGTTGACAAATTAGATGATGTAAACATCAGAATGTGTTACCTTGTTGAGCTGGAGAGAGAAAAACTAACAAAAGATTAAAGACCCTGTCTAGCAAATTTCCACTTTGTATACATTTAATTTTTTAACCCATTTTTTTTTCAATTTGATTGTGGTTTGTAAAAAATGATCTTTTGCTGTGTTTCGAAATTTGTAAATTGGTAGGTAGAGTCCAAGAGAATCTAAGTTGAAACCATTCCAATACATAATTTCATTCCTTGTTTTGTTTAACCAGTGTTTGAAAGAAATGATTGAAAATTTTTCTTTTTTTAGCCACTGACATACCAGAACCAAAGAAACAAGCTCCTACACAAAATGGCAAAGCACCTGTTGTATCTGCTTACTCTGTTAATCCGAGTGCCAGAACAAGTATAACAAGAATACCAGTTGTTACACAACCATCAAAACCACAACCTGTACCATGCACAACACAATCAACATTATCGTCACATTTATCAACCTCGGAATCATACATACCATTACAGGAATGTAGTACTGGAAGTAATCGTGCAGATAGACAATCACCGATAGACAGACGTGAAAGTGTGGATAGTGTGCCTGATGAGTTAGCTCCGCCTCCTCCTCTAAAAACAGGACATCAATCACCAAGTCCTCGGAACAGTAGTGAAGTGTTCAGTGACTTATATAGTGTTCCCCCACCATCAAAACAAACCCATATATCTTTTGATCAGTTCTATCTTGTACCCCCTCCACATGGACAAAGGAATTCAGATAGTGAATTTCATCATGAGTTGACTTATGATGTTCCACCACGTCGTGGTAGTCCTAGCACACCTAGATCTAGTAGTAGTGGGTGTACAGATTCTACATTATCAAGTGGTCGTCCTGTTACACCACAAGATATGACATTACCCACATATGATACACCACCTGTACGTTCAGCATGTAGACAATCCTCTCCTCCTCCCCCTAGTCGTCCTCCCAGACCCATCACTTCAAACTATCCTCAAAATGATTACCAAAATCTTCCCACACCAAGGAATACCATGGCCATGGGCAATACAGATCTTAATGCAATAATACCAACACCTTCCAAGCATGAAAGTCCATTAGTATTTGATAGCTATGATATACCCAAATCTAATAATCCGGTGTTGAACAATCGCGAGAGTAACATTAATCTGGTACCTGCAGCTCCTAAACCATGTAAAGGCAATAAACATTCATATATAAATGCTGCAGCAGGGTTTATACCAAGCAATGATGATATGTATTTATCTATGGATAGAGGCAGTGGTAGAAGTAATACTGACTCTACGTATACTGATATGTTAGCTACACCTCCTGTACCAGCGCCTCGTCCTCCAGAAACATTGAATAATGATTTATATGTATCGCCTCCACCATCATCACGATCAATACCACGACCACCTGGTGTTATTCACAGACCAGCAATTCCCCCAACAGGTATACATTTTTTTTTCTTCATACTTGAATGAGTTTGTCATAAGGCAAAAGATGATATAGATCTAATATCAGAGTAATTGATTTTTATACGCCCACATTATAATGTGGACGTATATTGTGGTCACCCATGCCCGTCAGTCTGTCAGTCTGGCTTGTGAACACGATAGAGACTACAGTTTTCATCTGATTTGAATGAGATTTGGTGTGATCATTTATATTGATGAGATCTTGGACAAGTTCGAAGTTGACGATCTTTTGATGAACAGTTTTTGAGTTATTTCCCTTGACTTAGCCAATACGCGTCAAAATTGGCTTGTGAACGTGATAGAGACTACAGTTTTCATCTGATTTGAATGAAATTTGGTGTGATCATTTATATTCATGAGATCTTGGACAAGTTCGAATTTGACGATCTTTCAATGAACGTTTTTTGAGTTATTGCCCTTGACTTATGAAAAATGCGTCAAATTTGGTTGTGAACACAATAAAGACTACAGTTTTTGTCCAATTTCAATGAAATTTGGTGTGAATATTTATAATGATGAGATCTTGGATAAGTTCGAATTTGGCCATCTTTCGATGAAAGGTTTTTGAGTAATTGCCCTTGACTTATGAAAAATGTTAAAATTTGTTTGTGAACACAATAGAGACTACAGTTTTCATCCAATTTCAATGAAATTTGGTGTGAATATTTATAATGATGAGATCTTGGACAAGTTCGAATCTGGCTATCTTTCGATGAATGGTTTTTGAGTTATTGATTTATGAAAAACGCTTCAAAATTTGTTTGTGAACACAATAGAGGCTACAGTTTTCATCCGATTTAAATGAAATTTGGTATGATCATTTATAATGATGAGATCTTAGTCAAGATTAAATTTGACAATTTTTCGATCAACAGAATTTGAGTTATTGCCCATTGCACAGAATTTCTGGGATTTCAGAATTTAAAATAAGGGACACATGATAAGCTATATAATGTGTCCTTCACAATAACAATAGAACAATAAACATGTACAATATAAAGGTCACATTATGTAAATGGCCAATAATAGTTTGGATTAATGATATTATCGTTGAGTGTTTTGACTTTTGTTTACATTTTCTACATAAGATATTCAGAGGCTGACATGGAAAAAGCATCTAGTCTTTCAGATGAGACAATAAACTAAGGCTACAGACTGTGCAAGTAAAAACCCCTTGACAGTAGGAAATCGAAAAAGAGCAGGCTAATGCCATTGTCCTGGAAAAATTTATCTTCATTAGCTCAAAAAAGTGCATTTCATTTCCAAATTTTACATATGTCACTGACTGAACATTTTGGAATATGAAGACTTTATATAGTAAATATAATGAAAACTTATAATATTTTAGATGATACATATTCAATATGGAGTAACAAGCGAACTAAAAGCTTTAAAAGACATCAAAATGGTACAACAAGCAATGGGTAAGAAACTTTTTTGTTAAGATAGTATTTAAAGGGTGACAAATCCTTACCTCTACAGACCTCTAAAGTGAGCTTAAATGCAGTGATGATTTTTAGCAGGTGGAATATAAGGGTTGTCACAAAAAAGAGTTCCTTATGCTGAATTTTGTATAATATTTTGCTGTGATAAATGATATTGAGGAGTAGGCAGTAACCTTTGGGGGAAAAAAAAGAAATGTAAGTATAGGCTTTCTATGATGCATAAATTTCTGAGAAATTGGAATCACATTTTAAACAAATAACAAACTTTATGACTCTTCCCTGTATGTAGTTTTGTCCAATGAACATGATAGAATTAGCGGTATTTATCACCTTCCTGTCAAATTCTAATCAAAATGCTAACAAGATATGCACAGGGGAGTGGTTCATTGTTGAACTTTAAACTCTGTAGTAAACATTGCTACATTTTAACATTACCAAAAAAATTAACCTTTATTCATACATAATTGAAATACAAGTATGAATTACTTGTACGTTTACAAAATTACATTGTTACTAGGTTATTGCTGAGGCATAACAATTATGAATAAAAATAAAATTTCTTATGCATGAACAGATATAAACTTTTATAGATAGTTATTACCATGTGAAAAACTTTCATTATCAAAAATGTTTAAAATCTAAAGTAAGCAGCTTAAAGTAGTTTTGGCTCTGGTCCTCATAAAAAAAACAGAATATCCCTTTAAGTTTCAAGGTACTGGAGAGTACTCAGAAGTCCTAAGTTGAAATATATCTAGATAGATATCCAATTAAGGTTCTTTTCTTTCCCTCTATCATGCATAATATCTTCAGATCCCTTATTCTTGGGTTAATAGTTAATACAGACTTTACACTTAAATTTATCTATTCATATCAGAATGTTATAATATACAATATACATGTATTTCAGTCGACCAATTATTCCTCATAAGAGTCCAGCAATTCAACTTCCTCATAGAGATGGTGATTTTAGTTCTGATGATGAGGGCCTTAATGTAAGTATATTAATATCCAACATGTTTAATACTTTGAGTATTTCAACATTCTCCCCATGCATGTCAGATTATACAGATCACACTGTATATTTTAAAACCAATTAAATTGGATGAAAGAGTATATTGAATGGTCCAAGATATTTGTTGATACCTGAAAATACCCTTATTTTGTCATATTCTAATAGTATACATATTGTATTTCTGACCTTGTTACTTATCACAGTTTCTGAATCATAAAAAAGCTTGAGAAAAGACTTCTGTGACCTTGAATTCTCTATCTTAAAGTTTATATCAGATCATAAAGTTTTTTGGAATTCTAATTTCAGTCTCTGCACAAGGTTTGTGGAGTCCAGAGTATTCCACCACCCCCTGGAGAAGATAAAGAGTTGAAATATCTTGATCTAGCTCTAGAAGAGACAACAGATAAAGATTCAGTTCATATGAAAAGTTTACCGAGTAAAAACCTATCCAATCAAACACCAACAGAATATCGTGAAATAGACTTTGTTAAAACGCAAGCATTAAGCAATACAAAAAAATGGGGTGATGATCAACGTTTACATGAAAAAAATGAAAAAATGGAGAAAGAAAGATTGGAACGAGAAAAAATGGAGAAATCAAAATAGAGAGAATATTTTAGAGAAATGTGCTTATTTATTTAATGTTTTATATAGAGTTTGATAATATAAGTGCTTTAGACAAGTATTAATCATTTTTTATTCAGAAAATATTTTTACAAACCCATTTATTATGTTATACTTAATTTTAATTTTTTACTGACCATTTTCAAAACTACAGGGGTAAACCTGCTAGATCAAAACTTTTTCATTAAACATTATTTGCTAGGCAAGTTATTTATTATTATTTTACAGTTATTAGTATTTATCAAGGCTTTTATAAAAATAATTTTACATCTCTTTTAGTTTTTAACTATTACAACCAAAGCTCAGATTAATTTATGTCACAAATTTGGATGCATGTCATTGTTTTTTTTCAAATTCATTAATTATGTCAATATTTTTTTGTTTATTTAGACAAAACATAGTTGGTCACAAACCCAATAACTTACAAATGTATTTCATCCAAATTGTATAATTATATATTTTGTATATGCAAAGATACATGCATTATTCAGGTTATTTTTTATATGATATGTGACCTAAAAGCTGAAATCAAATTCATATTACAAAATAAAACTAAAAAAAAGGTCTATTCATTATTGAATAGAATAATCAAATTAAAATGAACATACTTTTAAGAAAGTAAGGTCACAAAGAACATAATATATAGTGTACACTTATTTGAAATTTAATTTATCCTAAATTTTGTTAGATCTTTATATACTTTTATTATCAAAGTGCTTATTCTTCAAAATGCTCCCTATCAATGTTTGATAAAGTTCTTGTGTGAATATATTAATGAAACTGCTTATATGTAGAGATACCAGCAATAACTAAGAAGCAATATAATAAATAGCTAAATAGACTAAACAAAAATCAATTGTGCATCAACAGTACTTGTTTATTAGCTTTAGATTGATTAAAGAATGGCTATTTTAGTTCAATTAGTTTTGTATTGCTCAATAGTACTTCAAGGTTTTTTCTTTTCTTTATTTGAAATTTGAGATTGTCTTATACAATTTGATATTTATTCAATGTGGCTTTATTATTGAAAAAGTTTTCAGATTTGTTGATGAAAATTTAGAGCTTATAAAATAATGTAGTGTAATCCATAAATGATAATATGAACATCTGGAAAAGTTCAAAATTTACAAATAAAAATGATCATTCGCAGCACAGCTTACAACCTTATATCCTTTATGGTCTTTCTACATTAAAGGGATTGTATAGAAGTTTTTTGTGTATCAGGGACACTGATATCAGTTACACTGATAGCCAAATCAAACATTACAATTTTCAATCAGTCTATGTTGCAATTCCAATGAAATAAGGCGTTTATGATGTTACTATTCGGAAGGTTCTTCTATATCACTAATAGCTTTGTCATTATTGACGTCTTTAAACATGTATTTCAATTGAAAACCAAAAACCATAGATGTCAGAGAGAAATGTGGAATGGTGCTAATCAGTGCTGTCAATGGTTTCCATTTATCATCAAAAGTTTAGAAAACCTCTTCAAAATCCCTTTAATAAATAAATAGTGTTTATTCAGTTTTGATTGTTTCAAAATGTATATGCTCACCATAGTACTGCTGTAGAAATAGATAATATTTATATGTTTAGAAATAGGTGCATATAATTAATTAAATTAAATTAACTTACATAATAATAGTCCTAATGAAAGCATAATAATGGAAGATCATAAAATAATGTATCATACTTATCTGTATAGATTTTAAGTATATGTTCTGCTCACAATGTTGTTCATGCTTTGTATAATATATGTGAATGTAATATAAGAGCTAAGCATTGATTAGCTTAATAGTTCTTTATTCCTATTTACAATTATTATAAATGCTGGCCATTCCGCTTTGAGGAAACTCAACCCCTGTCAGTGATAAGCTGGGATTATTCTTTTATTGTGGGCATACTTAGATTTGATTTATTCTTCAAAATGTCCACCAGTGCTTTTGGCTTATTGGTATTATAGGCAGATGTTATGCTTAATTCATATATTCTGAACTTAATGTCAGAATTTAAAGTCTGAATTTTTCTGCTCTGGTATGAAAGCTTTCAACTATAGTACTTGAGCTTTTGAGCACACAATGAAGTATAGTTTTGTTTATATTCAAAATTTCACTGAATGTGCATAAAAAATGAAAATTATTTCAAATGAATTTTGCTAATAAGGTTATCTATAGATTGTATATTATCTTATTTACCTCATATTTTAAGTTGCAAGTTAGGGCGCTACAAGATTTGGGGTAATAGTAATGAAAAATGGATTTACTTATTACTATTCCAAACTGTGTTAATGATTGGAAGTAAAGAAACTCAAAAGGCCAAATATACTGATTTTTTTCTTATTTGTTGATTATTTTCTAGAATATAATATGTAGTTGGGTCAAGATATCTATATGCATCTGAGGATGATGCAAAACAAAGCAAACTATTTTCGGTATCTTTTTAGTAATAAATATTTTAGGCAGTTGAGTACAACATATGCCTGACATGGTGTATATTCAGATATTCTAAGATGTACATTGAAATATCTTTGTCCAACTATGTTAAAAGTTATATAGACACAGCTTTATGGAACAACAATCACTGGTTAAAGTTTTACGTCGTCCTCAGGCACATGATTGTTGTTCCATAAAGCTGTGTCTATATATCGTACTCACAATTGCTAAATGCCATTCAAAGACTTTATGTTAAAGTTAGTAGTAATATGTCGTATCTTGTTGATTGTTTTTGTATAAATTTGTTATTAATATTAAACAATTATTTAATATTTAAATCATTACGTTTTTTTTTCATTGAAGATTAAGCCGAAACTAAGACAAAACGATCTATCGTCGGAGCAAAGTAAAAAGTTTTTTGATTTTTTTTAGAATTTTTATGAGAATTGGAATAGCAGCCTCAAAATAGTAATGTTAGTCTTTGCATAAAATATATACATAAGCACACAATATGCAGTGGAGGAGCCAGGTTTATGTCCGAGGGGGGCGGAATATCTGAGATTGCCCGAATTTCTAATATCATTGTGAGATTTTTGCCTGAAAAACTTGCTTTCATGGCTGTGAGGGGGGGCAACTTTTATACCCTGTGTTCACTATTTTGGTTAATGCTATATTGCTGAATCCCATTTTAGACATTCAGAGCCCAAATTTAGATTGCTTATAAGCACTACATAATGAAGTTCCACTATTAGGTATTTGTGGGAACAACAATACCTTGTAACTGGTATTTGGAATGTATTCTTGATGGTATTCTTAGTTTATTAGGAACTTTGTTTGAAGTATACTGAGTAAATGGTCAAAGGGAGCTAAATATTGATAAGAATAAAGGAAGTGATTGACTGAAACACAGGGCATTGTGGGACAGTTACTAATGTCAACAAAAGATGTAAGCAGGTATGAATGAAAAAATATTTTTTTGAAAGAATATTTACTTGGGAGTAGTTGAGCAATGATAATTTTGAATGTACAGCTTGGATTCAAAGTATCAATATTAGCAGATTATTTTGAGGTAGAGGAAATTGGAATTGCAATTATAGGCCTACAAAACAAAACAACTATATTTTACAAGGATACTTAAATTCACATTTATAAAGATCCTTTCTACCAGCAGGCTTAACCACTTGACAGTCATCTTCCCTAGAATAATGCAACTACAACTAGTCTTCCTTGAGATGAAGTTATTTTGGTGCAATAATATCTCTGTGTGACTATAATAAGTGCCTAAGTATAGAAACTTGGCAATGCTCAATTTAATGCACGATAAGAGTTACTTAGACCTAATTTATATGAATATGATAGTCCTTTGTCTTAAATGTACGTTTCTAGGGTAATCGTTATCAGATCCCAAAATCATAAGAAAGGATGAAATTTGAAATAAGCTTTGGCTGGTAGTTTCTATCAGTTTGTTACTGCATAAGCCTACCGGTATATTATATTATTTGAGTAGTTGTATCTAGGCTATACATATTTTTAAATACTTCAGATGCTTGAGTAAATTTGAATCACAAAGATGGAAGAAGGTGAAAGTTTACAAGATCATGGGAATGATACACAAGAAGAAATTTTGTCAAAATCAGAAGACAAAGTTACTACAGAAATTTCTAATGTGTCAGAAGAAGGTGTGGAAGCTATTGCTGAAAATGACAACCTAGAAAATAAAATAACAGCAAGAGATGCTGATCCTGAAATAGTTGAATCAAACAGACCAACTCAAGAAGCTGAAGACACTAGTGAAAGATCATGTGATTCAAGAGGTGACGTTGTTGAAAGACAAATCAGTTTATCATCCAGTGGTAACCAGTCACCACAGGAAACCAGATCAGAAACACAGGATCTTGAAACTTCAGCTGTGACAGATAGTGACCTTGTTAAATTAGGAGAAACAGAACAGAATTTAGAAACACAGAATTATGAAAACCTTGATAGTGACCTTGTTCAATCAGATAAAATCGAGCAGAATTTGGAAACCCAAAATAATGAAAATAGCCCAACAGTTGATGAGGTTGACCATGGCAGCATTCAGTTTGATGAAAACATACAAGATTCATCTGAGGTTCAAATTAGTGCTGAAGACATAGAAACTGTAGATCCCTCAAACAATCTAGAGCAGAACCATAATGAAAATGAGACTAAAAATGAAGATGTTATTTTACCAGCTAATGAAAGAAGTGACAATGTGGAGACTAATGAATTAAAAGATGAAGATTTAGGAGTATATATGGATGATGACATGGATTCAAATATCTCCGAAGAAAACTCTAAAAGACCTTTAAGCTCTATTAGAGGAAGACCTGTGTCTGCTAAAATTCAGAGTAGAACTTCTTCTAAGAGACCAGAGTCGAGAATTCAGTTTAAAGAACCAGAGAGAACAGAAATAGAAGATGTTGAGAATATTGCTGACCAGAGGGTTAAAGTTAACACTCCTGTTAGTCATGCTGCAGATTTAGACAACAGGTATGTTCAATGTCAATGAGCTTTCCCAGACTTCTTTTGACCAATGTACAGCTGGGTTCGAACACTAGTATAAATAGAATTAAGCCCCACTTCAATCTAAGACTTTTTCAAGATCATGTTAGGTTGGATTTCAAACAAATCTCAATTTGAAATATTCATATCTTGAAATAAAATATTCCTCCTCATGTTTTATTGTAAGACTTAATATTTGACATTTCTGTTGGAATATTTCAGACGTTTAGAATCAAGAGAAGCAACATATGAACAAGCTATGAACTTATTATCTAAGAGATGTACTAGTTCACAGCATGATATAAATAACCAATATTCACCAGAATATTTCTACATCCATCAAACTAAACCTACACCCATGCCTCCTTTAAAGGTGAGTTTTGGTTAGCTTTTACATGATTTTGCCATAATTTGACAGCAAGATTTTTAAGAATGTAAACGATACAGAATTTTTGCTGAGCAACAATACGCCATATGAAATCACACATGGAGCACCAGGTTAACAAGCTTTATCTAGAAGGGATTTTTGTTTAAAATTCCACAATGCATGGATTTTTGTAAGAAATTTTTAACTATTTGAAGGATTATGTACTTTTTCCAGGCATGGAGAGGTTACCATGGTAATGTATACTTTGAACCAATCACAATCAATAGTTTACAAAACCAACCTGTGTCCCCAACTTCACCAGTGGAAAGATGCCAGAATAAAAATCATCAATTACTGGTGTCCAGAAGTCGAATGGCATCACGCAATAGTTTGAAAAGCAGACTATCTAATAAAAGTATTGTTAAAAGTCGTCCAGTCACACAACAGGTGGTTATCTTGGACAAAAACACTGTTTTGAATAGACTGGATGAGATTTCACCACAAGAATTGGCGTGGTTGAATGGTCAAGACTCTACAGGGAGTTTATCATTACGACCTCAGACTGTTGGCAGTGTACGTAGACCAGCTTCATCAAGATATGACAGAATCTGTAAAGGCTCTGTATCAGGGAAGCTGAGACAATCAGCTCTTTTAAGAAATGAACCGCCAAAAATAAATGTTAATGGAGATAGATTTGTCCATCCAAGTGCCTTATCACCATTGCTCAGATCAACAACACAGTATTCATTAAGTAATCAACGAACATTAAACAGCAGTCCTGACCTCTATCACAGTCACCATGGTAACTTTGATCATCTACCTCCAATGGAACAAGTTCGTGTTAGTCTGCGTCATGTTGATAATTCATTAGACAATTATGGGAGAACATCGCCATATATAAGAGCAAGGAAATATACTGATGAACTGAAGCCATTCATTAAATACAGCCCAGAGATCAAGGCCAAATATAGTAGAAAATTAAATGGTGTTTTATAAAGCTTCTGAATGGGTAACTTTTTAATTTTTTAGCTCTTTTTAGTCTCATTTCCCCAATTTGCACTGATGGTACATGATAGATCTTTCGCTTTAGAATTGTTGTCTTAATGGAGGTATATACTCAGCACCTGTTTTAGTCCACTGTCACTTCCTATTTTTAACCATTATCGATAAAATTAGGTATGTGTAAAAATTAACATAAAATGTAGATACAATATATCTTTTAATAATTAAGGATTTCCATAAAACTTGCTAATAAGATATTGACTAATAAAACTAAGAACAAATGTTGTTTTCACAAACCACATTCTAAAGTGGGCTTTTTGGACAAGATCCATTATCTTTTGAATTTGTTTGCCAATATGAGTATTGTATAATCTGTGATATTTCTGCGCTTATTGAGGTTATCTTTATATGTCAAACTACCTCAAAAAGTGTTTGTTATATAGCCTCAAACGTGCATAATAATATAAATTTGACTCTAGATACATTTCATGTTTTGTTTTCAGAGAATTTAGTTTTTATTTATTGTTTATTTAGTGCTATGTTATTTATGTGCCTATCAATATATTTTTATTATATGTATTACCATGACATTGTGGTACAGAATGGCCTTTTTATTGAATAAATATTATATTTTACTCAAATCTTTCTTTTGTCATGTATTTTATATATTTCATTGATTACTCTTTCCAAAAAATTGAATGTGTCAGGAAGGAAAGGGCAATTACTCATTATAAACACGATAACCGGATTTGTAAAATTGGGGCCATACAATTATTTTCCAGCTCTCTGAGGTATTTATGATTGTTTTCAACATAACAATGGGGTTAATTGTAAAAGGCCACAGCCATACTATACACTTTTCACATATGGTGTAATAAACTACATGTACTTTAACATACAGAATAGATAAATCAACACAGTAGAAACAGCTAATAAATATTTTATCACAGAAATAAATAAATTATCAACATCAAAAATAATTTATAATAAAAGTATTGAAAAAAAATATTTCTTGGACGGATTAAATTCACAAGTTTGAAAAGTTGATTGGATTTCCAACATAGGATGGGACAAATGTGAGATATTGTATTTAAACTTAGCTAAAACTTCTAATTACAAAATTAGTTAGGGTTTTTGCCTAAAAGTGAAATTTATACTTGGCTTACAGTTGTATTTTAATTGATATGAGCAAGGGAATTCATATATATTACAGGCATAGACTCCTTGAGATTTGATTTAACCGAAGCATGAGCATATCCATATTACAATAGGTTTATTTATAACAAATAAGGGCATATGTGTATCCATAAGAATAGAAGTATATCCATTAGAGCATGGGTGTATCTATACAAATCAATGATAAAATAGTTAACATTTGAGAAAACATAAGAAAATTGAATAAACAAATCCACAATTACAAAAAAAGGATGAATCTAAACTAAACATTGAAGCTAATAAGTTATTGATTTTTAAGGAATAGAGCTGCTCCACACTGTAACCATGTTGATTGATTTCCACCACAAGGTAGATCTAATTTAGCTACTATATGATCTCTGGTACTACTGTAGTATATTGGTATTGACATGGTATCATCTACACTGTAGGGATCAGGTAATTCCTGCAAATAAAAACAGAGCCGGTTTGAAAGGATAATATCTCTAAAAATATATTGATATACTATTTCTAAGATTATTAATTCAATGTTTCACATGCACAGACAGAGAGAATATCACTGCAAGTTTAAATCATAAGCCTGGTTTTTTGTTGTTTATAAAAATGTTATGAAGAAAGATATTCATCAATTATTAGCATTCTGCATACACAATTGGAAGCAAATTTCTTTTTTAAGCAATTAATAGGGTTTAATCTAATTAAAATTTATGCACACAAAAATAAAATATGAATTTGAAGAAGTATTTTAATCAGATTTCAAGGGTTTAAAATATAAATTTCACAGCAAGATCCAAGATTCATTATAGATCACATCTTCATCACACATCAACCTATAACACTCTCACAACACACATCATCAAACTCTACAATTATTTCATAATAATTCAAGCATAAAGCGTTAAATTTTGCAAAAATTGGCTCTCTTAAATATTACCCGTTTTTTATCTGCTTCATGGTCATCCTTAATAAATATTATTAAAAAGGTATAAGATACTGTTTAAAATGTATATAAATATAGACTGGTTTCAAAACCTTTTTCTGATATTGATATGAATCAGATTCAACAGAAATATTATCCTATATGTCAAAATAGAATACTTTAATTCATTCATGAAATTCCAAGTATGACTGATCATTATTTGAACATGATTCATTAGCTTAGACAAAGATAAATTAAAAAAAAACTCTACTTACAGCTGGTATCCAAGCAACTTGACAAGATGGTATAGCTGATACACTAGGTGAATCACGTTGGTTCTCAGACATCCTTGATCCATCAAAACTACATCCCTCTAACTGTAATCCACCTAACTTGATAGAATAGTTAGCACCTTGTATACTTCCCTTCCAACTACAGGCAAACTTTAAACTATCCATAGAACATCCTATTTCTCTGTAATAAATATAATGACATTGAACTATAAGTCAATCTGCAATCTGTTTTCAAAACTTGTAAATAACTGTCAAGACCACAATAAGAAGAACTTATTGCACTGGCAATGTCAACCTTGCATTTAGTCCACAGTGTTAAAACCTTTTATGTTTCTGCAAGTAACGATTGAGAGGGAACTCCAAAATTTGATCCGTTGCATTAAATACAGGCTGGGTAAAAAAAATCCTAAAAAAAAAAATCTATATAAACTGAAAGCAGGGGAAATTTATTTGAATCATAATAGTTGTAATCTTAATTCAGAATCAACAAGTAAAAGATACTAACCGAGCTGTCTGTTGTCTTAGAGCATTAAGGAATGTATCAGGATGGAACAGTTCAGATAAATCTAAAGTATCACGTAATAATGAACCTCCCTCTGCACGCTCTACCCAGCTCTGCATGGACTGAGCTCGGTTTACCAGTCCTCTTAAATATTGTACAGGATCTTCAGGACCATCCCAACTCTTCAACCAACTTATTGGTGTCTATTAAAAAAAAACAGAAAAGACAAAATAATTCATTTATCCATCTGCTTTTCTGTTAATCCAAATGCCAGCCTTTAAGAAAAAAATCAGCAAGTTATTCTACAACAGAAACATCTAAGACTTAATCTTAGATGTCATTTGCAAGTAGAAGGCTTTGTGTGAACATAAACTTATACATATTCAATAAGCTTGTAGCTATATTTATAATATGATTTACCTCTTGATTAAGAAGAGCAGCAGCTAGATTCTGTGTGTCACTTGTTAGTAACTGAGAACCACGTATAACTTTACTCAATCCTGATAGTGAAGTATGAACAGTTTGTACTAGACGTATAGAATTATATCTTTCTAACAATATGAATGATACTATTGGTGACTGTTTACCAGTTTTATCACTAGGTGGCGTTAACTTCTGTTGAATTAAATTAGAACCCTGAAAATATTCAATAACATAGTTTAATAGTTCAAAAACAGGAGAAAATAGAAACAAAACAGCCTTTCATTCAACTGCATTTTTCAAACAAACAAATGAGATCTTTGCAAAACATGAGCTTAAATCACAAATCAGACACTTCCTAGTATAGATGTGATAATGCAGGTAGGATCACAAATCTAATGTCACTATTTATGAAATTGGACCCTACTTAACGCTATTTTTTAAAATTTTGTCACAAATTGGGTATTTTTTACATAGTTGACATTAAGACATCAGACAAGAGTTAAAGAACTCAATGTTGAAATGTTCCAAAACAAAAAGAATTCTTAGCAAAAAAAAAACTGATCACGGGAGTACCTGATTGAGTTTCTTCCACAGATTTAATATTGGTCCTAGTTCATTAGCCCAGACCTCTTTATCAAATTTACTAGCTTTAACATCAGCACGTTGTAATATACGTAGTTGTGAAATGACTGCTGAACTGATGATACGTTGAGCTGATCTTTCAATATTCTCAGGAAGTCCAAAATAAGATGGTTTATCAAATTCTGGTAGAGCTTCAATAGCTTCTATATAATCCTGTAATGGTAATTATTAATAATTTGAGAAAAGGATCCATAAAATATCAATTTCAAGAATATAAAATTCATGGTTACCAATTTTTCCAAGCCTCCTAACTTGTAACACTCTTGTACTGCTGATTTACATTGTGAAAAATCCAACAGAATACAACAGAATAACAAAACATTTTCAATCCTTGATATAAATGTTTCATCAATTTTTTCATGGGCTAGTGACATATTCATTTAGTATCCTTGAATCATTTCATAAAAAATGTCAGTCTGCATGACTACTCTCAATGAAATTTGAGAAGCTTGCCTTACCTTATAACTAGTAGAACTTGGAATCTTTAGTGGACCAACTCTCTTACTCTTTCCTTGTGAGGACAGAACTGAGGCATCAAAGAACTGTTTTAAATAAGATACCATAACTCTCATATCAAATGGATTATCAACACGACCACCATATATAGCAAACTCAAATAATCCATGAATAAACTGCCATTGGACATCGTGACCTGAAAGGGGAAACATGATTTATATGAATCACAGAAAATGGATAAAGAAGGCAAAACCAATAAATTCTTCTAAATATGAGCTTCTATCGCACAGTTGGTTAGAGCGTTGGTTCTGACGTCATTTCCTTGGTTACATTGAACAAATGGCAGTTGTAGGTTCCATTCTCCATTCTGCACTCAAACTTCTGTAAATGGGCACCGATAATCCAGAAAAGGTCAATACCAAGAGACTTGGTCAAGGACTAGATAGTAGAGAGGATCCTTAATCCTTTTAAACATAGTTGTTTGTTTCTTTGTTTCATCCAGTGTGTACCATAAAGGCATATTTGATCTTTCAGTCTAAAAATAAAATAACTAGATGGTGGCAATCTTTTTGCCATAATCAAAACATAATAATATTTTCTATCATACCTGCACCAGAACATAGTCTATCTATTATATTGGCACCAGCTCTCAAATCTGATAGAGAAAATTCATAAAACTTGGTCCAGCCCTAAAAATAATTAAATATATTGTTCAGGATCAAAAATGCACAGATCATTTAAAGCCAACTATTCTTGGAAATCTCTTTACATAGAATCAATGATATCAAAAATACAAAACTGAGAGGTACTTTTGGATGGACCCCACAAAGAAGAGATAAATTTCAAAATTACCTGTGGGATATACATTCTTCTCTCCTGTACCACAGCATGGAACCAAGTCAGAGCAAACAATGCCTGAGATCTAATGACACTACCTCCACGACTAATATATTCTGGTGTCCATGTTTCATAAGATCTCAATAGATTCTTCTTCACACCAGGTGGAGCCTACAAAATAATTTGACATCCTTTCAGTTACATAAAAATAATTTGTTTTTGACAAGCCAACTGATCGACACATCTCTCTAAGCCTACAAAACGCCATTTTATTTAACATATTTACAGACAGGATATAATTAACAGACAGAGTCTAATTGAAGCTCCAAGGCAGTCGTTTTTTGGATGATTTCTTCTTTGATTTGATAGTTTGTTGTTAATTCCCTGTTCCCCCTACTCTAAATCAGGTGACAACCCCATATTGGCATTTAATTTTCTTACCTCATAAGTTACTTTATGACTGGACTGTAGTAATATAGTAGGGAATCTAGGATGAACTTCTGTTGTTAACCACAATCGGAAATCATCATGTGGCTTCAGAGAGTTTAGTTCCTACAAAAAAAAAACAAATTTTGGTTAGTACTAACTAGTGGTTGTTTCCTTTTTTTGAGAGAGATATTACAGGAGAAAGTCAACAGAAGTGTAAACAAGTGTACAACTGAATCATGGTGGTTACTTCAATGTCTAACTCACTGAGCCACTGCAGCTTCTTTTTGAAATTCATGTATATGATATGACAAACCTTTTCCAGTGTTTGTAACCAGGCTGTTACAAGATGAATATTCTTCAAACACAGCCATTCCCCTTTTACAGCACATTCATGTAATAACTGCATAGCTACTTCACTCTGTCCTTGACCCATAGCAACCTATAATTATAGTAAATATAATCATCAACATCTTCTTTAATATCGATGAAAAAAATAATTTTACCAAAATTACCATGCAAAGTAAAATAATAAATAATTTTTTCAAAATATTAAATAGAATTTCTATCAAATTGAGTTCTTCTATTAATTCATAATTTTCACTATCAAAATTTACTATAGTCAGAAATCCAATCATTTCTTTCTCAAACAAAATGATTATGCTATCGGCATTGTGTATGACAAACAAATTGTTCCTGTACCATACTTAGTAAGGATTTATTACCTGATGATATCTATCCATACCAACTGTTTCTACTGCTAGTTCCTGTAATTCTTGTGAAGGATCTACACCAGGTGATATAATAACTAATATAGGTTCAGTTGATATTGATTCTTGATATAATTTCTTTAAATTAACTGTTGGTAGAGACAGTTCCTTCATTTCTACAAACACAAGCAATTTTTATTAATCATGTTTTTATCAGGACACTTGAGAAAAGTTTATAGTCAATGTCTAATATTATTATCTAATAAAAAAAAAAAATTCATTTAAAAAAAAGTTTATCTCTTAAAAATCTAATACAAATTCTTCCATTCTACCAGTTCTATGGTCTTCTAACTCACCCAATAAACTACAAGCAAAATGACTCATAGCTGTCTGTAATCTGTCAGGTCTTACTGCTTGTATTAATAAAACTTGTTGAAATGGTGTAATACGTTTCTCTATAGAGGATGGAAATTCTAATTCACATTGACTACTCCTAGCAAAATTAGACCATGTTGATCCGTCATCTAGATTCATCTGATTATATAACTGAGGGAAGTTAGTCTGAAATATAGCAAATTAATATCATTATATAAACATGAATTGCTTGAGTTTTTTTCAGAAAAAACATAATGTGGTTACAAAAAAAGACAAATTCAATAATGAACTACTTCTTTTTCAGATTTACAATGTCAAGGTACTTTAAACATGTATTTGTATTGAATGATATAGTATTGTTTACAGATTATTACTGACAAAAGATAGTCAGGAAGTCCTTAAAAACTTAATTGACAAAATTTACTGTGGCCATTCCTAACTCAACCACCTCAGCTACCAATTCAACAACAGCAATAAAATCAAGAACAAAATGCATTAATCCCATCTTTGTTCATTATTTACCTTAAAAGCTGCCACAGCCTGTCCTCTTTCTTCATCCACCCAATTAGGTCTACCTCCTTCGGCCTTCACATCTGCTACTAAAATTCCTGTAAATGCTTCCCATTCCTCAAATGCATAAACATAATATTAGAGGTCAAGCTGATACAAAATGGTGCAAGGAAAATCAAATCAATAGATGCCCCTAAAAATTCTTAATTAAATCATGACCAACCTAAACTATTTCAACAAAAACTTCAACTTACATTTTCAGCAAACATATTTGGTTTCATGCCATGTACCATGTGCATAGCAAACATCAATCTATCTGCTTTAAATAATGATTGACAAACATATTCATAGATCATAAGCTGTAGACGATAAGATAGATTCTTTATTCTCATTTCAGTTCCACTTCCATCCTGTAATAAACATATAATTAAACGGGTCAAACTAAAAATTGTAAGCGTCTTACAGAACAAGGGCATCAACTCATATAAAACTTTTTTTCGATTTTTGTTTTCAATAGAAAACATCCTTGGTGATAATAAACAATTTCACTATTAAATTTCATCCAAATCTGTCTACAATAGTGCTTTATAGTATTTACCAGCTAAAAATTAAACGTATTTTAAGGTGAGGTTTCTAAAAAGTGTGAACAAACTAAACAAATTTATCAAATATTTTTACCTGAGGAATATTACTTACATGTTGTGTATGTAGTGCTCTTTGAAAGATTCTAAGGAAAGAAGCTAGACTGAATCTATACATATTGTTTATCTTAGCTAAATCGGAAATAACAAAATACAAACAGCTACCATTCTCAGCTAGTGGCAGATACGTATTTCTTTCCTAAAATAACAAAACCATACTTATATATAAACAACTTACAAATGTAATGACTTGAAATCAAAAGTTCAAAGAATCAGAACCTAGTGAGCTGATGAAGACAGACTATAAGAACAATCTGTACAAGATAGATGTTCCCCTCTTTCAGATTAACTGGACACTTTTCTCCATATCAGCTGCTTTAACAGAAACAACTTCTCTAAGTGCAACATAAACACCCACCCCAAACCCCCTATCTTTTAGGGTCCAGGAAAGCTTACCTGATCTAATGAAGATTGAAGTCTGACTGATTCTGTTAAAGAGTCTGATATAGTGATACTACTAGCTTTAGTCATATTGAGAGAATCTAATAATTCTTTATTCTCTAGAATATTTCCTTTAGCATTGGCCAGTTCCTGAAAGTATAACAATGTCCATATTTTATAAAAATGACAGCCATCTAATATGTTGTGCTCAGGCAACTTGATCATGATCCAATATTACAGATATTCATAGTGACAGATATTCATAGTGACAGATATTCATAGTGACAGATATTCAAAGTGACAGATTTTCAAAGTGACAGATTTTCAAAGTGACACATCCTTATTCCATTCTTCTTATAATCATTATTTTGACTCTATGGGGCACTCATATTGGTATAAAAACAAATACAATTTCAATATGTGTATTTTAACACAGGGGTATAAATTTCAAAGTAAAATGAACCCAAAAAGTGTATGGAATCTTACCTCTAATAGAGAATCTTCAAGTTTGGCCAGTTTAATTTTCAAGTCCTCTTCTTGTTTCAATAAGTCTGTTTTCTTCACTTCTAATTCTGGTTTTTCATGTTGTATTGTTACAGCCAATAACTAAAATTTTCAAATATTCTATATAAATGAAAATGTATTTAGTTTAGAAGCCTTCAAAATCATTGGCAAATAGAGTTTAATCTATCACTATTCCAAACCTAAATGCAACATTAGTCTATTCTTTTTCTATTACCAACTGTTGAGGGATCTTTAACATGCATAGCCTATTACACGTCCATGCAGTTTTTTCAGTCAGCTTCACAAACCTGCATCACTGAAAGGGGGAAGGAACTCACTGAGGCATTACATTTTCAGCAGAAATAATAACAGAATATAAGAGAGAATGCTAACTTGACCAGTTAGACCAGCTCTAGTTGTAGTAAAATTAACTTCAGTTATAACAGATGCTGCATCTGGTGGGATTTCGGGACTTGGATTACGAGTTGTTAGAAATAATCGGAACTCTTCATTATAATCTATAGTCTTCTCTCCAATCTGTACAACAAATCTTGGACCTAGGAATAAATCATGAATTCAAACAATAGAGAAAAGATAGTATGAGATATTTCATTTCTATATATTATTTACTGTACATTACTAACTCATTATAGATCTGACAACCTTCTTCTTTAAATGAGGTTTATATGGTAAACTTGCCTTTTATCTAAATGTCTACACAATATTCACTAAAGTAAGCAAAGACAGCAATGCAAGACATCCATGCTGGACATGTTTAATTTTACAGCACATTCTACTTGTTGGGAAAGCTAAGGCTATTTCAGCATTTATATCTAATGAAGGTCTAAAATGTTTACCTAGTTCTTGTAAAATAGTTACCTACCTTGAGCAGTAAGATCACCTCTAAGTAAAGGATAAAGAACAGGTTCTATCTGATCTATTTCTTGTATTATCAATGTTTTACCAAATCTTACAGCTAATTCTAGAGCAGTGTTAAAATTAGCATCCTATAATATCAAATAACACATGCTCAACACATATTGAAATCTTTAATATCCTGTAATTGTACAGTAATTAGTAATAGTTTATTGTATAGTAATTCTTACAGAAATAGTTACAGCAAGATTCCAAATCTAAAACTGAAGATAATTCATGACATTATGCAAATGTTTGCGATAAAGATTCAAATCATAAACTTGAAACGTAAGTATAAGAACCATGCAGATCATTTATATTACCTGTTGATTGACAACTTCTAGTCGACTGTCTTTAAGATGATTTTTTAACCATTCTGTTGCTCTTGATGAAGGATCTACTAAAAATGGCCGTAATGAGCTCTAAAATATATCAAAAGAGGTTTCAACAAATTAATCATCATTCTTGAACTGGTCTATCTCAACTCAACACAAGTTTTCTTAGCTTTTGTATATATTCAAAATGTCTTGTTGTAACATTTATATTACATGAAAAGGAGTCCTAAATTTTCTGCACCTGTTTCAGCTAAAGAGGACTGGCCATGCTGTGTGCAATAAGAGAAGTTTTGACAAGACAATGGCCTACATCTACTCTTTTTCAATTTCCATCTTAGAGGGATCTTGCATATGCAAACTTTTTACCGGGTCAGTCATTTGCATCACTAGTAGTGGAAGACTAGGTTGAAATGTTTGAATGTTTTATCTTGACCTATGCCAAGATTAAACTTTGGGTCTTCAGGTTTAAGCTATAACTCACTGAGCCACTGTGGCTCCTCATATTTACATTTAAACACCTTTAATTGAAAAGGGCAATTTTGTGAAGTATAAAAAAATGTGTATGAATATTTTCAAAAATTAAAATTTCACATTATTGGCCTGCCCAGTGATAAGCTTCCATATTTTTACACTATTTGTGAAAAATAATAAAAGCTGAAAAATACAATATTGACATAAATAGTGAATAATCTGAGTGAGTACAGAGAGATGATAACAATAAAATAACAATATACAAAACAGATGACGACACAATCTGAAAAAAAATTCTCCTCAGTAAAACAAAACACTTCAAGTAACACCAAGGTGGGAGGTAAGGAGTTGGTAGGTGTTAAGAAATTGTGCTCTGTGGGTGGTCAGGAATGGTGGATTATAAAGGGTGGGTGGTAAGGAGTTGGTAGGTGGTTGGTTGAGTGTGGATTGTAGGAAAAGAGTCATTACAAATTAAAGGGTGATCAAACTGAAACTTGAGTTAAATTAACACCTGTAAAAAATGTTCTTACCCCAACTGGCAAATTATTAACCTGATATTTATAACAAAGTGTCTTTTTAATCTGGTATTAAAGCTATGGGGATGAGTATAAATATGTAAGTGAATCAAAAGATTTAATAATGATAAAAGGACTATTTCTATACAGGATTATGATAAGAGGTAGTCCTGGCTACATAATATATCATAAAAAATATAACAAGTTTTCTGATCTGAGATCGTATTTTGATAAAAGTATCACCATACCTGTAAGATGACTAGAGCATTCTCCATAGATAACTCATCTGATGGTAAGCCTTCACTCTTCCAGATCAACTGTTCACTTTCAGTACTCAAAAACCTTCTGATCTCAAATGATTCCACACCAATAGCATCCATCCATCCTTTTATAGTACTACGACGAACATCTTCTGGTGCAGAAGATAGGTAGGTTATAAAACCTGCAGCCAGTAAAGCTAGTTTTGGTAAAGCATTTAGTTCATTAGATAATTCTCCAACCTGAAACAAGAATTGAAGATTTAGATTGTAAATAATAAAATATTATTTGGCCACTGCTGGTGATCAATACATACAGAATACAATGAAGGATATTTATGTAAGTATTCAGCTCCATTCACAATTGGGATAGCATGTAGCCTTAAGCCTCTATTTTTCAACTAAACACTTTTTTCTATAATGACCATCATCAGTGACAAAAAAAAATAACATGAAAAATCTAGCATAACTCTTTCTATCACAAAAAAACAAATGGCCCCATTTCAAATAAAAATTTGGTGTGGCTTTGAGAAATAGCTCACTTTCAACAAGTAGGTAGTAAGATTTCTTGAGAAGGGGCAAGATCTCTCTGTTATTGAGCATGTGGCATAAACAAACCTGAGCATTCCATCTGTCATATTCTACATCTAATTTAGAAACCAGAGTTTCAGCTGCCTGTATAGTTTCATTTTCTTTATCTAATTTAATCTTCAATTCTGCAGCTTCTTTAGTAAAATTCTCAAATCTAGCTCGCAATTGAGCCACTTTATTATCAACTTCATCTAAATCTCTGCCTAATCTCTCCATTTTAGATTCAGCTTTCTCTAAATTCCTGATGGATAAAAGAAATCTTATCAGCAAAAATTATAGTCTAAGAATTCTTAAAATTGATTGGTCATTTCGGTAGGCACAGAAAGCTTATCTTTTCAAAGTTAATACAATTATTCATATAAATACAATCTTTAAGTCATTTTCAAATTATTACCAAGTATTACTATAAAAACTTACTATCATATCTTTGCTGGCTCGGTTTTAAAAACATACTTACTTTCGCAACATGGCTTGTTCTGATTCTAAGGGTTCTATTTTCTCCAAGACATAGGAATATTTAACATTAGCTCTAACCCAGGCTGCCAATGGTTCAGCTACCACTGATGCTCTTCTAGCATTCTGTAACACAATGTAATCAATTCAATTATAAAGCACTAAAGGTCAAGGTCATTTTTCAACTGTGAACTGTAAGTTAGGAGTCCATGACCAAAACCTAAAGCAGTTTCATACAATCATAGGTAGTTAATGATCTAAAATATCAAAACATACCTTGGGATCAAATGATGCACCATTTTTCCTCAGTAAATCTTCTACACTCTTTCTAATTTCAGAACTAATCTTCCTTGCATCAAAAGTCTGGATTTCTTCCTTTACTCCCCTCTTAGCCAAGAAACTGAAAAAATCAACAATTTTTGTTTCTTGATCTTGCCAATCTAAAAGCCAAAAGTATTTCAGACACAGTTTTGGAAATTTGAATGCTGAAAGTGTCCACAATGCACATAAAAGGCTTAATTTTCTCTACACATTCCCTTTTTAAAAAAAAGAGAATTGAATCCCCAAAGGCTAAGAAATAACAAGGAAAAACAAACCTTTTCATGCTGACCCACGATGTATCAAAGATGCCCATTAATCTTAAAACACCTTCTAGAATATCTCTAATAACATCAGGAGGAGCTCTTAGTGATCTGATTTCAGATAATGATTCTGTTTTAATATTTCCTACAGCTTTCCTAGTCTCCTGAACTAATGGTTCAATCTCTGATAGTTCTTGATCTATAGCCACTTTACGTTTTTCAAGTTTTTTATTCTCTTCTGCTGCTTGTTGTTTTAATACTTCCATTTCATTTTTCTGATCTCCAGCATTCTACAAAATTTGATAAGTTGTAATGGATACATAATGAATTGAAATGTGCTTTTGTCCACTTTTCTGTACCATAACATGTTAAATGAGAATAATTTTGCTAGGATAGTGCCGCCATCTTTTTATTTTCCATCTATTATTCATGCACAACCTGTGGTACATAGAGTTCTATCGTTTTCTCAGGTCCAACATGTAAAATCTGGTTGAAACTAACCACTAAGCTGACTAGCTACAGCATAAGGAGAAAGACTGAAGTTCCACATGATGACACTACAGAATCATTATTAACAGAACAAAATATAAAAGATGCATGCCCTGATTAACTATATATGTTAATCTCTTACCTGCATACTGACTGTTATCTCACTAAGAGCTTTATCAGCTTCACGTTGTTTCTCAGCTAGCTGTATACTTTGTTCTGCTGCTTTACTCTTTAACTCATCTACTAGATGTTTGGCATCATTTAATTTAGAGACACCAGCCTGTTAACCAAGAGAAATATGAGTCCAGAGCTTTTAAAATAGAGTATCTAAAATATTTATAGGAACTCAGCCTGCAGGTCATATGAAATTCTAGGAATAAAGGTTTGAAAGTGATTTTGAGTTTAAGAAATTCTATCCCTTAATTTGGTCCTAATAAAGTTTCAGTCCGATCTATGGGGTATGAGCAAATGACTTATTTCAATCATTCTTTTTTTTTGAACAATGGAAAAGAAAATGTTACCTGCAAATGATGTTGTCGTTTTTCGATACTAGATTTTTTCTCATTATATACTTGTTGATATGTATTTAAGAATACCATAAAGCGTCTGGGTGTTAAGTTGACAGGATCACATGATTCATGTACGTGAAGAAAAGATTTCAATAATTCTTCTCCACCAGAAAGTTTACGTTGACGTTGTTTCTGTTCACCAATTGAGCCACCTTCAATCTTAGGTGGTCGTGTCAACAGCATGTAAGGAACCTTTAAAAAAATCAAGGTATGGGGAACTTGCAAATAAAGTAAGAAAGTAAGGAAGAAATAAGATGTGAAATATTTATTTTATTTTCATAAAGTCTGATGTATAGTGACAGATTTTACGACTTTTCAGAACAAAAATAAAAATCTGAGAGGCAACAACCTTGACAGAATTCAAATTTGTTTTAATGGGAATGTTTCACGCCAGGAAAAGCTTTGTAACTATACCAGTATCTAAAGTATCTCACAGTTCAGAATTTAAAACAAGTGTATCATAATAATCTAATTTCATGTTCAAATTCAAGTTTAAAATTATCATACCTTCACCATACTCTCTCTACTCCATCCATCCATCCACTGTACAGAACATTGTTTATAGAAGGCAGGATTACTCTCACAGTTCAATGTAAACAATGTATTAGTATTATCCATTACTAGTACTATATGAAGATTGGACATGATTCCTAGAAAATACACCACATAAGAACAGATCTGGTTAACATTAAGATTTACAAGAAGTACAAGAAATATTAAGAAATAAATTGGACTACATTTCAGTTTTTCACATAACAAATAATATAAAAACTAACAGGCCATTGAGAAAGTGATTGGATGAGATTTGACCACAGAAACAGTAAAAAATTCAGGACTCACTTGAAGCAAAATAATTCACCATAGTTCCTCTGAATCCAACTTCGGAAGCCATGTCTCTCAATGGTGCTAATAATGGTTCTAATTCTTCAGGAGAATACAGTCCTGGAACTTCTCCTGCTGACAGTAGACTGTTTATCAACTCTAGAAACTGTGGTTCTACAAACTGATGATCTTCTAATACCATAACAACTTGATTCCCATCAATTCCACTGGACTGCATCACCTACACCAAAATGAAAGTAAGAAGTAATGTCAAGGAAAATACATCATCATTTATCACCCCAAAAAATTCTAAAGCAGTCAATGACACATCAGAAATCAACTTTCTTGCAACTTCATGACTACAAATAGAGAAACTTGCCTCAAAACCACTAGTCAAATGATCTGATATGTTATCTAATTACTGTGTTAGAACTAAATTGGGACCAAAAAACCTAGTTAATGCTAAAACTCAAACGTATATGAAGAGACTTACAGTTTTCAAATCATTTTTAAACTGTTTCAATCCATAACCTCTTGAAGTCTTAGGAGAGAAGAATTCCATCTGATGCATGTTGGCTACTACAGCTACAGCACTACGCCTACCAACACCACTACGTCCTGCCATTAATAATGATCCTCCTGGTTTCGTCAATACACGATCTACTCTAGCCATATTCTCTAACACTTCTTTAAATATCAACAGATCAAGTTCACGATTTTCACGACCTGAAATAAAGTAATAAATTAGATATAAATCTTCTCATGAAGTTAATTCTAAAAATTTAGAGACATTCAATTGAAGCATATGAAGATTTATACCAGTAATTGTTCACAAACAAGTTAATTTCATGATTTTCTTGATCATTGAAATATGTACTTATTGTGTTTCAATATAGGAGAATAAACGCAATCACCATGGTAACCTAATCATGGCCACCATTTATATCCTCCATTCAGCAAAACAAAAAAATGTCAACAATAACTCACCATATATCCTGATGCCTTTCTCAATGACTTGTTTCAGATCATCACTAGACAGTAGTCCTAATGGTTTACCAAATATAGGTAATGGTGCTCCAGCAGCCACAGCAGGTGCTCCACTGTCAGTTCTAGCTCCCCATGTCACATAGAAGGTACCTAAACAAGATATATTAAAGATACATAGTACTCTTTTTCCACAGATGGTAGAAATTCTGAACTTAAATCATGATAAATTGCCCATGGATATCAAAAAGCCATCAGTGCAAAAGTGTACCAAACCAGAATAGTCAATGAATAAGTGATATGAAACAAAGACTTACTTGCTAATTCATCAAAGATATTAGTTGACCAATCAGCTCTTACTGCTGACATTAACATATTATCAAACCTATTTCTTCCTTCTAGTCCCACAATTTTATCACGGAATAATCGCTGTGCTTCATAAGCCCAGATTCGTAACACTGTATCACATGTATTTTCATTGGCTCCTGAACTTAGATCATATCTCAAAAGATTTAACACCCAACTTGTTAAATCTCGAGGTGCAAATAAATAATGACCATAATCATCAACTGTAAATTTACTTCGGAGCTGAAAAAAAATAACATTTTGGAAGATTAATTATACAATTGGGGCAGAAAAATAAAAGAGTCAAGTGAAATACAACTCTTTAATCCCAAACAAGGCCTTTCAACTCCATTCATTATTCATATATAGATACAAAATATGATGGGAGTATGATGTCATAGCTGACTGTACAGTGTACAAAAGGAGATAAGTCAAACCTTTCCCCTCTACTGAATTCTAATTATAAAATATAAATAGAGATAGTATACCTGTTCATAAAATTGTACCATTGTACCAGCTAGTGTATTAATTTTAGAAGAACTACCCCATACAGGATGGTGTGCTAACTGTTTATGTAGAATAGGTTTTAAATAAGATGAATAGATAGTCTGTAACTGTTCATGATCTGGATAGCTGAAAACAGGAGTGATTGAAAACATTAATTTAATATTTCTGACATGCATGTTCCTGAACTGAGAATAGAAAAAGACAAAAAGACACAACCATTTTTTTACAAGGATAAGATTGGTTCACAAGGATCCTTTATACAAGCTGGTCCTTGGCCTAACCTCTTGGCATTAATCTTTCCTAGATAATCCATATCCATTACCAACTTGGTCAATGGAGTCATAAAAATAAAACACTCAAATCAACATGTTTGTCATCTTGCTGAACACCTAATGCCAGTCTGCTACTTGGTTTATCAACCTATTAGTAAATATATTTTGATATCTGTATAAATGACTTACCCTACAACACAGATTCTGACTATGGAAGTAAATCTAGTAGTTAATTTATGTCGACCTAGAGTAGTAACAGCATTCATACTAGCTACTATCTGTATATTCTCTAAACCAACCCATTCTAATGTAGAACTGTAGAATCCATTATAGATGATTACCTACAACATTAGATAATTTTGTTCAAAACTGAACGTTCAATAGTTCAAGAGGAAACTTTGTAGAAAATCAATTTATCAAATGTGACCTGTTCTTACTATTTAACATTCAATATACTAAGGAAATTTAAAAGACCTTGAGGTGGCAAAATTAAA
Source organism: Lottia gigantea (assembly GCF_000327385.1). NCBI lineage: Eukaryota > Metazoa > Mollusca > Gastropoda > Lottiidae > Lottia > Lottia gigantea. The sequence continues at coordinate 163,458 of NW_008708986.1, forward strand.
ACTTCAGCCTTTTACCAGAACAGCATTTCTTTTTTCTATTTGCATCTGCGAGAGGTCTTACACAACCAGTAGCACATACGTTTTTGGTTTATTGTACCACCAAAACATAAGATGTTTTTTTTTTCCATGGTTGTCTCTTTCGACCTGCATCAATGACAGTGAAGAGCTTGGCTGAATATTTAACTGAATCTCAACCTATGCTCAGATCAATCCGAAGCCTCACAAGCCTAACAAGCGTGTTAACAGCCTGTACCTCACTACATCAATGTGGCCTAATATATGAAAATTACATTACAAAGCAAATCCTTACCTGTTGCAAGAATGAAATCATCTGACAAGTTCCCCATTTATCAGGTTTTGGCAGATTAATATCTTTCAGATATAGAACTAAACGTTCACAGTCTTTAGGACGTAGTAAACGACCAGTATTAGAACTGATCTCCATACAAGTCTGACTAAGTTTCTGTAGAATATGGCTGGGGTTGGTTTGAGCACTACAATGTACAACTGCTATCTGTGTTGATCTTAGATGTTCAAAACTGTGACGTAATAATAATCTGTAAAAAAAATCCTAAAGTAAGAATCTAACGTTCATCTTAATGTATCAAATTTGAAATAATAACCCATACAACGTGAAAAACTGCCAAAGTCTGAAAAAAGATCTTACATAATAGTTAAGGCTCTGTCAGCAATTACCAAACTCAATAAGTAGAGCACCATCATGAAATACACACATATTTTGGTACATTTTGCATTGTGCAATACAAACAACTTTTGGTATCTATCTTATTACAGACAGCTGACACTACTAACCTCAATTTTTAAAAGATAGCTTGCCAGGCAAAGTAACATACGCCCACTGGCAGTCTTTAGTGACTACAAGGTTGCACAATATAGCTAATAGAGTGAAACGTCAAGTCAGACACGATATTTCGGTGAAATATTATCCGATCATCTCGAAAATCGATAGGGATCATCTTCATAATGACTTTGACATACAAAATAAAAATCAAAAGAATCTGTAAAGAACTGTAGCCTGTAGAGTGAGCACGAGCCAAATGTGAACGGACGGACGGACGGACGGACCGACGGGGTGATTACAATATACGCCCATCTTACGTGTGGGCGTATAATAACACATGGCTGAAAAATTAAAACCTCTTACCCTTTTCCACAGCCTTCAGGACCAACAAGTATAAAGGGTTGTTTATTATCAGGATCTAACCAGGGTGTAAAATAATCTAAACTTCTCTGGACATCTGATGTACGAATAACAGGTAGGTTTGAAGATATAGTGAAATGATCTGCTGTAAGGTTTTCAGGTACCTAAAAATGGTACATAGAGATTATTCACTTTTCAAATCAAATCTGAACAAATGCCCTTTTCATAACAACGCTCTATTTCAATTGTATGGAAAGCACTATTACTTACCAATATATAAACAAAACTAATGCCTATTACAAGATAGCCTGTTTATTGAGTTCAAGTCACAAATGTATATGTCCTACTAAAATTTTCTCTTTGTGCAAAAATAGCAGTTGAAGATAAAATTATGACTTCAATTTGCAACTAGATCTCACTGGTGCTTCATTAATAATTAACTTGTTTCATATCAACAAAACAGAATATTTTCAAAAGTTAAGCAGAAAAAATCATGGTCAAGATTGAGAAAATTTGCATCAAATCACTCAAAATCATGTGCAATTACATTTAAAACCATTCATCATTATCATAAACATTAAATATGATCAACAATCACACAATATTTTAAATTAGAAATAATCATAAAAATATCAGAACAATAAGTATGAATGACGTCTGTTTAAATATTAAAACAATGACTTATAAATGAAACATCTAATATCAAGCATTTTGAATATCAAACATTTATTATAACAAACATATTGAAATATCAACACAAAACACATTGACTTTACCCCTTTTACAAAAGCCATTTCCTTAAAATAAAAAGATAGAAAACAGTGCAAAAAGGGTGTTCAGGTTTAAAAGCTGAAAATGTAGAAATTGCACATAAGAAGAAAAGGTTGGATTGGAAGATAAATAGTACTTGAAATTTTAAAAGCAGGACAAAATTTGTATAAAGCAAATAATTTGAATAGAATTCCAAGTTTACATTGTAGAAATTTGCATTGAAATTTGAAATGAAATCATATCTATTGCAAAAACTTGAGGAATTGGAATTAAATGAATATTTACATTATTGAAAATTACATTGAAATAAAATTGTTGATAAATTGGAATAAAAATTTCACATCTGCAGCAAGTAAAATCAAGATAGAAGATCCTAAAGAGAAGAGAAAATGCACTTAGCCAGTAATAGAAAGCATATCACTAGGAAGGGCAATTCTATTACAGGGGATAAGAAGAAATCTTATGCAATCCAGATTTTTTAAAAGGAGAGGGAATTCAGAACCTACCTCTGTACTGTAAGTCATTAGGCGACCAACTGATTCATCATAATAAGCATCTAGTGGTCGCCTACTCTCTGGTGGTGCTTCACCTACCCAAGAAAATACCTTTAAAAACAAAGATTTTCTGATTAAATTAAAGATTGAAACTGAAGTAATACTTTCATCAAGAGGATATTAAAATAATATTACTTTGAACTGCACCTTAGTTTGGATTTACGTGGATAATTCTTTGTAAATGGTTTAATATTATAAAAATATGTCACCTCTTGAGCAAATTTCTCCCTGTGATGTTCTGATATATTAGATCCCAATCCATGTATTAAACAGATAGCAAAGTGGGCTTTATTTTTAATATTATGTAAGTGGGATAACCCATTTAATACACATCCAACCAGACTAGTTTCTACTACAAAATCATTCTGAAATAACAAAAAACGTCTTATTTTCATTTAGTTATGAAATAGCAAGAAATAGATGATTATGTCATACCAACATAACAACTGAAAATGCCCAATGGATCAGGTGTCAACTCTTTTGGTTATATTTCAAAGGGATCTTATTCTCATCAAAATACAATTAATTATTAATTCCCAGATAATGACAGTTGTAACAATATATGAGAAGCCAACTTAAACAGTTTCATTATGTTCATACGTCTAGACTTAAATTGACTTTCAAATTCTGTGATACTGAGATGAGAACTAGTTAAGCTATACCTCTACTAAGAAATACGGCTCATTTCATATTCATGGTTGAATAGAATTATCTAACAAAAATACCTGTTTTAAAACCCAATCTAGAGCTCTATAGAAATAGTCTTCAATCCATCCTGATATTAAATGTTGTTCTGATTCTGGCTGAGTACTTAACCAAGATTTAACTAGAGCTTTAACATCTACATCTTCATCACTACAAAATATCATATTCATAAATTACAAATTGCAAGACTTATGTTAATAGCTGTCATATTTCACAGAAATTTCACAGTCTCAATTTGGTATGTGCTATTAAATTTCTAAAGAAAAATCAATGACTGGGGTTAATATATAAATTTGACAAAATTAACAATAATGATTTCTGTCAAACTATGGACCTGCTAGTGTGCTTCTAAAAAATTGCTGGAGTAGCATGTATTTAACACTAACAAACCTCAAGAATATCATTCCCATTCTAGAAATAGTAGCTGGTGATGCACAACTTAAATCATGTGTTTCAAACAGGAAGTTAACATTGGGTCCAAACTGTATTCTTTCTCCAGATGGCATGGTTAATAATCTATTATCATCTAATACAGAGTTTAATGATTCAATCCATTCAGGGTCTATATCACCATCACATACAATCCATGACTGTACTTCTACAATATACATATATCACATGATGAAGGGATGGAGTACATTGGAGGTTCAAGTACATTTTCTCAAATGCGGGAAAATCTTTCTAAAAGATATTGGATATTGAATTTATAGAACCTATCTATGACTATATTAAGTTGTGGGTACTCATTAACATGTTTAATATTTCGAGTTCGTCAATTTCGAATCCATGTACTTGATAACCAAACAAGGATTGTGTCAGGCACATTCATTACCTTGTGGCTCTTTAATAACTTGTCTAGCACTGTATGTCAATACACCATCAGTCCATTCTCTAGTATCCATATCAATATGACCCAATAACTACAATAAATTTGATGAATTATTAAATTCCCAAACATTACAGGTGGAAAATTATCTTATTGAAGCATGTCAAAAGAATCCATAATCTATATAATCTCTGAAACAAACATATCATCATATGGTACTTCTTAGATTCTCTATAGTCTAATCAGAATTTCAAAGATATACCTGAGTTCTTGGCATAGCTTTAGGATTCATTACATATTGTTTAACAACTTGACCTCTCTTATTCAAAGCCTGACGTAACATTCTCCATAGAGTTGTCTTTCCTGATCCTGATGGTCCAACTACCACGACACCCATTCTCTGTCGTAACTGTTCATATAACTCTAGAGCTTTCTTTATCTATCATGGAAAGATCAAATTATTTCAACTTAAACAATTTATCAAGCATTATGATTTGTTTCTGTATGGTTCATTCATAGCGTTTTATTTATTGCTTTTCAAATCAATTAAATGGACAACTAACTATACACCTCTTTAAGAAATGTTGATACCCTTTTGATAGTATTACTTTGGAGAATTCTATTCAAAGAATTGACTCTAGAATTAAACAAGACTAATGTGTTAAGACAGGACAGAATAGCTATCTTTGAAAGTCTCTATCAAGAATATAAACATAAATACCTGTTTCTCATTGATACTAAGATTGGTCTCTTTACAAACTTCTCTCATAGCTTCTGCTAGATCTTCATATTCTATATCTTTAAATTCAATACCAGGAAACACATCACGTAATAATGAGTCAAACCTGATACCATCAGAGAATGTTAGTTTAGATAGTGTATTAATACGTAAAGCTTGTACCACTAACTTGGCTTCTGTCTTACCATCAACTTTACCTGAGAAAATATAAACATCAAAATAAATCAATTCAATGGTAAAATTATGTTTATTATATAATCATTTGACTATCAGAGAATTTGGATAATGTAATTCAGAGAACAATTTACTACAGATGTCATAAAACCAACTTTCATCTTTTCCCACAGAAATCAGTCACTATTTAACCTAGTGGCATTGTTATTGGACACATTTTTTCTGCCTGAATGGAACATTTCATTGCAGACTGGTGTAATATGGATGTATGATACAGATAAAGCCAATATATATAATTTGAGATATTCTGAAATGCAAATTACTCTCTTAATAATCTATAAAGCAATAATCCTAAATACTGACCTCCATTCAAAGCTTTCTTTGTAGTCTGTAAGAGATTACCACAGCCTCGAAGTACTGTTTTTAAAGCTCTCAAACCCCAATCATAATGTTGTTGAGGGGTCAGTAACTCTCTATATTAAAGTAAAAAAAAATCAAAAGACTGAATTTCCATAAAAATTCATAAAACTGCAGCAAATATAAATTAACTAGTCAAACCATAAGAAGCTTTAAAACAATGAGAGCATAGACAATAGACAGAGATAAACATGAACTAGAAAGAGATCTAATGACAGTAGTCTACTGGACTGTGGCTAAGAATAACATTTTCAAAAGAAAAAGGATACTCAGGAATTTCAATAAATATTAGACTATGATTGTGTCAAAAATAGATGATAAATCCATTATTGTTACAGCCATTTTCAAAATTAGAGCAAATGAACAAGATTGTTTATTATTGAATTTGAAACATACCTTGACAAGTTAAAGATAGCAACCAGTTTACTGCCAACACTTTTAGCTTGTTTAAAACCTTCTGAGAAGAGAATAACTTCAGCAATTTGTTCATTATCTGGTTTTGACATGGCCACAGGTCTAAATAGTTGTTTTAAATTATCAGGTAACTTCTGTCTTCCTCCATAGCCTTTACCAGCTGGATTCATTGTTATAAATATACCAGAGTTATGGTTGATATCAATCTAAAAATAGTACAGGTTCATTGAACAATTTATTCTTGCTATCAGAAAAAAGAGATACATTATTTCACAAAATCAGCCATGTAATTCGTAAATTAGACCTACCAAGTCTCACAGATTTATGGATTCAAGGCTTAGTTTCGATTTTAGATCAGTTTTAATCTGCATTTGTATATAACAGTTTCAAAGGAATAAGCTTGTCTTAAGACTACCAAAACATTCATACATTACTTATTTACAAGCAATAAACCTTAAAGTGATTCGCAAACTATTGTTCATTATTTCTTTCTTTAGTGTTTTTGTTTTGATAGTTCAAAAATGTTATGTTAAATGTGTTTTTTCTTCATTTTTTTATATGAGGTATCATGGTGTGAGAAATACATGACATACATTTTTTCCAAGGAGATCAATTCTGCTGACTTTATTTTTAATAGCATCTTGTATGACTTGAATCTGCATAGAAACAGCTGATAATACAGCTTCTTCAAGCCGATTAAATTCATCAAAACATCCCCAGGCTCCACATTTTACTAAACCAATAAATATTCGACCCATTGACTTCACATCAATTCCCTATAGATATCAAAAATTTTAATTGTTAGTAACATAGCAAGAAGATATAAACAAAATATTTTCTTCAAATATGGTGCCAATTCCATTTAAATCAAATATATGAATATTAATAACTAAAAGCATGAATCTTTTTTTATTTGTGATATATTCATGGCATCAACTGGTTTTAAATTGTAAAATATCTTGAGAAATCGTCAAACTCTTACCTCATCACAGTTAAAAACCAAAACTTGTCTTCCAAATAAACCACCCATAGCTTTAACTGATTCTGTTTTACCAGTACCAGCTGGTCCATAAGGATTACCTCCTAATCCCATATGCATACCTGGAAACAGACATGTAGTAAGATAATAGAGTTCCTTGAAAACCGTTTTCAACCAAAATTGAGTCGGTAACCTAATATACAGTCATACTCTGTTAGTGACAACACTGAGTTCATTCAGTTCTACCAAGGTATGGATTTTGACATATCTATCCATCCTTTGCTTGATGTTCGAAAGATCCTTGCCAGAAACAGACATTTGACTACCAGCAAAGTAAATAAATAGCCCTTATGGCCAGTGGTCTTGACTCATTTTCTATAACCAAAGATTAACCAAAGATTTCTATATGATTACCTTGAGTGAGTGTAAGGTAACATTTGTCTGTAAGTGGGGTGTGAACTAATTTCTGAGCATTGCCTTGATATTCATAGGTATACTCAAACTCAGCATCTACCATTCTTAATACACATACACCATCTTTTCTCATGTTAACTCTAAATAATTAAAAAATAATGATTATTTTCATAATTGGACAAAAGAATTTCTTAGCATACATATGTTTTATTTATATATAATTTGGTCAAAACCAGAGTAGACAAGCACTCATACAGCATCAATAGCCCGTATAGTGTCTAATATCAGAGCCTCAAATTTCAATTCAAAAATTTCAAATTTGCAGATAAAATCAAAAATTAATTGTTGTCAGACCTAAAATCCACAAATGAAGATAATAAACCCAAGACATCCAAGATAAAATAATCAGTAAAGTAAATCCTTCCTAGTTTAGACTTACCTCAATTGTTTCATCCACAGCCATTCTGAAGTTTTACGAATATTAGCTGTCATTAATTCTCTTACAACATCAATAGAATGTATAGTATCTAATATCAGAGCCTTGAGTTTTAATTCTAAAACTTTAGCCTCCACATCTTGTCCTGCAGACATGTCTACACTGGTATAGGATTCAAGTTGACCTTCTAGTTCTTGTAGATAAACACGTAGATTATTACTCTGTATGGCTTCTTCACAATTCTGGGTAAATCGGATTGCTTCAGCCAGACACAGAATCTGTAAGAGAAAGTTATTTTCTGAAATATCCAGAGTAAAGACTAACATTATATGAAAGAACCTGGCATAAACAGGAGAAATAAGTTCATGGTAATAATCCTTAGACAGTGAAATTTAAATAATATCATAAAATAAATATATATAGTTTGCCCATTGGATGGAATTTCTAGCCATCATTACCTCACAGAGATCAAACACTTCAGATCTTTCTTAACATTGAAAATTTCTTTCTCATGTTTCTCTATTTCTCCAAGTTTAAATTAGTATCAGTATCAGAAACAGATATTCTATGTCCGCTGGTATAGTAAGACAAGAACAATACCTGTGATGGATATTTGTTGGGATCCAGACCACCACGACTTGACTTGGCATCTTTCAGACAGTTCAAAAGTAATTCTTTTAATGTATCCTTCATCTCATCTGCAAGCTTGCTAAGCCAACTCTGTAATAAAAATTATCAAATGACATTCAATGAAAATCCTGTTAAATACTTAGCATAATTCTAACTAGTTTCCTCCTGTCAGTCATTGAAGGGGACAAAATGCCAAGGCAAACTAAAAATGATGCAATTGCTTATTTACTGTTTACTAGGGACTTCAACTCCACTTCCTGTCCTAACAGACTGAAGCATTTACCTATATTTCTATCAAACTTGTGTATTTTGTAGCTATTATTGATTTCAAAACACAGGAAACCTGAAAATGTTCCAAACTAACCTCGACTTCTGGCACAATTTTAATTTTTCTGATCAATGGTACAACCTCACCATCTAAGGATTTCATAGCTAGTATATGTTCAGAAGCTTCATCAAACTCTACACTATGTATCCCAGCAAATAATTTCTTCAGATGTGTTTGTATAACATTGGGGTTTGTTGACTGACCCAAAATCTCCAGTAAATCATCATCACCAATAAAATAAAATCGTGGAAATAATGATCGCTTTTCCTGAAATATGTTAAAGGTAAATTCATGACCCAATAATTGTAGAGTACAGTTACTTTATATGTGGAGGATAAAATTCCTCTGAAACATGTTGACACATGTTTGACCTCTATGATTTTTGCAATCAAACCATGTTTTTTCATGAACCAGCTTCTCTTATCCTGTTAGAAAAGTAGTTATTAGAGTATCAATTCAACATTGCTTACCTCTAAGAATTCATTAAGTGATTTTTGACATCTCTGTAGCTGATCTAACATGGTAGATAATAAATTACGTAGCCCTGACTGATTAACTAGAGATAGAACTCTAGTATCACGTCGGACATCTTGCATAATAGATCTAAAAAGATAACAAAATATGTTTAAACAAGTAAGATTTTTAGATCTAGCTAATTATTCAGAGATTCAATCAATTATTACTGACAAATAAGTCAAATAAAAATCTATGATAGACTTCAAAGTTCCTAAAGCAGACAACAGAATAAATCACCTTGAACCAAGACTTACCTAAAGTCATCATCAACACGTTTAAATCTTCCCTGTTCTTTAGGTAGAGCTCCACGTCCAAATATAGGTTCTAAATAAACCCATTTACGTTGAATTTGATTCAGGTTGTGAAGATATTCATCTAAATCAGCCAAACGTTGTTCCCAAACTGAGGCCTTATCTTCAAAACTTTTAAAATATGGTGAATCTTTCAATGACTGTAACAAACTTTGATTGTCTCCAACCTACAACACCAAATTATTCTGATGGCATAAAACATTCCAGCATGAAGGATGTCTTGTCTAACTTTCATTCAAAACCTAAGACATGTCCAGGCTACCTCTATTCAAAGCTGGAAAATAATGTTTAGTTCATATGGACTGTCCACTGTGAAACTAGGTTTGTTGGATACACAGACCTTTTTGTCAAACAAGTGGAAACACAATGCTTCAAATTGAAGATTCTATTGAAGATTCAATCATACACACCTGATTTACAAGGTCCTTCCAATCTTTAATCAACATGATGTTATTTTTATTGCTGTCTTCATATTCAGTGAGAGAGAATGTGGCGTCTGCTCCCCACAACTCCAATTCTCTTATAGCTTCTCTGATAGTTACTTCCCCTTGTGCTCTTTGATTCAATTCCTGAAACAAGAGTAGTAATAGTGTGTAGGGTATCGAACATCTTAAAACTTTTTTGTATCTAAAAGTACCCAAAAATGTTTGGCCACCTTGATTGCTTTGCTTCCAGATGAACTGTTCAGACGATAAATTTTATAATCAAAACATAGACGAAATCTGAATATAATTTAACCTTAGTACAAAAAAAACTTAAATGTTACCTTTAAAGCATCAGCATTAATAATAATTTGGTCACTGACTGCTATGATCTGTCCGAAATTCAATTTCTCTAACGTTGTACCTTTAGGCATGTGTAACAGACGGAACAATTCTAACCAATGATCTTGTGATAAAGGTTCACCTCGTACCCATTTTAATACTGGTAACACAGTCTACAATAATATACAATGGCAATAATTAAAAATAAGCTTGAAAAAAATGGTCTTACAAAAAATTACTTCAAAAGTTCTTAATGTGTAATATTGTATATTTGTGGTCTTTAAAATCAATTACATAGAAAGAGCTATTTCCCTTGGAAGAATAGACAAAGGCCTGGGAAATTCAACAGATAAAGATTTAAAACCATTTTAACGTTGTTCTTTATAAAATAAGTGAACAGCCACAATGAAAGTAAAAAGTTACAAAGCAAAAAATGTGAATTGCAACCTCTTAAATATATTTGCTGATTTGAAAGACCATCATTAAAAATCACAATTCAAAAACCACGATTCAGACCTTATATTTTTCAATATCTTTATGAAGTTTAACAGTCATTGTTGTTGTTTCTTCATTCTTCAATTTTTCATACCAGCCTCCTAGAAATTCTTCAAATAGATAGGCTTTAGATCTGAAAATAAATATCAAAATTCAAGTGGAATTACACCATATTTTCTGAAAGTTGGAAACTTCATCCTGACTCTTTATCTTTTATCATCTTCACCAAACATTGCAAATTAGCGGAAGTGAATGTACCCTTGTTAATACTGAGAATGCTAATATAAATTTAAAATATATCAAACCTAAAGGAGATCCAGTCTTCCTTTGCTAATTCTTGTAATCCATTATTGAAGTTTTCATACAGTCCCCACATAGATTCATAATTCTTAATATCATTTCTTAATTCTTCTACAGCACCAAAATCAGGCTCTTCTAGTCCAAAATGTTGACAGTCAGAACTAAAAAAAACAAGACATGAAATTAAACTTTCAACTATGCAATATTTGATCACAACAACATTTCTGGGACACCCTTCTTGGCAGTGATGTCTACTGAGAGGTTCACTCATTTACAGGTGAAATGAGAGAGAAAGGTGAATCATACAAGGTTTTAAAAACATTTAAAAAAATCTAGAAAATGACATAGCCAAGCGGTTTGTAACATAGGATTCACAAGACTTTTACTTACAGAAGTGTAGCTCTGGTTGCTTCCAATTCAGCAAATTCTTCACGTTTTTCTTTAATAACATTCATAGCATGATCACATTTAGCTTTGTCTCCATCTAGAGCATCATCTCCAGGTTTTAACTGATGCCAGCGAGCTGAAAACTTCTCTATGTCTTGATGATAAGTTTTAACTCTAGAGTCAACATTCTTCTTCATCACCTCAACCTACAGACAGCAGATCAAAACAAGTATTAGGTTTATTATCAATGAGATGATCATTTTGCAGATGTGAACAGAACCAAAGTTTTACAAAGTAACAAATGAAAATCGCAACTTTGTCTGATCAAGGTCAGCGTGTTTTCAGGCAGATTTTGTCAGCCACCCAAAAATAATTTGAAACCCAAATGTCATGTTTGAATATTTACTGAAAAAGTACAAAAGGATCAAACCTGTTCTTTCACCATAAGTTGATGTGATTCCATCATTAATTCAAATTTATCCCAGCGGCCCTGTAACTGACTGATAGTTTCAACACCTCCACCAGCTACAGATCGTAATAACTTATTCTTAGCTTCTGCTTTTTGAAATAATGGTTGGATCTACAACAAAAATGCACCAAATGAAGTAATAAATGTACAATAGTAGTACATTGAAAAAAAAAGAGCAATGGGCTGTCGAAAATTTCAAATTTGAGATAGAGATATGTAACCCACAACTTTGGACGTTTGCACTAAATGACTATATGCACCTTTCATTTCATTCACTCTCTAAATATGAAGCAAAAGACAATCATTTCAATTAAAAAACAGAAATAAATGTAAAACTTGATAACTCTGAAGAAATAATGAACAAAGAGGTAATGTATCATGACTCATGAGAAAAAGCTACCTCTTTTTTAGTGGCATTAAATTCAGCATGTTTAGCATTAGCTTCACCAATTTCTTCAACTGTCTGTGGTCGTTTAGACAGAGTTTCCATGGCTGTATTGAGGAAAGTATCAATACTACCAACTTCTGATACAATAGAACGACGTAGAGAGTTTAACAGAGCATCAAATAATCTCTGTATATGGTCATCAATAACAGCTTTAACTGGTGTTGTATTTACTGTTATACAATCTACTTTGATTTGACTGGAAAAAAGAAATTTCTAAATAAATTTAAGCACTTAGTATAATCAAATTACATTAAAATTTTCTTCTGTTAGAAAATACTATGTCTAAATATACAATATTTTTCTTGTTTTAATCTGGCAGTGCAGCAGGAATAGGACATGCATTACAACAACAAATCATGGATGACAACTGGAGTTAACTGCAGAAAAAAAAAAAAACAAAACACTGAGATCTGCATTTCAATCAGATTGTATGATGTCAAAATATATTGCACAATTTTCAGCCATTGATTTTAAAGGCAAGAACCCAAAAGAATGCAATCAATGCAATTTACCTTGGTAGTTTTTCAGCATCTCTTCCTCGTACTTTGAGAGCTTTAAAATTCTTTTCCCACTGATGGATATCAGTCAAATTATCTTCAACAAACTTATCTAGATCTAAAGATCCTAATATAATCCAGTCCTGAAAAAAATAATCAGTTTTATAAGAAAACATAACCTAAAGATTCTATGGTTCAATGCAATTGAATTCAAAACAGTATGATAGAACTATACAATATTTTTGAATGACAACAATGTAACAGTAACCACAACCTTGAACAATGCCAATCTAACTTTTTTTTTATTTTTAAGATATCATTTTCTCCAGGAGAAGGTCTATTATATCATATGACAGACTAAAATTACAGTTGAGTGCATCATACTGAATATTTCATAAATTATTGTTATAAAGACAATGTCATGAGGATATCCTGTATATCTGTGTACCAATAATATTCAACAAACCTTGAATTGATGTATAACAGAACCAAGTCTATCAAATAGTTGATTTCCCTTCTTATAACAAGTAATAAAACCTTCAGCATTCCTATCTATAATAGCTGTGTAGATCACACTACCTGTGGTTTCTGTTACACCACGAAAATTATTAGGTATAGATATAAACTTCTTCATTTCACGATAATATTTAGCTTTAATTTCTTCAAATGGTGGACGGAATTGTAGTCTCTGTTGTCTGTCAATGAAAGAGAATGAATTCATCAAGTTGAAATGAGGTAAGCTCAAATGCATACATCATTATACTTATTACATCAAAGAAGATGTTATAACGGAAAATTATGTTGACAGCATGAGATGATTTCTTATCAAAGAGGTAAATCTCATTTATCATCAATTACACATTAAATGCCATTATTAGACAATGTAAAAACATTCTTAATTTTAGCCTGAACAATTCTTCGGTCTATCCTGTCAAAAATAAATATTGTTTAAACTAGTGATCAAAAATTCTTGTTGAACAATGTTTCAATTATAAATACCACTATCAAGATTCCTGTAAGTGATCATGAATTATTAATGTTTACCTGTATGTAAGTTCCACTCTGATCTCAGGTAGATTTTCATTAAGAGCTTCTAATCCCATCTGATATTGATGTTCTAGGGCTTTATACAACTGATGATCCCAATGTAGTTTCCATGGTCTCATATTATCAGCTGAAAATCCCTATAAACAAATCATCAAGTTAAATGAACCGTTTCGAAAGGAAAAAAATGTTCTGAAATGTAAAGCAATTGTAGAGAGATTTTTGTTGTTCATTTTCAGGACCATTAAATACAAAATTTATATACATTTTAATGGATTTATTCCTTTTGCAATTATGTCTTTTGTACTAGATTTTCATACACAGCAAAACCAAAACAAAACCCAGAAAATCTTACTTGTTGAACAAGATTAGCCATCAGTTGTCTGATTTCCATTAAACCATCTTTCCATTTAGACTGATGTCTCAGTAGATCAATACCCATCAGTTGTTGAACCTACAAAATAAATAAATACCAGCCTGTCAAGTGTGATTGGTGTGCGTTGCTTCGGAATCAACACTTGACAATAGCTCTCTTTAAATCAACCAACTTGACCAGTCTATTTGAGAATAGAAATCAAACATCTTGAACAGATTTTCGATCAAACACATCAAAACTGTACATTGTATTAGATTTTAATATATGTTTAACTTAAACTAAATCTTTCAGATCTTTCTATTTAAAAATTTCAGATCAAACCTTATCAGAAACAACAAAATGAGATTTTCTAAGACGTCTGTTTTCAGTTGTAAGTCTGTCGGCTGCAGCTTGTAACTTTTTAATATAACTTTCTAATTCTTCTGGATTATCCCATGTAACTTGTACATCATCACCTTTGGCTTTACTTCCTACAACATAGATTTCATATTTCAAAAATAACAAATTATGAGATGGTCAAACTCAGAAATCAATACCTCTCAAATTGTCATGTATCATCCACCAATCATCTCAGCCATACTAGTATCATGCAACAAAAGCAAATGATTTCAATAATAATGAGATAAAACAATCAAAAAAGTCCAGTTAAGCCGCTACGGTTTCTCAAATAAAAAAATTGAATTGATGTACCAACAGATAATGATTTGATTATAGCAATGTGACCTTTCTTTAATACAGTTTTAAAATCTGCACTTACCAGATTTTGGATTTTTCACCAGTTTTTCAAAAGCCATGGCTGAATCCAGCATCATAGCTTGTTGGCTAGCTATCATCTGATTATCTATAGTGTTATAGAAATGGGCCACCTATCAATATATAAAACAGCATAATGTAGGAATGAGAGAATAGAATTCAACTTTATCAAGAAAGTTAGAGATATATACAACATGAACCATCAAAACTAAAGTAAAATATGCCACTTTGTTTCATGAGTTCACCAATCTCAGCTATTCCAGCAAAACAAATATTAAAACAAATTTTTACCTGTTTAAGAACCACCCCATGTCGATAAAATTTCTGACCGACATTAGCTACATGTTGTATTTTAGCTGAAACAGCAAATCCTATAGCTGAGAGTTGTCTAACTTCCCTTAACAACGTAACTAGTCTTTCACTATAGTTGACTCGTAGTTTACCATCTTTATGATTTAGTTCCATTAGTCTACCATTTGTCTCTAAGCTACAATAACAAATAACATGTTTAGGGGAAAATCATTAGCTTGGACAAAGTTTTTTAATGTAACAAGGCTTGTTTTCCTATCATGCTGTAAGATAGTTGATCTGATCTTATCAGACTCCATATCTAATCTTTTCCTTCCTTGTTTGAGTTTGATATAATTTCTAATTTTTTTTTTCACAGATGCAGGCACGAAAAGTTAAATTACCTGATAGGTTGTTTAGGGTCATCAATCATGGATTGCATATCACGGGACCATTCATCAAACTGATCACGTCTCCAGGATTGTAACTCTTCTGACAGGTCTGAGGCACTCTTTCTAAACTTCTGGAATCCTGTTAAATCTCCTAATAACATTTCAGCTACTAAGTTAGTTTCTTCAATCTATCAAAAGACAGACAAAATTTCAATAATTCTAAAAGGGCAACAGTTAGTATTTTAGAGAGTGGATTTGGACCTAGAACATGTGTTAATAATCTCCAGGAGTACAGGAAAACTCAACAAAAAGGAAATAATCCCTTCAAATAAACCTCAAAGTAGAAATTTCACTTTCCACTGGATTATACCCTGCCTTAATATTGCATGTCCAGGAAATAAGAAATATGGTGCAAAAATGCTCTAATAGAAGTTTTCAAAAAAATCAATGTGGTGTGAGGTACATCCAACCCTAACCTCCAGATAAGACAACAAAATGTAATACAAAAAATTTGTTGATGAACTTAATTGCTTAGAAAATGGCAGAGTCAGAGAAAAGACAATTTGTCAATGTAATTTTCAAATTAACCTTGGCTTCAAGTTGTCTAACATATATTATGTTATTAACAATATCTGGCAGATTTTTGCCTTTTGGTATAGATTTCCCACCACGTCCTCCAATACGAGCATTAAAATCCTCACTAATCTGTCTAACATAGACTGTCAGTTGTCCTAACAGAGTTTCTCTGAAAAGATAAATAACTTTTTTACAAATCATGTCAAAACATAGGAAAATAGCATGACATACATGTATATGCAAAAAATAGAACAAATAAGATATCATTTGTTGAATTGAAATCAGAATCTCAAACAAACTTGACTAGGTTTATAGTTCTATGGATAGCTAAATTGAGCTTTTATATCATTTAGGAAAACAAAATATCCATTTACAAAAAACATAAATATACACCACATTGAATCTTTAAATATTCTCACAGGAAAACATTAACTCCTTACCTCTCTGAAGCCATCTCTCTTCTAATTGTGGGTCTTTTAATCAAAGCTTTATATCTCTGGAACTCTCTCAGTAGCTGAAAATGAGAACATAAATATTCAATATTTGCGAAACTAAAGACATCTGCACAATACAGAAAAGTCACTTCTAAATCTTTGCAAGAATTCATTTAAATTTATGTGAATCAAAAGTATAAAAACTGTAAAAGATTAACCAAAACTCTTAAGTTGTTTAGATAAGATTACCTGTTGAGGATAACCATCTAGTCCTCTAAACTGTCCTCTTAATTTAGCTGCTATTTTCTGTTCGGCAGGACCCATGGCTCTTTCATATTGAGCTACAGCAGCATCCCATAATGGTTTGGTATATGGATTGTACTGTAAGGGATTTAGACCCAGGAAGGGTGTAAAAGCATCAGTTACTTGAAGATCTTTCTGTTCAGATGATGATAATAATCTTAGAATATGCTCATGAACAGTCCTCAATGATAGTATCTAGAAAATATAAATTTCATACATTAATTTGGATTAACTGAGAAATTTTACATTTGACCCCAAGTAGCCATTACATTATAATCATTATAAATAGTTATAATCTTACTTTATGACAACTTATGTCTTTAAAGATTTTATCTACAAGCTAGTCCTTATCCAAATCCATTCAATACTGGATTGACTGGAAAACATATTCAAGGTTTTCAGATTGACTAGGATTTAAACCAATTAAACAACAATTATATCATTATATGCTTTAAAGAACTGGGGTTAAAGACCATCCTCAAAAAATCAAACCATTACTGATTCACCAATAAATAAAGTCTAGTATGTAACAAAAGATCATCCATTATGAACAACACAGGTATTTTTAATATCTTTTGTCTCCATTGTAATCTATTATGTTCTCTATGTTTCTCATTCTAATGACATTATTTTCAACCAATCATGTCATGAAGGACCACTTAATAACAACGACCAATTTTTGGATGGTGAAACCCAAAGTGGACAAATATGACAGCCTATTTGGTTTTGCTATCTCATAATTCCTCTTAAAATCATAATCTAATTCTAATTATATTGACTTGTAACCATAATCAATTCTTACCTCTTCCAATCTCTCACCAAGTTTTTTGATATTTTCAGGCACAAACTTCTCGCCCTTCCATGAATGAGGAGCATAACGCCTCCAGAACTGAAGAGTAAGAGTCTCACAAACTGATACCCAACGTTCACAGATAGTTAAACCAGATCTCAAGGCTTCTCTTATTGGACTAAATACTCCATTCCATAAATCTTCTTCTGACAGTTTCTTCTGACAATATCTAGCCAATGAACCACCTGAAGTAAAAACCATGCAGGTCAGAACTATTACTCACCAATGATTTTAGAGTTTTTAAAGATAAAAAGCAAGACAGTTCCACTGTTCTGATTTTAATTTCATTACAAGAACAGCTAGAAATGGAGAGAAAAATTCTAAATAATTGATGTTACAAAACTGACTACAAGGATTTTTCAAGTATCAATTTATAGCAATCATTCTGCTGAGTTACATATAATATATAATTTCATGGATTGTTAAAATAAATCCATAAATGATACAAACCTATAACATCCATCAAATGTTTCATTCTATTTTCAGGGTAGGATGGGTCATAATCTCCCTGCTTCCAGATATCATCTAATGTATCTTGAGTTATCTCCACCAATTCCATCACATCTTGAAATGGCATGGTCTCCAATCCACCATAATCTTTAGAGATTGGTTTAAAGAGATCCAGAAAACACTGAGCTCTATCTTTACTTTCACCTCTTCCACTGTGAGCCACATCAGACCAATAGTTGAACTCATCCATAGGAGATAGAATATCTAAAAGAAAATGTTAAATATATCATTTCTAAAAAATCTTTTAATTCCTAAATTCCTTCACAGACATTGTCAAATTAGATATCAAAAGTTGGATTGCAAGATGTTATAAAAACATGCACCTACACTGACTACCCTACTTCTTGGAACAACATTCAAACTACTTCTCCAAATCTGGGCTTCATTTCTCGCAAATAAATTGCAATCAGTTTAATTTTTTTCAAATATTTCATTGAAAGAATTTTGATGTATAGGAAACCAAATGTTCTGATGAATAGTTATCTGAACTGCATGCACTTTTTGATGATTGGGTCAAGTAATACTCTGAAAGCAATATCAAAAGTGAGTACTCACTTCCAAGATTGTCTTCGGATCCATCTTTTCCACGGAATGAAGGATCAGTTCTTCGGATAGTACTTCCTAATCCTGCTTCCAATTCACTTAACAAACTCTGTAATTTTGGGTCTAGTCCTCGACTCCATCTACCATCTTCTAATAAAATAGGAGCGTAGACTTTCTGAACCGCATGGTAGAGGGTACTCAAAGGACTGTCTACCATGGATGATACAATGACATTTTTATGAATATTGTCAGGATTCAGTACGTCTGGTTTAGTTTTAAAGAAAACTATCACATTATCTTTACTTTCTCCTGATTCAACCTGTAACAAAAGAATCATCATTTAAACAGAAATATGATCAAAAAATTGTAACCCATAATCAATGATCTAATAGCTGATTTGAATCAAAATTTCCCTTTTAGTCCAAGGCTATTGTGAAAAATCAACACGAATAAGAAATATTGGTCTTGTATCAGCTTTGAGCTAATTAATATAATTAGCAAACAACACTAGTCTCAATCATTTTCAAAATACGTCATTTTAATTTAAACACATTATACCTTGTTAGAAAGTTGGAAACTCTGTCCAGATTTATTATCTTTAGAAGCCGATAAAACCGAACAGTTGCCATCATCAAGGAAGCTATTGAGTGCTGATGAATTCTGTAGACTTCCTAATACATTATCATTTATTGGCAAACTGAAATAATTTGCAGCAGTTGCAAGGAGAAATTGTTTTCTCGAATCACCAGGCATCTTGTTCAATGACCAAATGTCTACTTCATATCATCTGAAAGTGAAAGGAAATATAAAGAATGAAGCAAGTTATGCACCTTACAAACATTTGTAGGGCTGTTGGTCAGTGGCAGTGAGTTGCCTATTTAGGCTAAATTTTAGCTATTAGATTAGTATCCTGTCATGATTTTATTAACTATCCATTGACATTTGCACAATTACATTTACCACTTCAAAGATGACTATTAGGGCATATTAAGCATCGTTTTTCACAAGATCAATTCAAAGGCCTTTAATGTTAGTTATGTTGATTAGCCTAAGTCCTTACTAAGTTACTGATCATTTTCTTAATCTTCCTGTCTCAGGAATTTGCCTGCAACTACAACAACTTTGTGTCATGGTATTTGATTAGCTGAAATAAAAACCAATCAGGTAGGTCAATATCAGTAGCACTGTTTTACAGGACTGCTCATGCAAGAATCAATATCTGTGTAGTATTCTTCAGTCAACTTAAAGTCATTGTATAAAGAGTACCAATCTTGAATGATATTTGATATAAACCACATTTAATTCACAAATTCGTCACTTTCTGTGAAAATGTAGTGATATTCAATTTCATTACAATTGATATCATGATGATCGAGACTTTAGAAGCAGACCAATGGGAAAGGCTGATATATCGAGAAATAACATCCGGTTGTCTAATTTTCTACTTTCAATTTAACTTGTTTTAACGTTGATGAAAATGTTCCTAACATGTATGTCTGATATTTATAATAAATTAAACCTATTTAAAGGCTGCTCATTGCTCAGGGCGTGGTATTATTGTGAAATGTGAAGTAAATTATCTCGTAATCTTTTAAGATTTATTTTCGGATTAATGAATATGAACTGTTCAAAAGTAGAATGTTTCGGACTATGTGTCAAAGGTAGGTGCGCAAGGGCGACATCCGGTTCTTCACGTTTCTAAGGTTTGCTGACAATGAATTCAATAATCTTTTCTTCGTAATTATCTGGTCATTCATTCGAAATTCATCATATATACAATAACGTAACGAGAATGTCCTTTTATAATTACCAAACCATTTAAGAAGGTCATTTGCTCAACCTGTTATGATTAAATTTCAATACTGTTGACAACTTCTTGAACCTGCCATTTTTTGTCTATTCGACTATTGACTCAATCATTGAATCAGTCAAAGTTATCGGCATGGCTTCGGTTTCATTTTTTCATTATTGTGATGTCTCATTCCATGTATTTTGAAGGATTTTTGTATTTTTTTTCTGATTGATAAAGTAGCATCTGTAATGGGGGACTTTTTTTAAATATCTGTGCTTTGAAATGTTCTTCAACTTCATCGTTGTCTTGTCAGAGTCAGGACTCATAGTCACTGACAGTAGTGACAGTTTCCAGGGCAATTAGTTGCTACTTTCTCAACTCTCATATGATAATTCAATGCACTATTATTATTGACGAAGAACTTACTGAAATGACAAAGTCTTCATATGTTTTCAATTTTCAATAGTTCTATAATAATTTACAGTTGAATGGTAACATTAACTTTTCCTGGTTCTGTACAAAATACTGCTTAGTACTTCTTAGCAAGTGATATTATTTTTCACATGTGATGTTATCAATTGGCACCATTACTTTATAGAGTTGCTCAATTTTATGCAATTATAATATATTAATGGAAGTTTTTTTTCTCAATTCATTTTTATACGCACACAATATAATTTGCCTATGAACTCAATAGAGGCTACAGTTTTAAACTGATTTTATTGAAATTTCATGTGAACATTTGTATTGGAGAGGATTTGGTCAAGTTTGAATTTGACGATTTTTCAGTGAATGTTTTTTTGAGTCATTGCCCTTGACGTAGTAAAAACACATCAAACTTTTGTGGCTTGAGAAGGCGACAGGAGTGACAGCTATGTCAAAATTTTATTAAATTTTGTGTGTTTGATTAAATCAACAATATCTTTGACGAATTAGATTTTTGGTATGATTTGACATAGACTGGTGACTGCTCTTGATACACTAAAAATACATGATGGAAGTGGTTGTATGCTAGGCAACCACTTGTTCTGGATACAATACAAAGTATCAAGACAATACAATATGAATATTGTGTCATGTCATATAGCAATGTATAGACTTTATTTGTACCTGAACCCTTTTAAATGTATTTTCATTTCCCTTTAGACTTGACATTGACTTTTATCATTTGGCTGATTGGCAATGAAGAAGTAAAGGCTGTACACTGGATCAAGAAAAGTTATCTGGTTTTCTGCATGATAGGTTCAATACATTGGTAAGTTTCCTTCACATGCAATGTAACATAGCAATGAGCAAAAACATTTAATAGATCCAAAAAATAATTTATTTTCCCCAATGTCATCTATGAAACAGAGCTTCAGACTTCTCAATGTGTGGTGTTTTGTACAATATAATGAAACATTTAGTTGCTTTTCATTTAGTTGCTATAATGTTCATTTCAAAAACATTTTAATATTTGTAAGCAAATATTAATAAGCATTCGTTTTCTCTTTCAGACCTTAGGTGAAGGTCATTTTGACTCAAGTTATAGAGCGGATGAAAATTATTGTGTAACCATGCCAACCAGACGACGACCAAGATCCCCTTCAACAGATGATACCAGAGCAAAAAGAGCCAGAGTAACAAATTGGTCAGTAAATATTTATTAACCATTGAGTATTAGTTCATTGAAGCTTCTAGTTAGTTTGATATAGGTGTTATTTATTTTGGAGAAATGACATATAGATGTAGGACTGTACAAATGACAAACTACTATCTACTCATGCAGGTAGACGACATGTTAACCTTTGCTTTTAGCAGATGCTGATATCACAAATGAGGTATTAGTTGGTAGTTGGATTGGTTCAGATTAAATGATTCTGTGTTGTTGGTTTGGTAGTTGATAATTCTGGATAGAGATCCTGTGTGGTTAAATAACATGGCAGACTAGATCAGATCTCATGATTTATTAACTACCAAACTAACAGTACAGTTTGAATTAATCCTTGACTATTAAGTGAATGAGATATGTCTATTCACTCTATTGTAAACATAGTTGATACTTTTGGTTACATTTGAAACTTTTTCAACAATTAATTATGAATGGATATAACATCATACTCCACATATTTTGGGGCCAAATGTTCAGTCACGATTTTCTGTATGTACGGGGTGAATGACGTCAATTTCAGTTGTTGATCACCTCACTCTTCAACAAACCACGTTTCTTAGTGAGTACATAATAAACCTTGTTGAACACACACTCCACCAAATGTGTGGTGCACTAGTCTAATAGCTTTCATCAAAATTAGATAAAATTTACATGCATTATCATAATGATAATATAAACATACTAAACATAGAGTTCTTATTTGAATGATTTTGCCCATCTTAAACAGTTATTACCAGTTAAAAGTTGTATCTATTCATCATAAAAATGAAGGTGGGATATTAATGACATATGATGTGGTCATCTGTCTTGAAAAAAATATCCAAAATTATTAGCCTTATCGAAACTAGAAAAATAAGATTTAAATCACCATTTCGTTTCTCATTTATAATGATCAATGTATGGTTGTGTAACCTGTAAATTTCTTACTGCAAGAACTATGATCATAATTCATACACTTACTAGGTTATATTTAATTAACCAACATATTTAATCATGAGTTTCATGAGAATCAAGATTATGTTGGTTTATGCACTTATTTGACCTTGATCTCTTAGCTGATATTCTTGATGCTTAAGGCTCACAAAGACACGATTCTTACAAACTTGGTACCAGCGTTTTTTGTTTTTTTTCTCTATTTGAACTATTTGAATTAGTGCTCACACGAATAGTGATTTATACCATTCAACTATTTGACAGTATCATTCGATTTCCCTTCGAATAATCGACGATATTTTCAATTGTAAAATTGCTTGAAAAATCAGCCATTTATTTACTGGTTTGAAACGTCTCAATTATCCAGCTCTGGTAAATGAAACAAGTAGCATGGTAAAACCCGATTCGAATATTCTCAAAAATGGATTCGGATTTAACTATTCAACTATCTGTGTGAGCACTAATTTGAACCCTTTTGAATACCAGAAAAACCAAAAATATTTAATTCCACTACTCTAGAAGACACAATTCTTGATGGAATTAAACAAAATTTAGTGAAATTGTTTATTATCATATAAGGTAAAAAACCCAAATATCGTAAAATAATTCACATTGCCCTTGTTCTTCAAAACCAGATCAATTTTTAGTCCATAAACACCTTATAAGGCGCAATTTTAGCTGCATATTGATTAAAATATTGTTCATTATCACAGAAACAAGTTCAAAAGAATTGTATCACGTATATCATTAAAGGTGTAATATTTTATTCTAGTGATTGTTTCCGCACTGCCAAATATTCTTCAAAACTGCCAGTGGGTGTTTATTACCTTGCCAGTCAAGCTATCTTTTATTCATTTCGGCATGAGGCCGGGGAGCCGCGCTGGCTCAGTGAGTAAGACGCTTGGTTGCTAACCCGAAGGTCTACGGTTAAATCCTGGCATAAGTCAAGATTTTTCAACTGATTTTTTCAATTTTTCAGTGATGTAGGTAAGATGAGTTGACTTGAAAAAAGCGTCAAGTCATTGGGATGGGACAATAAACTGAGGCGTTGTGTGTTGGAAATTGAGAAAGAGCAGGCTAATGCCTTTGTCCTGGCAAAATTTTCCTCATTGTACCCTGCATGGCTGTCTTTATTAGCCCACATTGTGCAGAAAAGTAGATTGTTCATTTCATTTTCAATTTGGCATGAGGCATTTGCCTCATTTGTATGTAAGGTTTTGTTGTTACTGCACTGGTAATCTCTTTAAAGTTAACAGTTTGCTGTATTAACACCTGTACCATTTGACCTCTTAACCTTCTACTTTCACTTCCACATTTATTAAGATAACATATTTATATCTGCTCTCTAGCTTCCATTTGACATAGAATGCCAAAATATCTAGATGTAGGTCAAAGAGATTTCACTGAGTATTCTGTAAATGTGTTCCATTTTTCTTGGTTCTTGTATTTCTTAAGCACTTGTATGTGCAGAAAATGTCATGTTGTCTTTGAAAGTTTTTTTGAAAAGTGTTTACCTTTGAAAGTTGTGAAAGTAATAGGTTTCTTCCATGGATTTTGTGAGGTAATTGAGACAACAAAGGAATCTATTTCTGTATATTGTGATATACCTGTAACATTGTAATCAGTATTCCAACATTACAGGCAGAACTTTGCATCAAGAGGGTCTGTCGATATAGTGACTAATGTAAGTAAATAAAATTTTGTGAAATAAAGACTTATAAATTTTTTTATCAGGCTTTATTTCATTTATCCTTTCTATAATATAAAATTATATTATAAAATATAATTGCATGTAATTGATCTTACCAGTTTTTACATTTCTGTGGATAACACAGGTCTCACTTGACCAGAGAGTTGTCTTCAGATAAATTTCATTCTGCATTGCCAATTAGGTCATATAAGATATTAGTGTAAATTGCTGAAGGGGATGATAATGGTTTTATCTATACTTCCATACCATAATTTATTACCTTATTTGTTTTTTTTTTTCATTTATATATGAAATATTTGTCCAATGTTTGAACTGAAGTGAACTGTTCAATTACTAGTGTTTAAGCCTTAGGGGATATTATTAAATTATTTACAGAAATATAATCGTTAAAGGGATATACCTAAATTTCGTTTAATGACAAGATTGGTCACTTTCAGGGTAAACAAATCTGTAGATAGGTGTATTTTGAGAAGATTTTGGGAGTAAAACTGAGATCCATGAATGTTAAACCACAATACTAAAAGGACCTCTTAAAGCTACAACCTGTTTGATTCTATGTGTCTTTGGCATAAAATGTGCAAGGGTAAACAAGTTATTGTGTACCAGTTATAAATGTGAGGAAGTGTGTTTTGATGCCATGTTTATTGTATACTATTGGCATAATTCCATATGATAGAGCTTGATACCTTTATAGATATGTTCTTACTTTGTACTTGATATACTCTAATAATAGTAGTTAATAGTTTAGTATTCCACTTGTGTAACACTTTAATGGTCTTCAATTGGTAACGTTATGCTTATAATAACTGGTGGGTATCTCTGACTAACAAGATAAGCAATATGATTGATGGAGGCTTTGTAGATTTTCCCTTTTTGGCTTTCAAATTTTTTTTGGAAAATATTGTAAATGTAAAGTTATTGAAGTTCACTAATAGCTCAGAGTCACAGGGGCAGAACAAAAATTTTTCCCTTTTAAAGGGACAGATGCGCCATTTTCACCAATCATGCCTTAGACTTAGCCAATCTGTAATAGTGTTCACAGCTTACCATTGGAATTTGAGCCTTCAAATCCATGTGTTTCCAGAATTATCTAGTTCGATAGTTAACGATACAAGTCGTCTTTTTATGAGGCACTGCCATATACAGAAAAGACATCTATAGAAATTCCTAGTTTGATATGTTTGAAGGAATTTTGCGATTTTCATACATTTCTAGTACATCTGAAGACTATTTATATATATTCAAGACTCAAACCAACTCCCCATAATGGTGCAAGTGTCCCTTTACTTTGCTGTTCCCACAATAGAAATTTACTGCTGATGCCCTACTTGCCATTTGCTTGGTTACAGCAAACAAATTGTGGTTGCAGGTTCTAATCAAGGTGAGTGACTGTGAATAAATCATCTTCACTCATCTTCCACCCAACTAAAAGGTTTGGCCAAGGATCAGCTTGTAGAAAGGATCCTTTGTGAACTTAAGTTGTTTTACTTGTAAAATGTATTTTCTTGTTTCTTTCTTTCATATTATTTGAATATTTCCCTTTAATTTAAGTTGATATAATACTTTGACCTGGTCTAGAAGAAATGAATGATGTCACAATAGTTGGTAGTATTATGATGTCATAAACAATTTTTCCTGCTGTCATAAAGACTAGTGAAGTGCTATATAGCTATCTGGAATATTTTGATATACTATACTGTTGATGTAATATATGAATAAAAAACGAAGTAGTTTATCATTAACCTCATGGTTTTCCACTTTATGGATTAATGTAAACCAGATTATTATGTAAGAATTATTGTAATAAATTTTAGATGGTTTGAAACATTATACTGGTTTAAGAAGATTTTGTTAAGTTATTTTGATGATGGCATGGCCATCAGTGAGTGAGACACTAGCTCGTTGGCCTGATGGTCCAGGGTTCAATTTGAGCATAGGTTGAAATGATACCAGTGGATTCTTTATCAGGGGGCTGACATAGAAAAAGCCTCCAGTCATTTGGAATGGACAATAAACTGATTCTGAGGCTGAGCACATGAAATATTCTTTGGCGTAAATTTAAAAAAGAGTAGCCTTATAATGCTGTCTCGTAAAAAATTCCATCATTGCACACTGGTGTTGTCTGTCTGTTGTAGTAAAACTTTTAACACTATTTCATTTCTGATCCATATAGGATTTATGTCTCCAAATATTAAAGATGGGTTTCCTAATGTTTTTAGTTTCAAATTAAGCACACTGTTTGATTAATTGGTGTTTCGAATGAATTATCATGTATTCTTAATCATATCATTTAGTTCTTATTGCATATAATGATCTTAATCAGTCACTCCTTGGAATTCTGCTGGTAAATCTCTTCTAATTTAGGTAATTATGAGCTAATAATGGACATGTGAGACAAACAGGTATTTTCCTGTACTTTCTATTCATATAAGTATTAGTATTTTCATTTTCATAAATAAAAATTAAAGGGACCCATCTTTAACATGGCCAGACATTTAATGTCAATTTTTATGGAAGTTTATCCCGACCTAGAATGTGGATGACATGATTGCGGTCACAGTGGTCATGTGTTACCACAGATGTTGATGTTGTTGTTATTATTTGTAGATAGGTGAGTCAGGTTAAACTCCCATGAAAATCAATATTATAAGGTAAAAACAATTTTGAGAGTGAAATGAATCTTTCTTAAGAAGTAAAGTATACATGTATATATTCTGTACTTATTTATATGGAATATATTTCAGGTCTAACAAGAAAGATTCTTCCAGTTCCTTTAGTACCAAAAGATGTGAAGCCTGGTTTCGAGAATACACATGTAAGTATTTTATCATGGATGTAGTTATCGCTTCAGTTCATATGGTGAAACCATCTCTGAAATCACCTAAAATGCGACCACAATAATGTCCCTTTTAATGTAGAAACCATATCTAAATTTTGCTGTCACACCATTGGCCTTTTAAGTCTGGGCTTATGCTGGAATAGTATTGAATGCCTTTGATATATAAAATCTTAATCTAAAAGTACATGATTTAATAATATGTTTTTAAGATATGTTTTTTTTTTTTTGTATTCTAGGTCCAGATGAAGAAGAAATCAGTCCAGAAGGAATGGAGAAATTCTGTGAAGATATTGGTGTAGAACCGGAAAATGTAAGTAGTTTTTTAAAACTCTGTTCATACCATGTATATTCATAAAAGAAACTTTATCTGAATCACCACAATGGACTGTGATGTTTGGGTTTTAGCCATGTCAACTCAACTTTGTTGTTTGTTTCAGATTGTTATGTTGTCATTGGCATGGAAATTAAAAGCTAATAGAATGGGGTATTTTACAGCAGATGAATGGGCTGCTGGTATGAAAGACATTCAGTAAGTTTTAAAATGAAAATTAGATATATAATCATAATGCATAATCAAATGAATTGAGTTCTAATTGAAACCCAATTATCTAATATTTATTTCATGTATGATGCTATATTTGATCACATTCCAAGCTATTTAGTTCTATTATATTGATTTGTAAATTTGTACAATATTTTATTTCAGATGTGATAGTACAGAGAAATTAATACAAAAATTAGACTACCTCAAATCTTTATTAGATAATCCTGTTCATTTTAAAAATATTTACAGATTTGCTTTTGACTTTGCTCGGGTAAGTAACTTTAAAATACTAGTAAGCTTAGTAATAAGTAATAATTATAAGTAAACAACAGAGTAATTAAGCAAGGAAGCTTGGAGAGAAAATGTTATAGTAATAAATATGAATTAAATGTCAACATTTTCACCAATTTAAACGGAAACTTTAACTATGATCATTTCAGGAAAAAGATCAACGTAGTATGGATATAGATACAGCTAAAGCTATGTTATCTTTAGCATTGGGTAAACATTGGTCTTTATATCCTTCATTTCACCAGTTTTTAGAGGTAATTTCATGTTGTTATTTTGTTATATTGCATTATGTTTTGTTTGTTGAATCAGTGGTTGATCTACCATAGCATTCTTATCCTCTTATACATTTTACTTGCAAATAGTACCTTTATGACATCAGTTCTTCAATGATAACTTGATTTTACTTGAATTGCTTAGGTTTGAATTTGCATTATTTTTTAACCAGATGGATAAATATAGAAATATCATTTTTTCTGCACCATTTTTAGAGAATTTGAAGTCGTATGAGGATATATGATTCGTATATATTGACATGTGTAATTTTATGTTTTGTTTCTTGCAGCAATCTAAATATAAAGTGATCAATAAAGATCAATGGTGTAATATTTTAGAATTTAGTCGTTCTGTATCAAATGATCTTTCCAATTATGATGAGGATGGTGCTTGTAAGTTGCTTATTTACTAAATATCAAAATGTAAAGAAAATCTTATAAATTCAAAATCCTTTTTTTAAGGGTTCAGTGCAAAAACAAAAAACATTAGCTGATAAATAACATTTCTAGAAAGTTCAAATAATGGTTCTACCAATATTAAAAGTATATTGCTTTCAGAAAATCTTAAAAATTATTTTAAAATATGTTTGTAGGGCCTGTTATATTAGATGAATTTGTTGATTGGTTAAAAGAACAGAATAAAATGACCAGCTGAATTCTTATGAAGTTGATTCTGTTTCCATACTTTATGTTGATAATTTTATTAGTTCTCTGTTAATAGTTAATTCAGGTATTTTAACATAGGGCGGTAGAGTTATTGCCCTTGGGTACAGACAGTCCCTTTCTATTCTAAGTGAAAACTAACACTTAACATCATGCTAGTAATAGGGAACTATTGATGTCTAAATTTCTTTAAAATCCCTTTCTAAATTCCTTATTTTCAACTAAGAGGTAACTTATTTTGATAAAAAAAAAATGGCAGAAATTTATTTAAAATGCCTTTTATACCATATTTTTAACTTGATATTTTACCTCTCCAGCCAGACATGACTGGCAATTATATTTAAATCAACAGTCCCTTATGTGAGGGGTAACATTCTTTATAATAACAAATTGAATAATAATTACAAATATAGTACGTTCTTTATTTTAAATGGCCAGTGAATTGAGTACTGTACAACCTAAGAAATGCTCTGTTTTTAGAAAACATTAGTACCTTCTACTTTGCTCAGTGTATTTAGAAATGGCAATACAAATAAAATACTAACTCTGAAATGAGCAAGCTTAGTTCCTTAAGGTCTCAATAATGTCAAGTGTAGTTATATTATAATTTATGTTAAATTTTAATGAATTGAAAGATAAAGGTGTATTATAAAAAGGAGATGTAATATTTATGTATATAAGCTGTATTAAATGTGTAAGAGTGGAGAAGACTGAAATATTTTAAGGTTTGTAAATATTATTACATCATGGCCTGTTTACCTTGATCTTCCAGCCTTTAACCTTTTGAACATACTGATTTCTGGAACACCATGATAATGGATCCCTCCCTCATATTATAAGGAAGGAAGTAGCTTATCTCTACAAAATGATCTCCAAGACCAACATTTTTGGTAGACATTTCAGCATCAAATCAATTACAGTCCAATCAACTCTGTGCAAAATGGCTTTCTGGGTAGACTTGTTCAAAGGGTTAAAGACATGTACTCCTGTAAACCTTAAAATTTCTGAAATTAGCCAAAGCATTGTTCTGTTAGCCATAATGTGTATTATGATGTTTGAGTTATTTACAAATAGCTATCGATCTTTTTCAAACAGTATTCCAGTAATTTGTAAATGGGTTTAGGTTGATGGCTTAACAAATATTGTGTCTAAAATCCTTGTATAAGCATTTGTTCATTCACTTATGTAAAAATTATAACAAAATGAAATTACATGTACACCAAAGTTGTTTTGTTTAGATGATGTTTTACTATGTATAAAATGTATAACCTAAAACTTCTTGTGCTAAATTGTGAGTGTACTTTGTTCAATGTCAGTTGTCATGATTGAGAACAGTTGAAGAAGAATCTTTCATTATGGTGTTGATAAAAAATATATTCAGGGTGGGCTCTTAGACCCTTGTTATGTTGTCAGAAAACTGTACCTCTTTATACTACTATACACATTACTTGTTTATTTTAATTTTCTTGTTATTGTTTATCATTTAAGCTTTTGTTTTGTATCCAATAGTCTATTTACCTGGTATAAAATGATAGAGATCAACCCATTACAAGCAAATGTTATTCCAAAAGAGGAATTTATGGAAATTCTCACTGAAATTACTGGAAATTGATTATTTGTGTCTAAGGGGGTTTAAATTTACGGTCTAATGTATAAATATTAATATTTGTCATTATTTGTTGTTAAACAATTAGGGAGATTCAACAAAATCTTTCATTCCAAATAGAATTACTTGTATGGCAAATTCTGTGGACATGACACGTAGTTTCAATTATAATTTGAAAGAAGTAAAAGAAAAAGAATAGTGCAAATTAATTTGTAAATGCTAGCCATTGTAATCCATCATGAAAGAACGTCTAGTTGTTAATATTGCTAATATTGCATTCTTGTGTTAGTGGACTCATTTGCTTTTTATTTCCAACTGCCTTGGTTTAAATGTTATGATTGCAGTAACCACTTATACTCTAAATAAGACAGATTTCTTGATATCCCAAACCAAGTTGTCTGTTTATTTTAATTAGTTGTTAGCATACTTAAAGTTTGCTTTATCAGATGATGAAGTACCTAATCCATGTAAAATTAAAATCTGCAGTCTGTATTTGTTAAGAATTGACTGATGTAAATTAATGTATATTCTATAGTAAGTATGTGTTTTTAGGATGATTGCTAACTAAAACTATG
Organism: Lottia gigantea; assembly: GCF_000327385.1. NCBI lineage: Eukaryota > Metazoa > Mollusca > Gastropoda > Lottiidae > Lottia > Lottia gigantea. The sequence goes on from NW_008708986.1 coordinate 195,140, forward strand.
CAGAAAGAGATATTGTTTTATGTGGTTAAATGTCAATAAAGTGTCATAATATTGCCCGAAGATTCATTTTTTGAAGCTCGTCAGATTGGATGAAATATTCTGTAACAAACCAGTAAAAGAATGTGATTTGTCCCAGATTCAGCTTGTAGATGTATTAAACAGTAATGTTTTGATCTTTCACATAAATACATTTGAGACATTTATAACTTTTAATGATGATGACCATGAAGTGATTACAAAAAATGTTGATTGAATTCACAATAACTAAAATATTTTGTGTAGTCTTCGGATGCATTTCACATCACAATTACATATTCACAAAATCATATTCTCTCTTCATTGTTAAAGTCACTTTTAAAATTTCCAACTTTTTATCCCACTCTGCCTTGCCAGATTTATCATCTACAGGATGGGGAAGATGTAATCCTAATTTACTGAAATATACAACATTGATATAAGTTTATTGTATACTTAAAGTGTGGCATTTCTTTTATGGCACCCAATACAAAAAAAAAACAAATGTAAGGTAACTTACTAGAAACATGATTGCCTTGACAGAAGGAAATTATTACAGATGATGAATTTATCTCAACATATGACTAACAAGAAATCAATCTTATTTGTGTATCAGAAGTGGTTTTGAAAAACTCTAGGCCTATTCTAGAAACAATCTTGGCGGTAGGCATCCTAAAAACATTGTTAGATCTGCCCTAGGACGTCCTAGCACTAAGATCGTTTCGAGAATACGGGGCCTTGATCTCAAAAACACAATATTATTGCAACTTAATATATATCACAACCATAGCAGACCATGGATTATTAAGTGTACCAAGAGAAAAGTGTAAGAACATATGAACATTAAATGTAAGACTTACTATTTGGGAGATCTACAGTCTAAATATTTAGGTTTGACGTCTAAATCTACATCTGCCATTTTAGTACCAGGAAGTTGAATTTTTATCTGGAAAATAAATTACCCATATATTATTCAACTTATATAACTTTATGTTTTTAACATGGGAATATAAAAAACAAAGTGAAAAATATAAGAAAAGTAAAATATTTTTACTTGTGAATTACAGATACATAAAAAATGAATGTAGCCTACTTACTACCATTGCTTCACAAGATGATGTAGCATTCGTTTTATTTCCCATTTGTAAAAATATATCTTCAGATGTCACTGCTTGTTTATACATAATATCAAATCTGAAAATTCCCCCAAAAATGTGCAACAGTTTAGTATAAGGTTATATGATTTTATTTGTTACATCAAAGGTACATGATGATAAATTGAAATTATTTAATTATTGAATTGAACATAGATACTATTTACTTAAAGATTTCAAACATTAACACAGTTTACTCGATTATTGGCACATGACAAACCATTCCAATGTTAAGAGCAACTCAACGGATAGCACAGATACTATTGCACCGATGTCTATGTGGTATATGAAATGGTTTGAAAAGAGACATACTCTGGCTGTGGGCAAGGATCAAAAGTTGATTCAAACTCCGAACCTTCTGGAATTTCTTCTTCATCCCAAATATTTTTACTGTCAGGATTTGTTGCTTTTAGAAAAGAAATAATAAGTTAGATATATGATTAAGATCTATAAATTTTCTCAATTGAACATCACATAAGAAGATATTTATTTTTCTCTGTATGTCAAACCTAAACAGCAGAGTTAATAAAGATAGCTTGCCAGGCAAAGTAACATACGCCCCCTGGCAGCTGTCAGAGATGATAACTAAATCTTTATGGACCAAAAATATATTAAAGATCTTCATAATTATTGAATAATCACACTCCTCTTGTGTGTGAAATTTTCAAAGATATATAATGAGGTATCATCAAAAAACGTCAAATTCGAACTTGACCGCTGTCTTATCAATCCCAATGCTCACACCAAGTTTCATCAAAATCCATTGAAAATTGTAGCTTCTATTGTGCCCACAACAAAATTTTGACGCGATTTTACTTAGTCAAAGGCAATAACTCAAAAATGTTCTTCGAACTTGAATGCTGTCTTATCAATCCCAATGCTCACATCAAGTTTCATTACAATCAAATGAAAACCTAATGCTCACATCAAGTTTCATTACAATCAACTGTAGTCTATATTGTGCCCACAAGAAATGTTGACGGACAGACAAGGGCAACTACAATATATGACCACATATTCATGTGGGCGTATAAAAATTGTCTTGTAACAGGAAGCAAATAGATTGTTCTATATTGTCGAGTCCAATGGCTGATATAAATACAACACATCAAGTCAGCAACATCAATGACTACGCTATCTGCACTGGAGTGTTGTTTTCCATCTTTTCCATACCACTATTGTGAGCAACCAGGGGAGAGCTTCATTCATGTTGAACATGGGCAATGGATTGTTTCTCTGTGTCTGCACTGGTTATTTTCTAGAGAGTGAAGCCATTTCAATTGTCTTAAGTGAATTTTAAGGTTTAGTTAGGGATGGTCATATGATGTCCCATTACAGTGTGAATAGCCATGGCCTAAATATTAATACAAAAATACCTTTTTTTTTGTCTGTAGTTGAAGGTGGTTTTGTTAATTCACCAATGTGACCTGGTCCTAATTTTCCTAAAGTTGTTGATGGCTTGAAAAAGAATAGATCAGTAATTATTTTGTGGTCAATCTTCAACCAATTTCAAACACTACAAATTTATAAATATGTATTTTTCTAATCTAAGACTAAAACTTAAAGGCCATTGTTGCATTTTGCGGGGTTGATTTGGGTCTTGAATATATATGTTAATAGTCTTCAGATTTCTAGAACTGCACAAAAATTACATAATCCTTTAAAATAAGCTTATACTTCAAACAAGAAAGATTATACGAGGATAATTCTATACACACTTGCAATTGAGGTTCAAGTTTAGCTGATAAGGCTTAGCTGAACAATTCCCTTTTCTGAGACTAAGGCCACATAAAAAAGATAGCTTGCCAGGCAAGGTAACATACACACACTACCAGATGTCAGAAATGATAACAAAGTCTGTAGTGCTTTAATATGTGAAACCTGTCATCCAATTTTAACTAATTTCAAGCTTTACTGAGATCTCATCCAAATCGTAAAAAAATGTAGTCTCTATCAGGCCTACAAGCCAAATTAGATGCATTGAATTAATTCAAGGGCAATAACTCCAAAACCTTTCACCTGATTGTTACCAATTTCAACTTGACTGAGATCTTGTCCATATATACATGCATACCAAGTTTCATCAATATCGGATAAAAACTGTAGTCTAAAGCATGCCTACAAGCCAAATTTGACGTGTTTTTACTAAGTCAAGGTCAAGATGGGATAAAAATTGCAGCCTTTATCGTGCATACTAGCAAAATTTAACACGTCTTTACTAAGTCAAGGGCAATAACTATAACTAGTTTGTTATAATAACTATGCAACCTTTCATCCGAAACTACCAATTTCAAACATGACCAAAATCTCATCAATATATACAGATTCCTAGGTTTCATCTAGATCGGATAAAAATTGCAGCCTTTATCGTGCACAAACACCAACTCTTACACATTTTTAGTAAAACAAGGGCAATAACTCTGAAACCATTAGTCCGATTACTATCATTTTCGAACTTGACCGAGATTTCATCAATATATATGCATAATAAGTTTCATCAAGATAGGATAAAAATTGCAGCCTTTATTGTGCATACAAGCCAAATTCAACGCATGTTTACTAAGTCAAGGGCAATAACTCTGAAACTGTTCTATTACCAATTTCTAATTTGATCGAGATCTCATCAATATATACATGCATACTAAGTTTCATCAAAATCAGATAAAAACTGTAGCCTCTATCCGCATACAACAAATATGGATGGCCGGATGGGGCGACGGCAATATGTCCACATTTCCATTTGTTTGGCCTAAGGTATGATCGGTCAAACAGGTGGCAAACCTGTCCCACTGTACATATAAAAGCATGTTAATGAATAACAATCTCCTCAATCAAACTTACCTGATCTTCATCGCTGTCTGAATCTTCATTTTCTGGTTTTAATAAATTACATAGAGCATTTAATGATGAAGCTGAACTTAAATCCATGATGTATAAGTAACGTTGAAATCCTAACAAATGAATGGAAAACAATCAAAAAGATCCAAACCAACACAAAAATGAAAATTCTTGTTCTGATTTTTCGTAGAAGTTTTTGATGGGGAGACAAGTTATCACACGAGGTTGTTTTGTTTACGTTGGATTTGTTTACTTCCGGTTAATTATTGCCATGCGCACTGACATCGCAATGTAGAAGTCATTTGCAGGCATAGAGTTATAAATATTTAATAGTGGTTGTTTTTCCAGGCGAAATTAAAGTCATTCATTTTGAAATCTTTAATCTGAAGAATCCAAGAAATTAATTCATTTTACAGAATCAATCAATGTACGTTCATCGTTATAAAAACACAATAAATGTTCTTGAAAGAGAGTAATTAAGGGAAACAACTCCAATGAATCATTAATAATAATATTCAGACAACAGTTACTTTACGGCTTAAATAGTCTAATGCTATAGAAATTTTAGTTACTTGAACTAAATATTATGTTCATTTATGGAAAAAGTGAATCGTCTGTAAGCCTTTTTTGGCAACCTGGCCTTGTTATACAAGTGGTTGCCTAACAAGATACGCCCACTTTCCTGATAAATTTTCAGTACATCACGGGCAGTCACAAATCTGTGTCAAATCAAACCAAAAATCTAAATCGTGTAAGATATAGTTGATTTAATCAAACTTACAAAATTTAATAAAATTCTGACATAAACTGTTGCCTCTATTGCATTAATACGCCAACAAATTTTGATACGTCAAGGGCAATAACTCAAATTTCTTTAATCGAAAAATCGTCAAACTCAAAATTACAGTCTCTATTGTGTTCACAAACAGATTTTAACACGTTTTTATATGCCAACATGGAAATGTGGACGTATATTGCCTTTGGCCCTGCCATCCATCCATTCACATTTCTTTTTTATCCGATCTTGATTAAACTTGGTATGCATGTATATATTTATGAAATCTCGGTCAAGTTCGAAATTGATATTAATTGGATGACCAGTTTCAGAGTTATTGCCCTTGACTTAGTAAATACACGTAAAAATTTTGCTTGTAGGCACACTAGAGACAGTTTTTATCTGATCTTGATGAAACTTGGTATGTATGTATATATTGATGAGATCTCTGTCAAGTTCGAAATTCGTAATAATCGGATGAGTGGTTTCTCAGTTATTGCCCTTGACTTAGAAAAACGCCTCAAATTTGGCTTGTAGGCGCGATAGAAGCTACAGTTTTTATCCGATCTTCATGAAACTTGGTATGCATGTATGTATTGATGAGATCTCGGTCAAGTTCGAAATTAGTAATAATCGGGTGAACAGTTTCAGAGTCCTTGCCCTTGATTTAGTAAAAATTTGTCAAATTCAGCTCGCAGGCACAATAGAAACTACAGATTTTATCCCATCTTGATAAAACTGGATTTGCATGTATATATTAATGAAATCTCAGTCAAGTTAGAAATTGGTAATAATCGGATGAACAGTTTCAGAGTTATTGCCCTTGTGTGTACAGCGATGAGACATTGTTCATGTTTGAATTTGCTGATAACTTGATGAACTGTTTCAGGTTTTTGCCCTGAATTATAGATGACTTTAAGATTTGAAAATTCATTATTAAGCCACTAAAGATTTTGTTATCATTACTGACAGCTGGTAGTGGGCGTATGTTACCTTGCCTGGCAAGCTATCTTTCCCTAAGTCAAGGGCAATAACTGAAAAAGGTTCATCGATAGATAGCCAACTTCGAACTTGTCCAAGATGTCATCACTATAAATTATCATTCATTATCAAATCGAATGAAAACTGTAGTAGTCTCTATTGTGTTCACAAACAAATTTTGACGCGTTTTTCAAGGGCAATAACTCAAATTTCTTTGATCGAAAAATCATCAAACTAAATCTTGATTAAGATCTCATCATTATAAATGATCACACCAAATTTCATTAAAATCAGATGAAAACTGTTGTCTTACACTAGATTTAGTCAAAAACATTCGATAAATTTAATCTTACGATTTTTAGAGAAACACCATTAACAATAAAATTAGCACTAATGACCTAAGATTGATCGTAAGATTTTTAGGGCACTAATATCCCTTTGGCACTGCAAAATTAATTTTGTTCTATCCAGATAGAAAGATAAGATCCAGACAAGTGGCAGTGCAAAACCAAACAAGAAGTTAATAACTGGATAAGTATATATACCATGCGAGGTATCACTAAATGAACAATTTAAATGTCGTCTCCTGTTGTCAGGGACGTTATGATAAATGGAAATACATGTACTTGAAAATCACAAGAAAGAGATAAACAAAGAGGAGGAAAAGGAAAATTATATTGCCATTATGTTCTTGGCAGTGTGAAATAGGCTATTCAGGTAGGATTGCAGTGCGAAAGCAAACCAAACTAAATCGAATTGAGCTGAATCAAATTTTTTTTTTTGGTCATAACTGAATTCAATATTTGTGCAATGCGAAAGGGTTAATATACAGCTCTGCATTAGTTACACAGGCATTCCGAGTTCACTTAGACCAATATTAATTATTAAATAAGAAGTACAAAAATTAGGGCATATAAATTTTAAAAAATTATTCCAATATATTTCAAATAGATTAAGAATTTAAAAAAAAAAGGAAATGTGTCAGAAGACTGTCAAAATATATCTACAGAAAAACAAGACATATTTAAAAAACCAAAAACTTTTTATGTTGAGGAATGACTGCGATATCATGTACAGATATATAAATATATAAATTTTGAAAATTGTAAGATTTTTAACAGAGGAAAGTAAAAACATTCTTACAGTAAGCTGTATTATAGAAGAGTAATACAGAAATTGTAAGATGTTTCATTGAGGATGGTCAATGTCAATATACAGAACAGTGACAGTAAAATATTCTTACCTTAAGCTGTATTGAAGAGGAATATAGACATTGTAAGATGTTTAATTGAGGAAGGTCAATGTCAATATACAGAACAGTGGCAGTAAAACATCCTTACATTAAGCTGTATGGAAGAGTAATATAGACATAGTAAGATGTATAATGAGAAAGGGCTGTAATGTCAATATTCAGAACAGTTACAGTCAAATATCCTTAAATTATGCTGTATGGAAGAGTAATATAGACATAGTAAGATGTATAATGAGAAAGGGTTGTAATGTCAATATACAGAACAGTCACAGTCAAATATCCTTACATTATGCTGTATGGAAGAGTAATATAGACATAGTAAGATGTATAATGAGAAAGGGCTGTAATGTCAATATTCAGAACAGTCAGAGTAAAAAATCCTTAAATTAAGCTGTATGGAAGAGTAATATAGACATTGTAAGATGTTTAATTGAGGAAGGTAACTGTAATGTCAATGTACAGAACAGTCACAGCAAAACATCCTTACATTAAGCTGTATTGAAGAGGAATATAGACATCGTAAGATGTTTAATTGCGGAAGGTCACTTTGATGTCAAGATAAAGAGCAGAGACAGTTACAAGAGGAATACTTAATTTATAATTAACTGTGGCATCTATGTATACAGTAAAAGAAGAAGCATTAAAAAATACTATTTTTTATGAAGAGGAATAATTGTGATGTCATACACAGAGATGCATTACAATGCCTTTTTTTTTTTTTTGGATATTGTCAGATTTTCAATTGAGGAAGGTCAATGTCAATATACAGAACAGTGGCAGTAAAACATCCTTACATTAAGCAGTATTGAAGAGTAATATAGACATTGTAAGATGTTTAATTGAGGAAGGTAACTGTAATGTCAATATTCAGAACAGTCAGAGTAAAACATCCTTACATTAAGCAGTATTGAAGAGTAATATAGACATTGTAAGATGTTTAATTGAGGAAGGTCAATGTCAATATACAGAACAGTGGCAGTAAAACATCCTTACATTAAGCTATATTGAAGAGTAATATAGATATTGTAGGATGTTTCATTGAGGAGGGTAACTGTAATGTCAATATACATAACTATTTTTTTAAGTAGGACATTGGACAAGGTGACAACAGACTGTGACATCTCCCAATACAGAGGATTACATTAAGCTGTATGGAAGAGTAATATAGACATAGTAAGATTTATAATGAGAAAGGGCTGTAATATCAATATACAGAACAGTCACAGCAAAACATCCTTACATTAAGCTGTTTGGAAGAGAAATATAGACATTGTAAGATGTATAATGAGAAAGGGCTGTAATATCAATATACAGAACAGTCACAGCAAAACATCCTTACATTAAGCTGTTTGGAAGAGAAATATAGACATTGTAAGATGTATAATGAGAAAGGGCTGTAATATCAATATACAGAACAGTCAGAGTAAAACATCCTTTCATGGAGCTGTATGGAAGAATAAAAATACAAATTGTGTAAGCACCAGCAATGGTTTACAAAGATAATAAAGAAAGTATAAATGAAATATATTTCAAAATGTTCACAATAAAATTTTTTTTGGAAATGTAAATTTTTTCAAAAATTTTACAGTATGGAGGAATACCTTTTTTGGGGGGGAAAATATGAAAGCAAATACATAAAGCAAAAACCTTTCTCCAGTCATCAAATTTTGCAAAAGCACACAATTTTGACATGCACTTTATTTTTGGATAAAAATATATGCATACATACCAAGTTTATTTAAAATCATACAGATTTTCAATATTACAGGTCAAGAGAAATTTGTGCATTTATTCAAAGTTTTAAGAAATTCGTTCATCCAAATACGATGAAAACTAGATTCTCATGCATTTTCAGAAAATATGATGGAATGACTGACATAAATGTTATTCATTAACAGACGGACATGGGTGCTGACACGACATCACCTCTACATACAGAGATATCAGCCTATCAAAATCCAAGAGCTATAAGATGATCTTCTCTCATTGATCACAAATCTGTAAAATTTTTATGACACTGTGGAAAGTTTTTTTCATTTATATCAATAACTGGAATAATATTTTTGCTTTTAACTTCGACAAAAACAATCCTTCTTCCAAATTTGTTCACCATCAGCTTTATTTATATTAACTGTTTTTTCAGAATATGATATAAACATTTTAAAACATAACCTATAAATAGGCCAACACACACAGTTTAAAGCACTACGGTATTTGATATAAACTGTAGGATTTTGTAATAAAAGAAATATTTTGATACAGTCATTATTTACAATATCTATCTGCCTTCATCTTCTCCCTCCTGCAAGATAAAGATACACAAAATTTTAAATATGCTGACGAACAGCCCTTGTTAAGGAAATTACTAAACATATAGCACTGGAAAAGAAATAAGATTATCTTGGAAGAAATCTTTTCAAAATAAATTAAAAGTTTAGTGTCTCTATTTTTGCATAAAAGCATTGAATTATTTCATTTCAACTCAAATTATTGTTTTGTTTATTATCTGTGGGCAACTTCAATCATGTAAGAATGTTAAAAAGAACAAACTCTTAAAAGCCTTCTTGTTAACAACTTGATTTGACATATATATGTATTACCTGTCTAACAGAGATTCATGAAGTTTTCCCGTTTGTCTTGCTTTAATCAATTCACCTACTGAATTCTCATTGATTCTTAACTTGTTGTTCTTATAACTCTGAAACTTTTTCCTGGAAATATGAAATAATAGCCCCTATGATAAGAATTGAGTAAATTGTATTCAAGACACATCTATTCCATTCAAAACCTTAAATGGCTAGTTTTTTTTTAAGCTTTAGGTACGGAACAACTTTCCACATCAAATTTCATGTACCTTTATTTTAGGATAAGTGTTGTGTGAAACTTGACTATTAACAAAATTCCATGACATCAATGAACCAGATATGGCTTTTGGATGATGGAGTGTTTATTGTAAATATTTATCTATAAAACTTACACATATTTGATTTCTGATTCTTTTAAAGTTCCCCTTTCTTCTTTAGGTATATCTTCCAGTGGATCACGTTCAAGACTTATACTAGACCTAATCTAAAGAAATAGCAGACCTGTGAGAATAAATCTCTAGTGGTGTGGTGAACACAGCGCTGGAGAAGGGTAAAATGACGTACCGGTAGTAACTTTTTTTTCATTTTGTATTTTTCATAGTGTGCTCTACAAAAGCTTCCATATGAGAATTGTATTCTTGATGGATGACAGTCCAGAAATTTCAAGCGTAAAAACTTCAGAAATACATCTCATTCCAACATGCTAAAATATCAGCGAAAATATTTGCAAACAATATAGGAAAATTTCATGTTCTTCAAGTCCTACCTTGATCATTTCTGTATCTCCTGCTGTTTTAGAACTACAAATAATATCACCATCTTTAGTCACAGATACAAATCTTCCATTACATCCATTTATTGCCATTTTACCCTGAAACATCAGAGATCAACTTATAATATTCTCCATGGCACATACAGATAGTTCAAGGTTATATATCTATGTGCATCGCTATCCATTGGCATCACTTTCATTCCTACTTATTAACCTGCAAAAAACAATCCCTTGAAGAGAAAAATACACCTACATCCTGAAAGACTGGTTCAAATTGTTCTCGACTTCCAACAGCTTCAGCTTTACCAATAAGTTTCCCATCTGTGTCTACACCAAGATATTTACCATAACCGGATTTTAAGGCTATCTTGGTATCGTTTATTTTTATAGCCGTTAATATTTCAACTGGATCTGGACCTTCACCTTTAAAAGATATCATGTAAAATATTAACACCTGTGTCAACATACAAATTTTCAAAGAATATGTAGGCTAATGTAGAGTATATTTGCTTGTAAAATGCAACCGTAAGAAAGGGTTGCCAATATAGGGGTGGGCCAAAAATTATTACATATTTCATCAAGGGTTCTCCAATCAAGATTGACAGTCTGCCATTTTGTACATGAGTGAAAATGCTCAAAGATGCTGTGCAGAAAACATTGAAATATTAGTTACCTTTAGATATCTTATCACCCAATGTAAATCCACCATTATCCATAGCACTTACATATCTCATATCACTCATTTCTATAGCCACATTTCCAACTATACTTTCAAATTCTTTTACTTCCCACCACCCACCTACAAATAGAGTTAATAATAATAAATCTTTATTATCCCAGTAAGGACAATTATAATTCATTGTACAACAAGGATTTACAGTTAGGATTTAAATGAACTATAAATTGTACAACAGATAATTCAGGAAAGTCATTACAAAGAAGTTTGGGCAGGTTAGCAAACAGGTTATAAATAAGTCCATGCAGCCAATATAAATTAAGTAAATTATAGCACTCAAAATTCAATTTTGAATATTCAATGGTCTTTGGGCCCATCAGTCCCATACTTGGCCCATAAAAAAGGCAATGCAAGCAACATAAAAAGACGTGTCTTTTAATTTCCACATGGTCTTAGAGCGAAGTAGTCCAATATTTGTTGCAAGAAGCTCTATGTCTGGCACAAAAACTGAAACATTTACCATGAACATGAGTATCATCATTATTGTCAGAGTTACTTCCCCCTGGACCATCATCATCATCACGTTTTCTTTTCTTATGTTTCTTGTGCCTTAATACAAAATAATTATTAAGTTACATGTATTTGTTGTCTAGTGTAGTAAAACTGATTCCAAATTTTAATGGGCTAGAGAACTCAACAGAAGATTGTCTCAGGTTCTGATGTGGGAAAGTATTGGCTATAATACATTCACTATGCTTTCATAATACATTGGGTGAAACTTAAGTGGTAAATATCTAATTAGAGGTGGAATTTAAAATAAGTGGTATAATCAAAATGTCTCTAGAAGAGTAAGCTTGACCTGCCTGGCGCTACACCCACTTGCATTCTTTGACATTGGCCCTGCCTAAGGTCATATTGGTAAGGGCAGACCCATCATAGCTAAGTACCTCTCTGCCAAGTTTCAAATCGATAGCTCTACTACGGGAAGGGGAGGGGGCGAAACAGCAACAGTGCCGATAGTGGGCTTATTATACAGTCAAGTAACCTAATTTTGTGCTAACCTATTTTTCGTGCATTTCCAGAAAGGATTAATAATTTACATGTGCGACATTGCGTGACCTCGGCATTTGCTTGTTTTGATAAACATGGGTTTTTTGTACAATATCAGCTACGGTAGTATAATGAATCCAGTATTTTCAAGCAAGGTAAAATGTATTAATGTATACTTTGACAAATACAAAATGGCGGATTTCAGTTATTACCAAACGTCACAAGTTTTTATCAGCCGAATTTCCTTATAATCCCAAGCTGTAATCGGAATTCCAAGTGTCGTCTGCTAGAATGTAGTCCAACGAATGAGGTCGCGTGATCAACTAGCAGATTCCGTGTCAGCAGAAAATTTCTATGGAACACAAAGTGGGCCAAATTCTTATGTTGTTTCAGTGACTTTTAGCAATAAATCTTGCTACGTATCTTATTTTGTCAGTCACTATTTTTTTTATAAATCACGGTTCTTTGAAGGAATTGTCACTAGTTATAATGAATTGATATTAAAGATAAATACTAAGAGAAGTTAATTATACAACCCGGTATCCATACAACGTGTTTTTCTAGACTTATTTATAGATCAAACATTATACACGAAAATAGGTGACGCATTCTGCCGCCGTTGCCGAGTTGGTTGCTCATGAAATATGGGTCAAAATGAAGGATTCATAAAGAAAATCGAAATAAACCAATTTTAATTATTTTGTAGAATATCAGAGGAAACATCTAAGACATAAATTTCTTTTTTCGTTTTATTAAATTTGACGAAATTTGGTGTTGAATCCTTATATCCACGAAAATAGGTTACACCACTGTACAGGTTGCAATGGCAGTAGAGTAAGAATCTAGAGTTCCTTAGAAAATAACAAGTACACTTACTTCTTTTCCTTATGACCTTTAAGTTTTAATTTGCCACCTTTAACCAATGAATATGAATCAGCCATTTTAAGAATAATTTACTTCATTTGAAAAAAATTCAAGAAACGTTTGTAAAACCTTTCTTCTGAATGGAAGCGGACATCTTTGTTTTTTTCATTATCATGTCTTTTTCTGTCGAAGGCTAACCGAGGAGCATTCTATTTTGGGAAAAGACTGGATAACAACAGCTGAACTTGTCACATGATCGATATTTTACGAGATGTAAATAAAGATGTCACGTGGTCTTACTAAGGGCACATGTGAAATTTATCAAATGACGGTTTAAAAGGAAACAAAGAGCCAAAATGCGCAACTTTATACAAAGGATTCGGTCGTGCCACATCCTTTGGGATGAAAGTCAGTTACTAAAGACTCAAATTCTTGTTATTGGCCATGTAAGTAAGAGGAACTTTGATTTTTACATTTTGTAATTAAATGTCATTATTTGTCTGTTAACTCTACTTTTGATTTGTTTTGATTGTCAAAATGTATTAAGAAAATATTGTTTATGTTTTAACTTATTTTTCTGCATAATGTAAATTTCATGTAATTATGTGTATGCCACTGTGACATCTTCTTCAATCAAAAACTTTAAAAATGAAAAGTGGAATAGGCTGAAAAGTAAGTATTAGTTGCTAAGGCCTAATTATCAATTATGATTTTATTATTAAAGTCAAAGCAAAATCCTGGAAATATGCCATGCCATGTCATCATTTACATATACTAAATTGGAATAATTGACATAAATGTATGCATTCCTAATTCGCATCCTGTATAATTTTAATTTTTAAAAGTCAATATTAAAATAAGCCTACTTTCAGTTGTTACTATATTAAATTATTACCAAAATTATTGATCAAAATTAAAAAGCTGGAAGAAACGGCAGAATCTGCATTCTTGCTATCATTGATATATTATTAAAGATTGATTAAGTACAGTTTTGTTTAGATAGGCATACACAAACTGACAAGTAATCTTTTGGCTAAGATAGGGTGCTAATTGTTGATTGTTAATAATCATACCCTTAACACTACACCTCACATTATATATGGTGACAAATTATTAAGTCATAGAAGTGAAATTGTTATTGCTGTATATCTGTTAAGCTGTTAAGAGGTGTAAAACCCTTAAAATTTCTATTGTTTTAATTATGTTCAATTTGATAATGGTTTAGTTTTACATATATTTTTTAGTTTTTTAGTTTTTTTTCCATGCACTCACAGTTTAGTTTAGCCCCCTGGGTAGGAAACAGATCTTACTACTAAAATTATTATTTTCTGGAAGTTGTACTTGGCTACACAGTAAACATGTTTGGTTTTATAACACATCAGATTAATATTATTATTATTCTTATGTTGTTTCAGTATGTATTATATAAGTCACAACTCATACAGACCATATAGTTACCACCAGCGTAGTAACAGATTTCTTTATCAGGTATGTACGCATTAATTTCTACCTAGATCTAGATATTGCATATTCCAGGTCCCAGTTTCTATTGTTATCTTGTAACTAATATCAAAACGACTATGACTATCAAAATTTATTTAGAATAATCTTAAACATGTAACATTTTTTTTACAAATATTTTGTCATTATTCTGTCATACATCACATAATTCTGTTTGATGAAGACAAATCTACAGGACTTCCAAATGTTGCATGAAAGATCACATGTGGCCCACATTTGTTGCATATTTGATATTTAAATGGATTGAATTTTTTCAGTTTTTTCTACTTTGTTCTTTAAAACACGATATTGAAACTGCTGTTAAAGATTCTTAGTTTATGATTGCATAAGGTCACCAATTATTATGCAACATCTGTATTTTGTTGATTATGTGCATATTAATGATAACATACAGCAGCTGTTTTAATAGAAAGATATATTGATTATTGCTTGGTGTAAAAAATTCAAAACATGAGTTGAAAATGAGGAAATATTAATGTGTCCAAGCTTTTGTTTGATCAAGTTATGATATAACTAAATTGAAAACAGTTAGCGTGATTGTACAATAAATATTGATTATTAATCTATGGTTGGTTAAAAATTTAGGTTTGATAGTTTTGTAACTTTGGAATAAGGTAAGGTTCAATTGGAAAATGACGTGACTAGAATATAAGAAAATGAAAGACATTACTCTGATAGATGGAAGATATTAGGTATTAATGAGTGAAAGCTGACACTCGGCTGCAGATTTTCAGAATCACTGGCTGTGGTATCAGACTTTTTATTACCTAGAAGAAGGTTCAAACCCGAGGCACATAATCATCTAGTATATGATATAATATAATGTATTTTGATTGAGCTTTATATTCAAGTTATCTGCTATGTAAATTATTTATGCTTATCATTATATTAAAGACATCAAACTGTTAA
The DNA here is from genome assembly GCF_000327385.1 of Lottia gigantea. Classification (NCBI taxonomy): domain Eukaryota; kingdom Metazoa; phylum Mollusca; class Gastropoda; family Lottiidae; genus Lottia; species Lottia gigantea. The sequence goes on from NW_008708986.1 coordinate 210,532, forward strand.
TTAGACAGTTGACTTTCATTAACTTAGTTTTGGTGAGAAATTCAACAAGTTGTTAGTAGGTTATTGGGGCATAAAAACAGCAGGGATTAAATGTAATGACTATTTTGTCCTTTGTACTAGGTCATGTTTTGGTTGTCAAAAAACATGATGTAGAAACTATGTTACTTTAAGTGGTAGAAGAAGGATTTATATGTCAGTACATTCTTTGTTTCTAAATTAGGTTAGAAAAAGTGTTGAAACAGTGTAATTGGACTGAAAATTGAATAGCAAATCACTGTTTTTTGACATAAGGTTTTCCTAAGCCTTCTATCAGATTAGGATATAAATATTACCAAATATACCCTAGAATAGCATTTAGCCTAAGCTAGACTACCACTTTGCTACCACACAAACCACAAAAGTTAATGGGTATTCAGTGACAATTTTGTATTTAAGGATCAATATCTGTCTGAATTTTTCTTTGTCCCTACTTTGTTATTTCAAGTGTTCTTAGTTACCTTACATACTTTTAATTTGGTTTGATTCGCCAATTAAATTAAGTTCATTAAGTGGAGTAATTATGTAAATTGAGTAAAAACTTTTAAGTCTTGATTTTTAATTCACCAATGATTTATGGTTATAATTAAAGAGGTAAATTTAGTAGATGTACTTTATATGCTAATTTTTTACCTTGTACCTTACCTGTTAAACTTGAAACTTGGGAAAACCGATAGTTAGCTTAGAAAAAAGATAAACAATAAGTCATGTGGTGTGATATCATCATTTAATTTAAATTTAGATTACCTCACATCTTTTGACGTGTTTGATTTTTGCAAACATTCTATTTTTAAACTGAGCATGCAGTTAGCAAGCAGTATTTTTAACTTTTAACAAAAATGACACATCCGTCACATAAGACAGTTTGATGGTGATAGTAGGATAGGGTTGAATATTAACATTCAGTATGAATTGAAATATCTATCACAGCAATTCAGATATTCAAAATATTCTTTATCATAGGAGGAACATATTGAATAAAACAGAACTGACTGACTTTTGTTTTCTAAGACATTTCACTGAAATTTGAAACATCTGGATGCTGAAAATGCTTCTCTGTCATACAAACCACCATTTTATTTGCTTTTGCATCTATGCCAAAATTAGTTATAGAGACCTATTACTTGCATTTTGAATAAAAAAAAGTAAAGGAAAACATCGTAATAAAAACTACTGTAGTTTATGGAAATTTTTCGAAAATGACTAATTGAGTGTTAATTGAACACTAGTCAGGGCAGATATTCTACTGAGAGAAGCTATTTTTTATATTTAAATAAATTTAGTAAAAGAGAGTCCAATATTTCTTACTACTGATAAATCAGGAGTAAATCAAGATCTTGGAAATTTATATAGTCATCTTCAACTTATTGTCAACTATCAGAGTAATTACCTTGGATAATTTTTCAGTTATAAAGGTCAAAACGTAGTTTATTCAAGTCGTAATAAACAAAACTATATTTGATTTATAAGTTTATATAGAAATAGTATTTTAATAGGTTACCTATTTATTTCTATCCAATTATGTTTTGCTCTAGTTAACATAAAATTATATTTTAATTCTTTTAGTTAAATTAAAATTGATATGTTTACATTACCTGAACAATATGAGGAAGGAAGGGGGGAATTTTACTTATGTGCAAACTATAATGAAAATAGATATTTCTTATGTAACTTTTGTTCTAGCCCGAAATATCTGGCCGACCCATTTCATGGACTTGGGGGGGTATCGGCTCATTTGGGCCAGACATAAAATGTTACTTTTTATCTGAGTTGTTGAGCATATTCATTGTGATAAAAGCCAAATTTGGCATAGCTTTTAGAATAAAGAAAGGTCATATAACTTTTTACAAACCAAGATAAATGTGGTAGTCTGAAAGTTGTTGTGGAAATGGTAAACAGGATGTCATATTATTTTAAGGCACAACCCTTCATTCTTACACAAAAAAATATCATATTTACAGGTGACAAAAGGGGTGAGAAGCCACACCCAAAACCCAAATCGATCCTAGGAGTTCCAATTTGACTATTATGATTTATGTGATTATGTGTTAAGGTCTAATGATTCTAAATGATTATATAAGTTAATTGGTTGGTTAGTATAAAGATTGTGTTGGTCAACCTCTTGGCCTGTTTGATGGAAATATTTACATATTCTTACTTGTTTGTTCATATATTAAGTTATAGGAAAGGCAATATTTGATTAGTTTATTGCCCATTATTGTGACCTTTATTCTTGGAATACATGTGAGTTTTCAACATATATTTTTACATTACATATAGGTAGACATGTCAAGGGGGAGTATGGCAATATTACTTAATGGGAAGAAAAAATTCAAAAGATTCAAAATGTGACCCCCCCCCCCCCCCCATGACTTATAATTTGTTCCATTTTGGACATAATATGACTGTCTACACATATTTTTCTGATCTCCTTGACAGATCTTTCTAGTGTGGGGTTTATTTCCTTATCCAATGTAAAGTCAACCATGACCTCTTGATGTTATTGTTTTTGAATAAAATACATGTATCTAAGAATAGCTATTATCATGTTATCATGATATCAGCTGGGTTTTTTTTTTTGGAAACGCCTATCTTTAAAATTTACCATTTAAATGTCTTATATACGACACCCTTTCACAAAAAATTATTTTATTGAACTAAATGAATGGATGAGTCATGTTTTATAAATATTGAGCTTGTTGAAAAAATAAAAGTTGACAGAACAAATATAATATGGCTTTAAGAGACAGGACATCTCATGTCATTAGACCAAGACAGTATATACATGAGAGGAAATTTAAACATGTTGTCACTCGCTTTAAAAAGGTAAAAAAAATAATCTGAGACTTTACGAAAGAATCAACTTAATAAATGATTCTCATAATTTTCAGGGCATTAGAAATATTGAAGTAATGACTGCATTAGAATTATTAAGATGTGTTTTTTTTACAAATTTACAGTTGATCCATGGGTGTCTTCACATGAAACTTTGTATATTTGCTAATTTATGTCTGTTGCATCAAGTTGACTTTTCTTGGTTTTCCAGTATAAGGTTATTGAATGATTTCATGGTGTTAACTTTTTGCACAAGTTTTAATTTAGTTGATCATACAAAGAAAGTATATTAGTCAACTTTTGAACTTTGACTGTAAAAGATACAGGTTGAAGAAGGCAACATCTGATAAAAACTTATCGTATTGCTTTTATCTCAATAAATCCAGTTTTATTCACATTGTGTGACTAGTATTGTATGGTATTATGTATCAGTGGAGAAGATATTCTCAATTTGAATCTAATTATATCCATTCACTGTCACAGAAAGTATGTACCGTACTCTTATGGAAAACCTTTTGATAAGTGCTTATACTCTTAAAATGAATCTCTGTGTTTTATGATAGATACAAAGAAATTACATAAATGTCACCTATTGTGTGATGTTTTCTAGATCTATCTTTCTCCGAACTTTTTCGAAAAATTTAAAAAAATTAAAACCTACAACCTATAAATTGTTCCTTATTATGTGTCATTTCAGACAATGGATGAAGCAGAAGCTGATCAAGCCCCACCCCCGCAGCCAGAAATTGATGGTGACAATATTTTACGTGATGAAGACAATTTCATACTGAACGTTTCCCAGTTTTTTAACCAGGAGGCTCTGAGTGATATTTTGTTAAAAATAGCAGACAATACTTACTTTGCACATAAATTTGTGTTAGCGAAGTCGAGTGAAGTGTTCCGTACCATGTTATATGATCAGAGATATACTCAAGCCAGCTCCCCAGAAATTGAACTCAATGAAAGTATTGAATGCCAACAGTATTTCGACAGATTTTTGAAGTTTCTGTACACTGCAGAGATTAACATCAATGTGGACTCTGCTGTAGGTATTTTGTGTCTAGCAGACAAATATAATGTAACTTCATTAAAACTTTTATGTACTAAATACATGGTGAAGAATACCAGATCACCTAAAGTCAAAAATGCATTAAATTGGTATTCATGGGCTAAAGCATTAAATCTAGGAGACTTGATTGATCAATGTTCTAAGACAATAGCCTGGAATACAGATCTAATTCTCAAAATGCCTGAATGGTTGGATATGGATTTCGACTTTCTGAAAGACTTACTGTCAAATTCTCAACTAGTAGTGCAAGAAGAAAATTGTCTTTTTCTAGCTTTGACGAGTTGGTTGTTTTGCGATCAACATAAAACAAATATGGAGGATCATTCTAAACAGTTGCTTCCCTTGATTAGATACCCACAGATGCAGGTTTCACAGTTGTATGAAATCGAAAAACTTGCTAAAGAGGATGAAAATTATGCCACATTTCGAGAGCTATTGTTGGAGTTGATAAGTAAAGCATATCGTTTTAGATCACTATGTCCTTCACAAGCAGAATTAGAAGTTAGCTTCAATCAGCCATTTTATTTACCAAGGAATTACATGTCTTTAACAGTGGATAATGTACGGATGCAGAATACTCTTAGATTTGGTATTCAAGTTGATGTCAGAACCTATGTTGGTCCTGTACCATCAGAAAATAAAGAAGGAGAATGGAAGATAACATATCGTAAAAATCAAGATTCATGGACTCTACAGATTTACGGACATGAATCTGCAATGATTAATGGTGAAGCTGAAATCCAATCAAGTGTTGTTATTTATAATGAATATGATCATGTGATCCAGGTGGATGCTGCCCCTACTCAGATTTGTAGTCGGAATAATAATCTTTCTATGACTATTAATGTACCTAAAGCTGAAGAGGCTAAAACAATGGCTGTACTTATTAAGCCCATGCCAAAGTAATTTTCTCCATTAGTTTTCCATGATTATTGCAAAGTTTTTGTTTTTTTGTTTTCATATTTTGCTGTTAAAGACACCGGTTTCTACTTATCAATAGGCATATCCAAACAAGAATATATTTCTACTTATGAGTAGGTATATCCAAACATGCATGAGTCTTTATCTGGATATCGTAGGCACCTACAATCAGGCACCTGTTTATAGTTTAGTAGGTATGTAAAGTCAGAGGCATACTTTACTTGGAACAGGCATGCTTATGTTATTGAAGCAAATTTATTTCTGATACTTGAACAGTTCATAATTCATTTGAAATTTGAGGATGTCTACGATAAATTCTGAGTTTGAATTTTGGACCTTTTCAGGAAAGTACTTTCGGCATCTTCAATGTGAATGTTATATTTCAGTCAAACTGTGTATGAATGTTTGTGCAATAATATCTGATATGTTACGTTATTTGTAAGTGCTGTACTAGTCTTATTTATTTAAAGTGCTAATTTATTCTTTTATTATCATTGGTTGAATTGAGAGTGCTCTTTTTTTCTTTTCTGAAAAGTTTTGATTACATTAGTCTGCTAATGTCCTCATAATTTGTTTTAGATTTTTTCATAATGATTATTTTGCAATGTCTGCTAGATTCAGATGCACAAATAGCTTTTAAAAATTATGTATGCATTTAATTCATTTTTGTTCCCTTTTTTTCACTCTAAAATCAAAACTGTATTCTTTTAATTTATATGTCAGAAAAAAAGAAATTTTGATCGGGATTGTAAATAAAGAAATACGTTGTTTTTCAATATAGTTTGGTATTGTAGAACGTTCCTCTTTTGAAATGTTTTTTTTTTTTTATCTCAAAACTAGAATTAACAAGAAAAAGTTGAGCAATAGTCTTGTTATCAGTAATTGTCCACAGCAGATCAAATATAAAGTAATAAGCAAATCATTTGGCAGATTATTTTATTTGTGATATTTCAAAAAATATGACAAAATATACATTTTTTACTTTGATATAACTCTCCAACTTCAATATTATAAATATAGTTGAATATTATACTTTATTATAATATAACCCTATGCAGCTTTCTTTTTAATAGAATAACCCATACCTTTAGTTGAATATAGGAAATATGAGACACCAGAATTTGTTTTCATTAGGAATGAAGAAAGAGATTTTCCTTCATTATAAAATACACAGACAAATATTTTGCTTCACAATTCTCGAGATCAAGTTCAGTTGTTTATATGCACTGTGGAAGATTTTGAAATTTTTTGGCCATTTCTCAAAATACTGCAGGGAAAATGTCAGGACTTAGTAAATTTTATACTTAAAAAATCACTTCATACAAAAGCACTTCACACAGCAAATGATACATTTAATTTAATTTACTCTTAAATATATAAATAACCTCTATACCTCCATATTGTGAACCAGAGCAAGATGCATGATAAAAGCATTCATATATGTCCATAGGTCTCTTGAAAAAGATACACAAGTAAATTTGCCAAAATTTTTGGCAATTGATGAATATATTTAGGACTGATAATACAGAGACAAGGGGGTGATTTATCAAAATAACTGAATATATCTGCCAAGCAAACATCAACAATGTAAACTTCAACAAGAAAGTATGTGAAAAATAAATTTCTAATGGATGGAATCGACTTTTTAAGATTGAAAGGAAATACATTAAATTTGATTCAAGAACTCAACATTTAATTTTTCTTTTATTTCAAATCTAAGCTGAACAGTATGTATTTTTCAGCAGAGAAAACTAACAGAAATAGACAGCAAACAGACGTGAGAAGCAAGAATAATAAGTTAATATTGAATGATAAAAATGTAAAATAAATAACTAACAAAATTTATCAACAATTCATAACAAGACAAAGCAAAATTTTACAGAGAATTTACAGTACAACTTATTATCACAATGGTACATTATGTGTTGTTCTTTGTATTAGTTTAAATTACCAAAACTATCTGAAAGTAACAAATTTTCATTCAAAATTAAGTTATTTCACTTCCAAATTTCAGCTCCATTAAAAAAAAATTTTAAGGCAAAGGCATTCTTGCGGCTATGGAATTCCCTATACCAGCTAATAAAGGTATTTTGGTTTTATAAAATGAGAGTTATTGACAAACCTGGATCTTTTAAAGCTGTACCATCACCTGCTAGTTCCTGTTGTGGTTCCATAGTAGACAAAATACCATTTTCTCCTGTCAATTCATTCTGTTCATCAACTACTTTCTTCTCTATTTCTTTCTATTAAAATGAACAGAAAATATGCATAATACCGACCAAGCAAATGATATAAAAAAAAAAAAACTATTTCAATAAGAGCTACCCAATAGTGTCTTATTTCTTTGTCTGAAAAGTTCAAACTCCACCTGCTTATATTACAAATTGTCTAAATATATACTAACCGAAACAGTTATATTTAATGATGTAGGTAAATCATCAATTGTTACTTCATTGTTATTATCTACATCTCCATTCATCTACAATTACACAATAATATTATAATACTGAAGCAAAGCTGCTTACATTCTAGCCTTCCTAGTCAATCAGGAAAATCAGACACTAAAACATCCTTATTAAACTCCATAGAGGTGTTCATGTAAGCAATTCCATGGCACGTTTCACAGAGTGGCACAACAGCTGGGTGTTGGTCACTTCATATATTCATTGATATTTTTATTTTCATGACAATGGTATTTACATAACTTGACAGGTGTTTGTACAGTGTAAGAAAAGGTTGATTAGAAGCCTTACATGGCTAAACATGACTTACCAAAGTAGTATGGTTATCAACAGTAGGTTTATCAGCAGTTACATCACCATCTTCCTCACTCTGTATACCATTAATATTACCATTAGCTTGACTTGTTACATTATTAGTAACTGGTCTGCTAGGTGATGTCAGGTTACCATTAATCTCTACAGCTCTATCAGGTTGTGAAGATAGTTTAGCATCACGTGATACAGCTGTTTCTGAAGGATCTTCAGCACTGTGTGATTCATCACTATCATTATCATCATCTTCATCACTACCAATTCTAATACCATCAACAAATAGGGATGAATTAAATAATCAGAACAGTTGTGTTCATATTCACCTTCTTATACATTTATATTTAGATATGTCAAAATTTACTTGAACACATACATTCTTACAAAAATTTGCAGGCTAAAACATCTTCCTGTGAAGATATTGAAATTATATATTGCATTCTCAACAAATGAAGGCATCATAATTTTTTTATTACTTACCTAGTGAAGGGTTTCGTTTCACTAACAGCCAATTCTATCTTTAATCCTTGAGTTTTGTAAGGAGATTCTGATTGTTGATCTTTTTCATCTGCATCTTGTATTGGCATCTCATTAGCTAGTTCATCATCTCTCTCCTAAAAAAAATTATATTGGTTTTACATCCAGCTGCAAGGATATTTAATTCGAAGTTTGACTAGTTTCTGATCAAATATAAACCTCTTAAATGGGGGTTGAAATATCTGGCTGTCAAATATATCAGCAAAAGAAATAGCCTAGTATATTTTTTTTATACCAGTTTATCTTAAAAACAGATAAGTAAAAAATATAATAACCTTGCCAAGATTTTCCTCTTCAGCTACCAACATTCGTAGATTATTCTGGCTATCAACATCACTATCTGATGAACTAACATCATTACCATCATCAGATATCAGATCAGCTTTATTGACAATTCGGGTGTGGAGAGGGGATTTTTGTGGACTTGATGTCTAAAAATTAACAAATATCTTTTAAATGAGTTGCTATCACTAATAATACAAATGTTTTATCTCTTTTGAAATTAGTTGACGAAATGTAATTGACTTTGTTCAAGTACAATCTCAATGTTTGATACATGTTACTTTCCCTACTATAATATTGTTTACAATGAGATGGTACTGCTCCCAACGTCAAAAGACTACTAAAACTACTATTCAAATCAAGTTCAAGATAACTAACCTTTGATGACTGATTAGATTTTGTCTTATTATTTAGATTAGGATTATTAAGATCTTGCATCATTCTGAAGAAAGCTAACTCATCATACAAAGCATCTGACATACTATCTAGTAAATCATCACCACATTCACGAACCCTGCAACAATATTTCACATGATCAAAATTTAGCTCCCATACTTAAAACTTTCAGAGCCATGAGAAACTTCATACATTGTATTGAATAACTGCCCTTAATCAAGACACTCTATAATCTCACTGAAGTGCTGTTTGTTCAGAATAAAAATGGCCCAAACAATAATGTTCTTGCCACATATTTCTACATTTATATCCACTACTTTCATTACTGAAGAAATGCTCACTATAAACAACACCATCATGTGGAAAGAAATAAAGTATTCAACTTACTTTCTGCCTTCAAATCTAGCCAGTGAATCGTGTAAGATAGATCCTAGTTGAGAATGAAAGAACGAGGTAAATTCGTGTCGACTGTCATTCTGTCTAGTTAAAGATAAGACTAGACGTTTAATATAAGCTAATAGTTGTGGTGAACAGATATCATCAGTATGTTCTTTAATAACTGGTATAATTTCTCTTATTATCTCTTTAACTTGATCATCTAACTGACTACTGTTAATACGTGAATACTGAAAGTATAGAAAATCACAAAAATAGACTCAGACTTGAACTAAAATATCCCCATAACACAAGAACAATATTTCACTGTGCTGAAAACATGATTATATAGACATGTAGAAATAATAGTAAAACTTCAGACTTTATCTTAATATTTCCATGACTCATCTTTCACAAACAATTTAATTTTCTATTTCATAAATATTATTAAACTGTTTAAACATATCAACCAGTGTCAAAAATTCTATGTTAAATTTCACTAACAGACAAGATCATTTATTCCTTACCATTATATCAGGAATAGAGCCTTGACTACCATTATCAGTACCACTTCCAGGAACCAATTTATTATCTTCTAATATTCTAGCTGCTTGTCTAGCTTCTCGTACACGGTTATATACAACTTGTAGAGATTCTTCATCTAATCTACCTTCCTCTATCTCTTTCATCTCCATTTCTCTCATTCTCTCTAACGCCTACATTAAACATATAATTAACAATATAAGATAACACTCAGGCAAATAGCAAGGTAAAACAAAAACCTACCACATTATCTGTCTTGTGTCATTCTCCACTGGTTTATTGGGACTGGTTATGTCAATGCCTTCCAATCAAATAATAAGCCTTTTTGAATCCAAATAGAATATAATAGAATCGAAACTTTCATTAGAAACAAAATATAGTTACTGTGATAGATTTGGCTTTTACAATATGGCTATTCACCAATCTTATCCGAAAAGAAATTCACCTAGACCAGTAGAGGATGTAGAATGGTTACTAGTATTCTTACCTTATCAAGATGTATAACAGTATCACCTAATGACTCATTAGCAAATGGAGATTCCGCTAGACCAGTGGAGGGTGTAGAGAGAGTACTTGTATTCTCAGCTTGTTCACTATAATCATATTGATTGTTCTTCAAAGATCCACCTCGATTTAATAATAGTTTCTTCTTTTTCTTCTCTACAAATTCTTTACTCTAAAAATATTAGAGAGATATTGTTCAAATTGTAAAGAATTACACATTGTTTATAAAGGCCCTGAATGTGTCTTTAACTGACATTAGTTTGCTAGAATTTTTCATTATGAAACATATTCTTCTCTTTATTTTCAAATCCTAATATGAGTAAAATAAGACACACAAATAAAAGAAATAACTGATCTAGATATGGATTTATAAGGTCTAGGTCATGATAATTAAGAATACTGTTACATCTAAAGATCAAAAGCATAGCCTTTAAATCAATTTGTAGGAGATCAAATCGCATACAACAAAGTTAAAACATCCACTTAAGTTCATGCATACAAAATACATCAATTATTTGAAAATATTCAGAAATATCAGAAGCATGCAATCACCTCATCCTCAGAAGTTAAAAGACTTTCACTAGGGGTTAATTCACTAGCTGTTAAATTATCACCACCACCATTTCTAGACCATCTAGATTGTACCTATAGGATATATATTACACACATATAACTGCTATGACTTCAGTTGTATTCACACAACAGTAGTCAAAAAGAATTCAGATTTGTTCTTGTCTCGGCCACTAAAGTTAAAAAGCATGGCATAGAGTATACATAATCTTGCAATATTCCTAAAGATTCCTTTCGGAAAATGCACTTATATATTAAATCCTTCACATTCATAATATTTTCATGCAATAGGAGCTAACAAGATTTTACAATAGGAATATATTATGCTTGCTTGGCCACTTGTTCAGAGTTAGGGGTTACTTGTACAGAAGACTGAAACTAACATTTTACTCGGCAAATATATTAGTTAGTAATCAAACAGGGTTAATTAGATACAAACAATACAAACTACATTAAATACACATGCTTTGTTATCTAAGCCCAATTAGTAAATTCACAAATATATCTATAATCTGAGCAACCCATGCTAATCAAGGATTACTTACTGCATAGGGATTATCTTCAGAAGATAAAGTTTTAGAAACTAATTCTTGTATAGCATATAGTCCCCTCTGTCTCAGATAATCACTGGATAATAGTTGTAATTCTCGAAATAATTCTATTAGAAAATGAGGACGACTTTCATTCTGGGATATTAAAGTAGCGACTTCTGAATAAATGGTCTCTCGTAATGTTTCAAACAGAGATAGTTCCATTGCATCACCATCCCTGCAATACATCAAAAATTTAATTAAAATATGATTACTTTGTCATTTTCAGGACTCATGGAATCAACTGGACAAGTTGAAACAGAAACAGGATTCAGAACAAAATAGTGGGTTAATTCAAAATGGTACAAAATCTATCTAGTTCTGTACTGTTCACCTGAGGCCAAAATTGGAACAAACTGAATGTTTTCGAATTAACCAATCAAGCGCTACTTTATATGTCAAAGAAATCATAGATATCCCAGAATTCTGTACCAGTGGTATTCAAATTTAATAAACAAAGTATTTGGATGGTTGAATTGATTTACTGATAGTTGATGTCTTCAGATTAACATTGACATTAGAAAATTGCAATATATTAAGAGCTTGATAAGATTTTGAATAAAACAGGGTTGAAATGTAAGAAAACATACCTGTTTCTAGGTTCTCCCAGTCTAGCAGATAGAGCATCAGTCACACTATTACTATCACTGAATGCTGTACCACTAATACCAGAACTTAACCCTGGTCTATACCTGCCATCTTTACCTGCTTGTCCACCATGACCCTGACTACTTCTCTCATAATCTTAATAACAAATAATATTATATTTATTAGGACACTAGTACATCAGAATGTATCTTGTCTTGATAGTGATTCCATGACATAGAGTACAAATAAAACAATACAATTCACAAACAATTGATAATTTTTGTAGTTAACACTTGCTGCCTCCATCTTCAAACCATCAATATTTAAATATTGATTAACTAATTGCAAATAAAATATCAGATATAATACACTTACCTTCTTCTGGACGGTCTTTACTGAAAAAAAAAAAAAAAATGAGAAATCAAGTAATCACTATCCTCTTCCTACTGTCTTATTTAAATAAAGCCAACAATAGGAACCACATACTTTAAAGATTTTTCAAGGCAACGGTAAGGACTTTGAACCATACTTTGCATAAGTAGATACCACATAGTTACAAAAGATTGTTTTCTGCTGTATCAATGCTCTCTTTATAGACTATAATTATTTAATTAGTGCTTTACCTTTTCTTTGGTTTGCCATATTCACCATTAGTTTTAGGTCGTGCATCTCTCTGACTATCTCTACCCAGGAAATTGTTGACATTACTATTCTGTTGGTAGGAATCAAGCCTAGGAGGTGGTATAGGACGTAGATTGTTAGTCTGGGGTTGTGGCACGTCTTGACGAGAAGGACTACTAGACGTTATCCTGTGGCTTGAATGCTGACGTGGTGATAAGCCCTCTACTGGAGCGAAAGATAGAGGGAACTGGGGATTAAGTGTAAAAGTAGATTGTCTTGTTGGTGGTGGTGGTAGATGATGATGTGGTGAGATATGTGTCTGGGATGAAGTAGCTAGAGGTGTTAAACGACTGTGATCTCTGTCGTCTGTAGTAGAGTTAATTGGGTGATGATGATGGTGGTGTTGCTGTTCCTGTATATATAAACTAATCTGTTGGATATGATGGTTTAAATTAGACATCTCTATTTGTTGTAAGTTCAGTTGTTGATGACACTGGTTTATGGACATCATCATCTGCTGTTGATACATCTGTTGTTGTAACATATCTGGATACATGCCTGCAGCTGGTCTCATAGGATTTCCCATTGTTAAACCTTGAAAAATAAAAAAGATTTTTCTTATTCATAAACCAGATGATGACAGATTTAAATGTCCTCTGAAGCCTAGGTCAAAAAGTATATGGTTCAACCTCAAGACAAAAATGCTTTTCAATTGATAGATTTCTAAACAAATCAATTCTTGTTATAGAGTATCCAGGTAATGCTTTGCATTAGTTCCCCCACGTACTGAAGCGCATTGTCAAATTAAGGGAAACAACTGCAACCAAGCTAAGTGCTTCAGACATTTTAGTAAAAAACTAAGTATATGACCTACCACTAGTATTAGGAGACAGAGTACCCTGTAATGTATTATTGTGATGTTGTTCTTGTAACAATTGGTAAGTTTGTTGTACTTGTTGTTGTATCAGATCTAATCTAGAACTGTCTTCTACTTCTACATCTCGTACTATTTCTTCTGCTGATCGGTAGTTCTACAAAAGACAAGATAGATAGTTAGCTAATGAGTTAATGAAATTGAAAATTGGCTATTAGTACCAAAAGGGTTATAGTCCAAACAGAACCATAGGAATGAAGACCCAATTTGGGTCAAAAAGGACTTATCTATGGTCAAAACAGAGCTTAATTTTGGTCATAAGAGACCCTCTTACATACCAATTGTCAGTAAATCTTACCTCTTGTTTTGTTCGTTTGTTAGCCTTAGTTTTTCTCACAGCTCCTTTCTTCCCTACATTACCACTCTGTGATGCCATTAGAACTTCTGAAATTCAAATTAACTACAATAAGAACTGGTATAAAATCATTACAACACAAGATACAAAACCAAAATTTTAGTACATAATTCATAATTCTGCTATATATTTGTTTTTCCAGTCACAGATTTCTGTTTTCAGACTATAAACCAGGTCCTGCATTAAAGGCTTTTGAATTTCAACCATTACATATCTATTATGCTTATTTGTGGCTTACACCCTTACCTTCTCTAGCAGACTGTGATCTAGGAAAGGTGGCTATTTTTCTAGCTTTAGGTCTAACATCAGGTTGTGTAGGTTTAGATCTAGCAGCTCGTCTCTGTCTGGCATCAGCTTCTATAGTATAGGTATTATTATCGCTACCATTGACTTCTTCTTCCTCTTCTACTTGTACAATACCATCACTAGGGTAGGCTACAATATAGAAAGGGTCTGCATTTTACATTTTGGTACAAATTCAAATCACATTAAAATTAGTATCCTATTCTCTTTTGATTTCTTAATGTCAAGGGATCTTTTTAGAGAACAGTCAAACACTTATGGCCTCAGTTATTTGCCCTGATTTTCATTGTCAGTACCTCTCATCTGCATCACTAACAGAAGGAACTTGGTGGAAATGTTTTCAATTGAAATTTTAGCCTCTTTCAACCATGCAACATGGCAGACCTAATTCTGGGGTAAGTCATCAATAAGGGGCTGTTCCTTTCAGCTTATTCACTTACCATCATCTTCATCGTCATTGTCATCATCATCATCATTATCATCTCTACCTTCAGTTATATTCTCTAGATTATCTACAGTTGAACCACCCCAAGTCGCCATTGTAGCATCAGCACTGGCGCTTGCTCTATATAACAAAAACGTCAAAGGTTTAGATCAGCTTCTATCCATACTTTAACATAATTTTACAAAATCTTGAACATTGGGAAAATATTTGATAATATGTTAACATTTGACATGTGTTGATTGTAACATATACTTCCAACTTTCCATGCACTGGATTAGCTAAAAAAAACTAGTAAGGAATAAGTGTACACTGACAGAAGACAATATCATTTTCAATCTTAAAGAATAAATTTGCATTAAACATTGACAGGCAAAATATCTATTTACCCAAAAGCATCTGTAGAATAAGAGACAGTATCACTTTGATTATCTTGATTTTTAAAATATTGTCGTTTATTTCTATCTTTCTTCATTATAGCTTCTAATTCTTTCTTTTTAGATCTCAATTCTTCTCGTAACATTCTCTGTTTCCTCATTTTACTATACAGTTCATCATTGGAGGCAACTAGAAAAAGAGTATATCATTTACATGATATCATTTGTCTAGTAATATCCAGATATTAGAGTTAGACAAATACACTACATTGGAATTAAATATTGGCATGTCTTGTTTGAAGCCTTTTAAAATGTCAATGCTAAACAATAAAAAGTCAAGAATTTTAAACACATCATTGGCAAATCTTGCAATGAAACAATATTGGTTGAATACTTTAAGTGGCATGGAGCCTGTTTCTCAAAAGAAAAGTTTAAACTTATTTATCCTATATCAAATCGTTGTGTTGCCTTACACTTAAATTTGAAAATTACTCTGGGAAATAAAGGTCATAACAATAGCTTTAATAATAATACTTACAAGTAACAACAGGTCCTGGTTCTGATTGAGATCGTGATTTTTTATTGGTTTCTGTATCATTTCCATCATCACTTATATTATCATTATCTTCCTACACAATACAAATAAATTCTTATTCTTACAAATCTTAAAAAATAGACTTTAATTTCAGAAAGTTATAGATGATCATGAAAACAAAATAGGTCTGACTTATATAGGTTTAATTGCCATATATTCATGTTTCAAACCATTAAATAAACTAAGCTCATCAATTCTTTCTATGACAACAATAACAGAGATATTCAAATCAGGCTCAGACTATTTCTACATATGAGAACGACAATAAAAAAGAACACATTTACATACTGGATCGAAATGTCCTTGAAGAGATTGAAGTTGATTCTGTAGAGCTAATAATCTTTCTCTTTCTTTCTTCAACTCAGATAATTCTTTTATTTGTTCTTTTACACTAAACAGAGATTCTGCTTCAGGTAAACCACTGAAAATAGGAAAATAGGAATAGGAAATAGCTTTTCTCGATGTATACTTATCTTATAAATTATCATGAGTTCCTATGAGGTTTAGACTATTTTGACATATAAACAAAATAGCTCTTAACAAATATTCTAAACATTTCTGATATCCATCTGTCTGTAGGACCAAAAACTGCTTCAAGCAGAAGTTACATAATCAGTAAAAAAATGAGCCCTAGTGGGCCCCAAGGTCTCAAAATTGGTATAGTGAGTTATTGCACCTGTTTGAATGGTTAAATATGGCAAGAAAATGAAGAATTAGCGTCAGAAGGGTGTGTATACTTGACATGGAATGCCCCTGAAGTGACATCTTTTTCGTGCTTTGTATAAGAAATTTAAAACAGAATAAAAAGTAACCTACCTCTGTGAATCATTAGGTATTTCCCCCTCACTAAGGGAGATATTTCTTTCTTCAGTTTGTTGAGCGGTTAATAGTGACGGTCTATCATCTTCAGTAATATTATCAGGTAGCGATTGGGCTAAGTCAGGTGATTGTTGGCACATACTCACTAAATCTTGTAATTGTTGTAATTTCTCCTTAGTTGCTTTTAGTTGTCTGAAAGAATATTATAGACCAATTAAAAAGTAATATTGCAGACTTTAACTACATATTAATTGGATTCAATTACAATTTATATGTGCCTTAGAAGCCTAGCGAGCACTTTCATCTCCCTTGCCAAAGAGATCTATGTATATTGCAAATACTTTTCAAGCCTTTAGCTCAACACTTTTAATAATTCACACCTAACAAATTATCAGAAAGCACTAAATCTTAATTTGATCTTCATTTTATGTATAAATACACATAACTGGGCAATTATAACACTCTTTTTCTACAAGTTTTATTACTGTATATTTCTTAAATACCTGACTTTTTCTCTGATTTCTGGTTCATCACCCCAGGGACCTAAACTTGACATTTGAGAATCATTCACAGAGGCATTTTCCTCATCAGATTGTTGAGAATCAAGATCAGCTCTTCGTCTAGAGGTAGCACCAGGTACGCTACCTAAAACATTCAGTTGACTACCAGTTTGAAATATCTTCTCAGCATCAATTGGAGCTCTTCTGTAATATAAAAGTAATTGACAAATATAAGAAACTTTTCCATTGATCGAAAGGTTCACAGCCTAAAATACAAAGGCCTCGTACCCTCAGACAAAGGGACTTAAGTTCAAGTATTTTATGGTACAAGCTCAAATAATGCCTGGATAGAACATTATATTTGGTTAGCACAATAACCATAATCCTTTGGAAGATGTGTATACCTGGCATTTTCTAAAGATTCTGTATCTCCATAATCACTGTAAGTTGGTGCTGATGATTGGTCTCTGATTTCACCACCATCACCATCAGATCTAGTCTTATTACCCTGGTAATACTGTACTAATCCTCTTAACTGATCTAATCTACCTTTAACTTCTTGAAGTTTCCTACAAAAAATATAAAAAGTTGGTTGGACAGAATAATTAGCTCTGCTAGTCTTGTCAGTTTTATTAAAATCATGATCATCAAAAGTTTAGGCTATCTGATATTATCTCTGTTGAGCTGATAATTGTTGACAGCTGTTATAGTTGATGACTCTTTCCAAAAGTCATAATTGACAAAAATAACTTACTCTAGTTTTGTCTGGGCATCCATCATACTTAAAACTTGTTCAGCAGATTCAGCTGTAGAGTCAGCTTGGTCTAGTGTAGATAAAGCGTCAGTTAGTTTGATTTGAGATGATGATCTACTGTTTGGGGCAGGAGGAGCAACTACCGGTGCTGTTGCTGATGCTCCCTCACTATCTAAAATAAGAAAGGAAACAATCATTATACTACAACATGCATGAATAAGCAGGAGCAAGTATGGTCAAGAAATTCAATGTCATCAACTGAAAATGTCAACACAAACAATGTAATGCATTATGTTAGCCACAGATTAGATGTGAACACACTCTCCACCTAAGATCTTTCAAAATATCTTACCATTTTGTAACAAAGTTTCGAATCTTTGTGATCGCAGAGTTTGTAATTCCATCAACAGATCATTCATTCTGTCTTTCTTGTCTTGTAAATCTTCCAGTTTATCTTGTAGCTGTTGGCGTCCAGGCTCATCATCTGTAGCTGTTTGTAATATAGCCATATCATTCCCAGCTTGTTCTTCTTCAGCAGCCTAAAAATTGTGTAGTATGATAAAAAAAAAAATTATTGAGGTGTTCATAGGATATTGACAGGATTTGATGACTCTACAAAGATCATTATTTATAGTTTTCATAACCTGTCATACACCATTTTCATCTATTTTGTCAATAAGTAATCTGCTTAGGATAATTAGCAATGAGGCAGTTTTTTGATGCAATTTTGATACCAAGTTTCATCAAGATCGGATATAAAATGTAGTCTCTATCAAGCCAACAAGCCAAATTAGACGCATTTTCAATTCAAGGGCAATAACAGTTCATCCGATTGTTAGCAATTTCAAACTTGACTGAGATCTTGTCCATCTATACATGCATACCAAGTTTCATCGTTATCAGATAAACCATGTAGCCTCTATTGTGCCTACAAGCCAAATTAGACACATTGATTTAATTCAAGGGCAATAACTCCAAAATAATTCATCCAATTATTACCATTTTTAGCTCGAGATCTCATCAAAATGTACATGCATATCAAGATCGGATAAAAACTGTAGTCTATAGAGTGCCTACAAGAGCCAAATTTGACGTGTTTTTACTAAGTCAAGGGCAATAACCCTGAAATCATTCATCCAATTATTACTAATTTCGAGCTTGACCGAAATCTCATCATTATATACATGCATACTAAATTTCATCAAGAGGGGATTGTAGCCTTCATCAGGCAAACAAAGCAAATCTAACACATTGTTATTAAGTCAAGGGCAACAACTGAAACCGTTGATCTGATTATTACCAATTTCGAACTTGACTGAGGTCTGATCAATATCTACAAGCATACTAAGCTTCATCAAGATCAGATACAATTTTTAGCTTTTAGCATGCATACAAGGCAAATTTAACGTATTTTTTATAAGTCAAGGGCAATAACTCAGAAACCAACATACTTGAGGAGCAAAATAACATAATCTTACCAGTTCTGTGGAGGCATTTTTTAACATTTCAAGTCTGTTTTTCATCCTCACAAGTTGTTCTAGTTGAGTTTGGGTAGATGATAACTCTGCTTCAGGGTCCTCTTCTACATCATCAGTGGGTGTTAAATTAGGATTACTATTACTGGCATGACGTACAGCTTCAGATGCTGTTTTTACTGCTGCTTTAGCTGAAAAAAATATGGAAGATTAATCGTACTATGGTTGTTCTGCAGGTAAGCCTATAGTCCTACCTTAATTCGTAAGACTTATGTTCTTTACATTTTATCATATAAAGTGTTTCAGGACAATGTAGAGCAATTACTTTTTTCACATCTGTTTCTGACCAGATCTTCAAAATTTCCCAGCTTTACATAATCAAGAAGACTTGTGTTTCAAGGAATTTTGACAATGTCAACTGATTTAATAGAAATTAGACAGAACTCTACGATATCCATTTTAGTCAGAAACATGTAGTATTGAGATATTTAAACTGACCTTTGTTCTCTTTATTTTGTGCTATATGTAGTTTCTTCTCTGCTTCTTTATGCATAGCTACCAGAGCATCCTGTCTACCTTGAAGAGCACGTAATTGTTCCTGTTTTTCAGCCAGTATTTTCAGTAGGTTTTGTTGTTGTTGTAAAGCTGCAAGTTCATTTGCTCTCATGGCATCTAAAGAGCCTGGTAGAAGATTGTCTAAACCCTGAAATCAGAAGTTTACCTCAACTTTACGTAAACATTAGTCAATCTATAGAGAGTAGAATTTCAAATGAGTTTTTACTGGCATAGAAAAAGAAATGTACTATTGAAACTTTTGTGATGTTCAAAGACTTTAATAATACATATATATATAATCAAATACTGTTACATCATTTTAATACTTACATCTATCGAGTCAACTCCAAAATCCCACTCAACAGCCTGTGCATTACGTTGTGCTACCAGTGTATTATCCATATTATTAGATTCTTTAGAACTTCGTCTACTTTCGTTTTCATCATCTGTATCACCAAGTTTATCTTCTATGTAGGGTCGTGATGATGAACTATTGGTACGCTCCTCCTGAAAGATATGAAAATCATACATAACAAAAATACACCAACAAAAACTGCATAAACGACATTTGAATCTACAATTAACAAGATGTCACATTCAAAGAATTTGAATATGAGGATTATTTCACATGTTTTTTTCTAAACTAACTAGCATTGACAAAAAAGTTGAGACAGGCTGTATTATGCAGATTATCATAGATAATCCTAAATCACTTTTACTTTCATGTGAATAAATCATTGTTTACAAATACTTTTTATCATAACATTCAAACAACAAGAACTTACTGTTGTTGTGTCTGAAGCATTAGTTTGTACCTCTAAATCAACAGACACTGTATCATCTGATTCTGATTTATTATCTTCATTATCATCATCATTGTCATTATCATTATTATTATCACTGTAATCATTGTCTTCTAAATCAGGTAATAATGCATGAAGTGTACCATTACCATTCTCTAATACACCTTCATCGCGTAATGCCTGCAAAATATCAACAAAGATTTAAAATCTAAATCAACTTGATAACAGCAATTAAGATCTATGAGAGTATCTTTTTTACACTAAGTGCAGAGAAAAGCAGTGATAAGCAGCTGACAAAAAATAATTTGATGTGAATAAAAATATTACATATGACTGTAAATTAGAACTTTATTCCAATTCAGGAATTGATCAGTGAATTATGAAAACTATATGTATCTGAAAGTTAAAAATTCAAGAAATGTTAACATATTCCCTCTAATCCCTCTAACAAACTTCCAACGAAAAAAAAAGTTTGTTGGAAGTGTTAGCTTGTTTGATAGATCTACAATGTCACCAATTGTCTCATTCACTCACCAACATTCTCTGAAGTAAGCCCATATAGCCCCTCTCTTGATCCTTTAAATTATCTACAAGTTTTTTCAACTTATCCATATCATCTTTATTACTTTTCTAGAAAAATATTCAGAACCATTCCAAAATAATATCAGTCAAACTTAACATATGAAGACTTCTGAATTGCTGGTATGAGCAGACGTTTTAACTCTTGATTTCTTAAAGTATCTAATACAATTTGGAACTATTCCAATATGAAATCTAAATCCAAATATAATATTAGCTCTGTAAAATGCCAAGTTTTAATCATGGAGTAAGGGCAATATTCTATTCCAGCAATTCAGAAGATCTTAATATCAACCATGGAACAACACTAACCGACAACTGGTGTAAAGTTTCCAGTGTATAAATTTCCTGTTTCACTAAATTATCAATCACATGTTTTAATTTAATCACTTTCTCTTTATCTCTCTAGAATACAAGACAACATGGACAAATTGATACTGGAAGGGTCCGGTTTTGAAATAAACCTTTGAAAAATAAAAGTTACGAACTTAGCACAAGTATATTGTTATCCAATCAAAGAAGGTAATTATCAATGAACAAGTTATATTTCTTTTTTTAAATAATATCTGATGCAACTGTAGAAAATGACAACTAAAATGACAGGACATTTTGTAATTTAAAACTAAAATTCAAGATCTTCCCATTGCAATCAAGATTATTGATCTTGGTCAGTCATTTCATATATTTTCCACCCACATTACTATAATAAGTAAAAATATAACTCACAGCCTCCTTGGATTTATTAAGAGTATCTCTCATTGTGTTAGCTTGTTTTATATAATCTCTAATCTGCATCAATCTTCCCACTATCTGATTACTATCCAACTAAAATACAAATAGTCCTCTTATTGATCTTTAATTTATCAAAGTGGATATTCGTGTAATTCATAATAAGTGTGCTGCTCAACATACGTATCAATATTATCTGTTATAAATTGTTTCAACTGCAATTATAATTCTCAACATATCTCACATTCAACAGCATGAATAACGTCAATTAGTCAAAAATCATAAATGACAAATATGTTCATAAATAGAAATGAAACAAAAGTGTAATTTAAGCTTCAATTTGAGCACTGAGAGTGTCAAAAAGTTTAAGCAAGATCCACAAGATGATGATTCTGACATTCAATGAATGTAGTCTGATATCCCTCCTTCCCACAGATTGTATTCAAATTTGCTTCATATATCAAAGCCAATAAAATAATGGATAAAAAATGTTTTTTTTACAAATTGGTAAAGCAAGAAATATTTAAGCACAAAAAAAATTCAGTTTCATGAATTGAAAGCCCACATAAAATGACAGGTAAACTCCCAATATATATAGGAATTGGAGCTAGTTGTAAATTAATTAGCCAGGTAAAATAATCTTATCAATAATTAAATAGCTTAATAATACAAGTCATGAAAGACTTAATTAAATATTAACCAATCAATACTCTATTTTTACCACTGTTCAGTACTCAGTACAACTGAAAGAAATTTATAAAAACTTTTTTTCACAAGACAGATAACTTACTTATTGTATACAGAAAGCTTAATGATACCCCAGATCATGTCAACTCTACAACTAGATATATTTACTAGAACTATAACAAGAAAATTACCCCAAGATCCTGGACAGAGTTATCTCTATTGTTGTTACGATTGGTTAAATTGGCTTGACTAGCACCCTCTTCTGTACTATTTGTGTCTTGACGTGAAAAATTTGGAGGATTCAAACGACGTTTTGAAACTACCCTTTCATTATTTGGTTCACCATCAGTGCTTCCCTAAAAAGTATAACAAACAAATTTTGAAAAATAAATTCATACAACTAATAGTCAATTCAATAAAGGCTAATTCCAATTGTCAAATAAATCCTCTAAATCTTTCAGGTGTAATTACAGCTATCAAGCAAGTGCAACTAAAACATTACAATACAATATTTTAAAAACCTACCTCATCGGTTTCACTAAATGTCATTCTACTACGAAGATTTTCCAGAGCTCGTTTCTGTGAAGTAGGAGTGGATGGTCCAATTTTGGTTCGAGGAAACGTTGATGGTGTCCTAGGTTTTTTGTCTCTCTGAGGAGGAGAATCTAATGATAAAGATTGTTCTCTTTCACGTTCTGGATTGCCTTTTGACTTCTTCCTTCTTTTGGAATCAGTAGAAGCTGAATTTGGCCTCCAATCAGCAAAATCCTGAAGGAAAAAGTATGGGTTATTAAATCATCTGGTTATTTATTAGAAAATGAAGTGAAAATGTATGGAGTTTTATGTCTTACTTTTCTGCACGGGTTATTTATTAGAATACCAGTATTTAAAATAAGCTTTTAAGTAGTAACCTCAATGAAGTTTACTCTAGGAATAATGTATCATTTTGCTTTTGCTGTTTTCTCTTGTATGGACACAAGCTTATCCTTTAACCTTAAAATTGTAACAAGAAAATTCAGTTACATATGAATTAAGCTTATATAAATAACAAATACTGCGCCGAAGTTGAGAAAGAAAGCTTTTACCCAGTTATTAATCCTAACTTCTTTAGGGACATTTTTCTTTGAGGAATTCATCTGAGGTTCAGCATCATTTTGATCATCTCCTGCAGAATATCTGGTAGGTCTACTATCAGATTGGGGTAACTTAGACAGAGAGAATGGTTTTCTTCCTCCAGATGCCATTGCCTAAAAATAAATACAATAATAGGTAACATTAATTACCAAGACCTGTATGCATTTTTATGGCCTTTGCATTTGTTTCGCAAAAATTGAAAAAAATTTATTCATTATCCAATATTTCAATTACAGTAGGCTATAATGGGCCTGTTCCTAAAATATCTATTAGGCCTAACAATGATCAAAATATTGAAGACTGTTAATATAACATGTTGGTCATCAACAGACAGTTAAGCAATTGGAAAGAATTTACTAGCACTACAAATTACAATTACAAACACAGGAACTCTTTCCTTTGATCCTATCATATATTGGCTTGGGAAGTTTTAGGCCATATTCAGCACAAAAAATTAAATATCAAGTTAAAACCTTTGCTTACAGTTTATTCGAGGGCCATTTCAAGTCTTACCATATTTAGTCATGCTTTTCTAAATCAAAACATGCAGCGGCGTGCAGACAACCCCACAAAACAAGTTTGTTTGGTTTCTGTTACAGAATATAATGATTCATTTGCGCTTGTCATGACATTGACAGCTTGCATTAAATTGATTTAAAATTTAACCATATGTACAAAAATACACTTACTTCAATATGAACTGTTAATGGCAACAAATAGTATTCGATCTAAAACGAAAACGAAGAGAATTCTTGTGACTGTCATCAAAATATCACATTTCAGCAGCCATGTTGATAAGGCGTACGAATATCAATGTGTCAAATCATAAGATTCGTTTATTTAGTGTTAGAACTGACGACGGGTTCTTCAAAAACATTCTTAAACTCACAATCCTTATGGAGCTAGCCCTGAATTATAGTTAAATAATTAATAATCTATCAAAACACGACAGTGTAGAGAACTCTTTTTTTTAATGAAAACGGAAGCTACTCTACAGAAGTAACCTTCCGCGACAGGTATATTTTCCCGCCATATTTCAAGGTCACATTTTGAAATTAGTGGTTAAATGTTCTAAATCTATAGTGATCTGTAATTCAGATTTAATATGTCCGATATTTCAAATATAAATTATAGCAGCAATTAGACCAATTATGAATGTTTTACATTACATTAAAGACTACTAAATCTGCTTCATGCCTTACACACTTGACCTTGACATTCCAATCGGGCAGGTGATTCATTTCCAAACAAATAATAAATGATGAGAAATCATCTCTTAAAGTTTTAAAGTCTTATTGTCCATTCAGATGAAATTTTGATGAAATTGAAACGACACCTTGATTTATTTTGGTTAAGTCGTAGGCCTACAAATCATTTCCAATTAGGCTACCATCTAGTCCAGCAATATGCCATTAGGCTATGATTTAGTCCTTGCCTTCACTTTAGAAAACAATCCTCAAAGAAGTGTAGGCCCAGGGGCGCAGATCGTTTTTTTCAATGCGGGGGGGACCAGTGGCGTACGCAAGTTTTATTCAAAAGGGGTCGGACCATAGTTGCGAATTCGATTGCAGAGTATAGCGGCATAAGAACTTTTCAGTTGAATTGATGACACCGTATCTTTATAGCTCTCAGAAATATTAGAGAAAGAAAGGTACCTTCTTGGATGTTACTGAATTCCCAGTCATCCAGTGTGAATATGCGAACGGTCAAATTCCCTACATGTGCTCCTTCGTAAAGACACTTCTGTGAGGAGATGGGTCCCAAAATTAGATAATTCACGAACACCTCATATGATACAGAAACTTTGTTCACTTTCAACAAATTACTGACCCAAAGTCAAATAATTTAATTGGTGGGAACCTATATTTGAACTGGATTATTGAACATTTGTTTATTTTGGTATATATTTTCCCAGCTTATATGGTTGAATAAATCCCTTAATCCCATGTAAGAGCCCTTCAATTTTTTTAATTGAACAAGTTAAAGCCTATCAAATTAATATGATCTGTAAAGAGATCAAGTTTATGACATAGAATATTGTCAATTAGGGCTAGTAAAATATCAAGAGTGTAGTGGAAGGCCATAACTAAAAAATGTTACCAACATTTTTGTAAAATAAGAAGAAAATTTTGTAGTTGGTGCTAAAAAATTTTTAAATGCAATTTCTGCTAAATACTATTGACTATCATATTGGTCATCATAGATTAAGCTTAAAAACTTTGTTGGGTAGGGGTAGAGTGGAAAGGGGGATAGTCCAGTCACTGTCTAGTATTTGATTAGGAAGGGGGAGAGCATGTAGGTAGGGTGAGAGTAAATTGGGTTGGGGAAAATTAGCTCAACCTCAAAAAAATCACATAATTTATTTCTCAACTCACAAAATGCCAAATGTTGCTTGCATGGACAGGCCCTGATCTCATGTCTGCTATATCATGTGAGTTAAATCAAGATGGTTATCAGAAAGCAAAATTTTTCAAGAGAATTTCTGCCCATTAAGTGAAGTGACATACGTGTGAGACTCCCTGTACAATAATCTTGTAAGATATCAGCTTTTTATTTAAACATTTACTCAAGCGAGTCACTGTGTAAATTGTTGATTTAGAAAATTGGCCTAAGACTTTTCTTCACGTAGGTGATTGGTTATAATTGCCGTGGATAAATTTATCTGGTCATGCTTAACAAACATTTATAATTCAATACATTCTAAATTATCTTACTCTTTGTTGTTGCCTTTATCTCAAATCATTTAAAAGATGGACTTTTCAGAGTCATTTTAAATTGTTATACTAAAAAGCAAAA
Organism: Lottia gigantea; assembly: GCF_000327385.1. Lineage (NCBI taxonomy): Eukaryota > Metazoa > Mollusca > Gastropoda > Lottiidae > Lottia > Lottia gigantea. The sequence goes on from NW_008708986.1 coordinate 237,007, forward strand.
TTTGTATGGATTTAAGCGAAGTTGACATAATCTTGGATATATATAGGCCTACTTGGATTAATTTTGTGGAATATATTTAATATATTTATTGTTTTAAAGGTATGTAAAGTTAACAACATAACTGACTAATGGTACCATTATTTTTTGTAAAACTTCAAATTTCAGCTGTCTTATGATTTTGTAAAATCAGAAAAGTTAAGCCAGCTAACAATGTTTTGACTTTTCGTTTCTGTTCCATAATTTAGTTTTGGAATATTTTCCCTGTTTCCTTTGAAAACTAACGGTAATTGGTAGAAGTAAATAATGATTGTGACTAGTATTGTAAGGAAAGGAGAAGGGTGGAGAATTAATAAATTAACAAAGAAACATTTAGAAAAACTTGGTTTTATTGACACAAGACTGTTGACATTTAGTGAAGATAGAGAAGAAATAAAGAATATCTTTTGTTATGAATTCAGTTCAATTAAAATGGCTTTTGTTGACAGTAAAACATTGTACCAAAACTTACTCAATTTAGATGTTTGGGTGGTTACAAAATTATCAAAAAGAAAGTTTCCATTTTTGAAAATTGCAATTTGTAACACCATTAAATGTTGTTCTTATCATTTTGATGAAAATTTTTGAATTCAACTCCTTCTTTTCCACAGAGTCTGCATCTATGTGATTAGATTTCTTTGATATATTGGAAATGTAAGTTTGGTTATAACATAAATTACAATATAATAAACCAAAGTTAATTCCTGCTGATTATAAGACCTTATTTGAGATTTGGAAATAAGGCTAAGAGCACTTAAAGTGATACTATGTCTTAAAATAAACATAAAATATAAGTTCTCAAGAATGGTCAATATGAGTATATATTCATTAATGAACTTACCTGGTTTCATAAAGTTACAACAGAATCCCTGTAAAATCTAGAAAATCTTTATATTCATAAAAATTGAGTTATTATTGAAAAACGCTTCATCTTATTGTTAAGTGTTTTTCAGTAGTTAATTACATATTTATGGATAATTACTATGTTTTTTGGATTTGTTGGATTACATTAGGATCCTGTTATGTTATGTATGACAACATGTAAATCTACTGATGAATATATGCTCTTATTGGCCAACTTTAAAATTCTTAAATATATGTTCAATTTAAGAGGTAGTATTCCTTTAACAATTTTGTAGATTTTTCATCATGATATCGCCATGATAATTTAAAACAAATAGTCTACAAGGTCTAAAAAAAGTAGAAAAGATGTGTACTGTAATTACTTATGGTATAAAGCCTGTAAAATGTAAATAATTACTTTCCTTACTTATTGTAATCTATATAGGATAGTATACATCCCAAAGTAAATATCTTATTGTTATATTTTATATAAGACTTAGTTTTGTATTAAACTGATAAATAACTAGTAATCTCCACTATTTACCTCAATGTTAATTGTTATGTAAAGGCAACAAAGAAGCTGATCCTCGGATCACAAACAAAATCCACATCATTCAATTGAACATCACTTAGATTAAATTTTTATGACTTGAAGTTGTTTGTATTTAGATATTAGAATTATTCATTATTGTCTTGTATTCTATTTGCAAATTTCAGATCTAAAGACATTGTTAGAGTTAAGTAGATTTTAGTATTTTGATCTCTGCAAAATTAGATTTGAAAGTCATCTTCTTTAATCCATTCATGCTTAAATGTAAATTCATTGCAAAAAATTAATTACAATTGAATTTGAATATTTCATAAGATCTTTGATTTATTTCAGATTTCATTACCTAGTATGAGATGTATAGACTAAAATATATAAAACCTAAATATTAAACAACTATTATGAAGACTAGAGAAAATAAAACAGTTTGTGATGTGATATCTAATTGGTGAGTATACTTATTAACTTAAATTTGTTAATTGAAAAATGGATTCATACATATAATTAGTGGTATAAAGCAAGAAAAAAAGCAATAGCCTGTGAGTTTGACGATTCTATTGGCCTATATCTGAAACCCCTAACATTATGATTCATGTAAGCACCACTGAGGCAAGACCGAGTTGTTAATTATATATGCATCAGATAGATTATATTTATAACTCTGTGATTATGAAATACATGGTACCTAAGAAAAGGTTTTCGCTGGTGTATAGGGGCATGAAATTTTTCAACAATACTTTTGTCCTGAAACTTTTACCATCTATTTTCTTGGGTCCTGAAAACCTTTTCTCAGTGAGCTCCAGTCTTCCCTCCTACTCTTCAGAATATCAGTACATGTCATTAGATATTACCTGTTAGTTTAGTAAAGTTGCAGAATTCAGGTTTTCATTTGTACAAGTCATAATGTATATCAAGTACTAATATTTAAAAGTACAATTTTAGAGACATTTAACATCAGTCATTCAAGATTATAGTACTAAGTTTAACTGTTTATTTTACGTGCAGTGGATTAGTGTGCACCTTGGTTTAAAGGTGTGAAAATTCCTTCCTTTGATGACATTTCTTTTAAATTACATTTTATTCAAAGGTCTTGAGAGTACTTGGCTAAGATATACACAGGCATTGGGTACAGGATGTTGTATATATCATAGGTTATTAGGTTATCTATTCAGCACACTAAGAATGCTAACCTGTTATTCCTCACTGGGGTACACATGTGATAACTTTATGCTGTCACAACTTTTTTTTACCTTATTTGATATCAAGTCTATTAACATTACAGGTCATGCCTTGAATAAACTGATTTGCAAAATATTCAATTGAAATGAAATGGAAGTATAGGTGTTGACTCCTTCTTAACTTACCTATTTCATTTCAATCGCCTATCATGTAATTTCATATCATTTAATCTCTTACCATCTATTTCACCTTTTATCATCTATTTCATTTCATTTAACATCTTACCATCTATTTCATTTCATTTAACATCTTACCATCTATTTCATTTCATTTAACATCTTACCATCTATTTCATTTCATTTAACATCTTACCATCTATTTTGTTTCATTTAACATCTTACCATCTATTTTGTTTCATTTAACATCTTACCATTTATTTCATTTTGTTTAACATCTTTCCATTTATTTCGTTTCATTTAACATCTTTCCATCTATTTCATTTCGTTTAACATCTTTCCATCTATTTCATTTCATTTAACATCTTACCATCTATTTCGTTTCGTTTAACATCTTTCCATCTATTTCATTTCGTTTAACATCTTTCCATCTATTTCATTTCATTTAACATCTTACCATCTATTTCGTTTCGTTTAACATCTTACCATCTATTTCATTTCGTTTAACATCTTTCCATCTATTTCATTTCATTTAACATCTTACCATCTATTTCGTTTCGTTTAACATCTTACCATCTATTTCATTTCGTTTAACATCTTACCATCTATTTCGTTTCGTTTAACATCTTACCATCTATTTCGTTTCGTTTAACATCTTTCCATGTATTTCATTTCATTTAACATCTTTCCATGTATTTCATTTCGTTTAAGATCTTACCATGTATTTCATTTGGTTTAACATCTTTACATGTATTTAGTTTCGTTTAACATCTTTCCATGTATTTAGTTTCGTTTAACATTTTTCCTTTTATTCAATTTGTTTAACATCTTACCATGTATTTCATTTCGTTTAACATCTTACCATGTATTTCATTTCGTTTAACATCTTTCCATGTATTTCATTTCATTTAACATCTTACTATGTTTTTCATTTCCTTTAACATCTTACTATGTTTTTCATTTCCTTTAACATCTTACTATGTTTTTCATTTCCTTTAACATCTTACTATGTTTTTCATTTCCTTTAACATCTTGCCATTTATTCACTTCTATTTCACCGCTTGCCATCTATTTCATTTCATTTTACATTTAACAAACTATTTCACCCTTACAATTTATTCCTGTGTATTATTAAACAATGATATATATCAAAAACTCAGTTGCAACATATTTCAAGGAAAAAAGAGATAGAAAAGGAACAGATCAAGTTTTTATAAGTAATAAGTTATTCAGAGGTTTATATAAATAAAACATTTGATTAAACCACAGTCTCTTACAACATATAAATCAATTCTAACACTGCAATTAGAAACATCAATATTTCTTTACACTTCACTTGATCAATTTAAAAAACTTTAAGGATTTATGAACAAATTTGATTTCTGTTTTTGGCTTCTTCCATTTTAATGTGAACTATTTACATGTTTTGCTTTGACAAAATGTAGCTTGTATTAAAAATGGAAGGATTATATTTTTCAAACAATATCTAGATCTTATATTTTATAAAGAGTATGTAAAACTTTGGCAGTGTTGAGAAAAGAGAAAGTTGTGAAGTTACAATAGGATTAACTCTGTAATCTTTTAATCCACCTTAATCCTTATAGAGAGGACAACAGTACTTCTTCCAATAGTAAATTTCAAAGACATCTTAAATTTGTTTGTCACCTTTTAGAAACAGTGAAACATTGAGCCAACAAGTTTTACTGTAGGAAATACCTTATTGGATACTGTTCAATATTTGATATTCTTGTTAAAAATCACCCTTATATTTGGGAAGATTTCAAGAATTGTAATTTCAAGTGCAAACTTTTGTTTTCATAGTATTAGGATAGTCCATGTCTTTCTCTAGCCGAAATTGAATTCAAAACATTTACCATAGGGTTGTGAATTTAAAAGTTTTGTGAGTCATTGTTTGCCTTGCATTTTCTTCTGTGAAATTGCACGGTTCACTTCAAAATCTTCATCACTGTTGTGAAAACTTTTCAAATATATCCCTTGGAAATGTTATTCATCTTGAGTACATATGTTATAACAAATTCTTGATAATTTATAAGTTTTGAGGATATGTTGATCTTTTTTTCAATTGAACGAAATAGTTAATCAATTGGATGTTTGAGAGAAAAATTGTTCAAAATTGTGAAATTATGTAATTGTTTTTGAATAATTAATTTTAGTCTAGTTCATCCATGTGTAGACTGAAAATTGCAAATTATTGTCTGTGAAAACAACATAATGTGTTCTATATTCTAAAATTCAGAATTGGAGAACTGAGATTTGGAAGTATTCTGTGAAAAAGTTGAATTCATGGAAATTTTAGTGATTATAGGATTAATTTAACTTTTTGAGATTGAGGTTCTTTAACTCTCTAGATGTGTTTTTTATTCTAAACTTGAGTTATTGAACTTTTTCTGCACGAATTTTATTTCATGTTTGGAAGTCCAAGTGTTGTGTATTGTGTATGTAAGATTTGCTTGGTAGATGGAGAGAACTTGATATTTTTCTGAAACGATCAGTATCATAGCCAGAATAAGGAATAATAATAATATGTAGCTATCAATGGACCAGTGATAATGAAATAGTGGAAGTTCTCTGGTAATTTGAACATGGAACATCTCAAGAAATGTGGGTAAGGAATCTTAAGAAATGAAGGAAATTTTTTCAGGTTTTCAAATATTTCATATTTTTATTCCTTTGGAATAATATATATGCAAATAATAAATGATCATGATACCAACAGCTAATAGAAGGCCAAAAATGTAATTGTATATATTTAAAAGGTGTTTTTATTATTTTATTATTTTTTGTATAATGAGGTATATAATTTATATCATTAATATTTAACAAGAGAACTTATGACTGATTTCATTATATCAGTAATATTTGCAAACTTTTCGTAATACCATATAATTACTGGATTGTTGTTGAACCAGAAGTCAAAATTTAATTCTGGTAAGAGCAACTGATTGCTCTCTCAGCTGGTAAAGGAAATATTTAGATGACCTGTCCCTTTGACTTGTGACAATTTGAATATAAAATCAATATTCAGATTCTAAACCTTTTTTTACTATAGACTGTACATGAGATGTTGACATAAAAACCTTCAGTCTGAGTACCAAAAGATTTCACTAATACACTGTCCATACTAGTTTCTCTTCCAAATAGATCATAAGATAATCCCTCGGAATGATAGAGCAAAATATAAGATAATCCTCCGGAATGGAGCGAGAAAATAAAGGCTTAACGAATGTTGTTTGATGTTTAGTTGATGAGTGGACAAACAGTCCAACTGTCAACGAACGACCTTTATCACTTACAAAGACTGGAGGATGCAGATTGGTGAAAAGTGAGCTGAATGTGAAATACCAAAATGAAGTTTGTTATTTGTTTAAGAGGACGCTATACATGATAGGAAAACAAATTGTACAGCTCGTTTAGTCTCTAGTCATCACCATGTACAAATTAACTCAGGTTTTTAACTGACAATCTCTCAATAACCTGTACCCTGCTTCAATCTTTTCTAAATGTTGTGACTCAAGAGGGAGCAAGGGTTGAAATTGCATAGTTTCTCTAGTAATACTTCAGAAGTGTGGATGTTATATCAATAGTTTGGAGTAATCTTGTGAATGTTTTTGAATTTTGTCACTAATAAAATATGATTCCACGGATTTTTCTGAGACTGGATTAAAACACCCATTGGAGATAAATTATTTATTTGAGGTAGATTACTATTAATTATCTCATGTATAGGTATGTATAGGTATAAGTTTTAATTTTTGTGGTAAAGATTCTTTTAGAGAAAATATTGAGATATCTTAGATGACTACTTCGGGCAAAAAATGTTTTCAAGTACTATATGTTCAATTTTCCAAATTTGGCCCTATCAGCAAGTTTAGGGCCAGATATGAAATTTCACGTTTTTTGGAGAGTTGTTCCAATCCATTTTTGGATCACTAGTTTTTGATAATTTTCACCTAGATAAAAGCCATATTTGACATAATTTTTTGTATCTTTACAAAGCATGTGGGGCACACAAAAAAAAGACATTGAATTGGGTAGGGAGAGCTTACCAGGTATTCTATCTATGGATGCCTTGTTTTCTCATTTCTAGTTGTCTTTAGTGATACAAAATAGTTGTCATATTCTACCTCAACTGAATTTGTCAACTTCTGGACTGTAGCCTAAGTTTTGGATTGTAGGTAAGATGAGTATGTGTTTCAATGAAAATAGTTGGACAAAAGCTACTAAAAAATATTTTTAACTGAATAAGTATCAAATGATGATAACCAGTGAATATACCATCAGCATTGCACTGATTTCATCGTATTGAATTGTTTTGATTAAAGTAAATTTGTTTCAGTCATCATTTATGTTTACAAAATTTAACATTATACTATAATAAAATATAGAATGTTTACACATGGTGTTGAAAGTGCTAATCTCATCCAAAATAGTGTGGGAGACTTGAAAATATTTTAGATTTAAATTCATACTTTCTGTACACAAATATCAATTTTTTTTTTAAGTATATATGATAAATTAGCCTTGTAAAACGCCCTGCTCCAACAAAATTGATAAAATAAAGGATAAGAAATTCAACAAACTGATATCAGAAGTAAATTTTGTTGGATTTTGTAAACTGATTTTGTATAGTGATGATGTTGTGATTTTAAGTAGAAAACTTTTGTTCTGATCATCTGATGAACTTTCACAATGTGATTTATTATTCAACCTGTATACCTTTCTTGTTAAGAACTTCAATTATATATACTGCACTACTGACTCCAGTTTCCCAAAAAATCTTACAGTCTTGTCATAAGGTCGTTATTTCTCAATATAGAATTCCTCACTTGTTGCAAGATTTATTGAGGAAAAGGGCCCAGAACTATTTGAGAATACAATTAATTTTCAGTTTTATTACTTTTCTTGAAAACGCCTTATCAATACTACACCCTGGAATAAGTGGCTGCAAAATCTAGTTTGTGTAATAATCATCTACATGGAGTATTACATCATCACCATGTAAAGTGGTGTAGGACATGATGTAGCTGGTATTTAGTTGTGGAAAGTTTTCATGTCAATATGACCAGGGGTAGACTTGTTAACATTATTTAATCAAGTTAGTTTCTAGTTTCAGGTATTTTACCCACTCCATTCACCTTTTAACATTTAATCTTTAGCTTCATTCTGTCTCCTTCTTGTAAAAACTTTTGTCTTTCTCTCTAATGATTTGACTTCATTTTGTCTCACTGATACACTTTAAACTTCACACCTTACAGTTAAGTTAGAATTTAAATCTGTAACTTACAGATCTGTCTCATTCAATTCTAACTTTCTGAGTTCACAGTAGGAGAAAATACAATTTTAATGGACTAATTAAGGAAATCGGTTTTATACTATTAATTTTGTCTGTGACATTAGATTTATCAGATTTGTAAAAATATATCATGAAGTAAAATACAAGTTATCATGATATAACATACAATTTATCATGATGTAAAATACATTATATTGTGATGTAAAATACAGTTCATCATGATATACAGAATAATTTATCATAATATAGAATGAACTGTATCATAATGTAAAGTACAGTATATCATAATGTGAAGTACAGTATATCATAATGTAAAGTACAATTTATAATAATGTGAAGTACAGTATATTATAATGTAAAGTACATTTGATCATAATGTGAAGTACAGTATATCATAATGTAAAGTACAATTTATAATAATGTGAAGTACAGTATTTCATAATGTGAAGTACAGTATTTCATAATGTGAAGTACATTTGATCATAATGTGAAGTACAGTATTTCATAATGTGAAGTACATTTGATCATAATGTGAAGTACAGTATTTCATAATGTGAAGTACAATCTATAATAATGTGAAGTACAGTATTTCATAATGTGAAGTACATTTGATCATAATGTGAAGTACAGTATTTCATAATGTGAAGTACAATCTATAATAATGTGAAGTACAGTATATCATAATGTAAAGTACATTTGATCATAATGTAAAGTACATTTGATCATAATGTGAAGTGCAGTATTTCATAATGTAAAGTACAATTTATGATAATGTGAAGTACAGTATATCATAATGTAAAGTACAATTTATAATAATGTGAAGTACACTATATCATAATGTAAAGTACATTTGATCATAATGTGAAGTACATTTGATCATAATATGAAGTACAGTATTTCATAATGTGAAGTACATTTGATCATAATGTGAAGTACAGTATATCATAATGTGAAGTACATTTGATCATAATGTAAAGTACATTTGATCATAATGTGAAGTACATTTGATCATAATGTGAAGTACAGTATTTCATAATGTGAAGTACAGTATTTCATAATGCGAAGTACAGTATTTCATAATGTGAAGTACAATCTATAATAATGTGAAGTACAGTATATCATAATGTAAAGTACATTTGATCATAATGTAAAGTACATTTGATCATAATGTGAAGTGCAGTATTTCATAATGTGAAGTACATTTAATCATAATGTGAAGTACAG
>NW_008708986.1:246375-340100 GCF_000327385.1 Lottia gigantea
TTTGATCATAATGTGAAGTACAGTATTTCATAATGTGAAGTACATTTGATCATAATGTGAAGTACAGTATATCATAATGTGAAGTACATTTGATCATAATGTGAAGTACAGTATTTCATAATGTGAAGTACATTTGATCATAATGTGAAGTACATTTGATCATAATGTGAAGTACAGTATTTCATAATGTGAAGTACAGTATTTCATAATGTGAAGTACAGTATTTCATAATGTGAAGTACAATCTATAATAATGTGAAGTACAGTATATCATAATGTAAAGTACATTTGATCATAATATAAAGTACATTTGATCATAATGTGAAGTGCAGTATTTCATAATGTCTAGTACAATTTATGATAATGTGAAGTACAGTATATCATAATGTAAAGTACAATTTATAATAATGTGAAGTACACTATATCATAATGTAAAGTACATTTGATCATAATGTGAAGTACAGTATTTTATAATGTGAAGTACATTTGATCATAATGTGAAGTACAGTATTTCATAATGTGAAGTACAGTATTTCATAATGTAAAGTACATTTGATCATAATGTGAAGTACAATATTTCATAATGTGAAGTACAGTATATCATAATGTAAAGTACAATTTATAATAATGTGAAGTACAGTATATCATAATGTAAAGTACATTTGATCATAATGTGAAGTACAGTATATTATAATGTAAAGTACATTTGATCATAATGTGAAGTACAGTATATCATAATGTAAAGTACAATTTATGATAATGTGAAGTACAGTATATCATAATGTAAAGTACATTTGATCATAATGTGAAGTACAGTATTTCATAATGTGAAGTACATTTAATCATGATGTGAAGTACAATCTATAATAATGTGAAGTACAGTATATCATAATGTAAAGTACAATTGATCATAATGTGAAGTACAGTATTTCATAATGTGAAGTACATTTGATCATAATGTGAAGTGCAGTATTTCATAATGTGAAGTACATTTGATCATAATGTGAAGTACAGTATTTCATAATGTGAAGTACAATCTATAATAATGTGAAGTACAGTATTTCATAATGTGAAGTACAGTATTTCATAATGTGAAGTACAATCTATAATAATGTGAAGTACAGTATATCATAATGTAAAGTACATTTGATCATAATGTAAAGTACATTTGATCATAATGTGAAGTGCAGTATTTCATAATGTAAAGTACAATTTATGATAATGTGAAGTACAGTATATCATAATGTAAAGTACAATTTATAATAATGTGAAGTACAGTATATCATAATGTAAAGTACATTTGATCATAATGTGAAGTACAGTATTTCATAATGTGAAGTACATTTGATCATAATGTGAAGTACAATCTAATAATGTGAAGTACAATCTAATAATGTGAAGTACAATCTATAATAATGTGAAGTACAATCTATAATAATGTGAAGTACAGTATATCATAATGTAAAGTACAATTTATAATAATGTGAAGTACAGTATATCATAATGTAAAGTACATTTGATCATAATGTGAAGTACAGTATATCATAATGTCAAGTACAATTTATAATAATGTCAAGTACAATTTATAATAATGTGAAGTAGGCCTACAGTATATTATAATGTAAAGTACAATATAATATTTATCATGATGTAAAGTGCAATTCAACATAATGTAGTGTGTTTATTATAATATTAAGTACAATTCATCAAAACAAAATTTATCATGATTAAAATACAATATACTCAGTAAATTGCATACAGCACTATTTACTATTTTAGTAAGGTTGAGAGTAGTAGATTTTCTCAATTTAAATGCTAGTTGTGGAAGGTGATACATTTTATCAAAATTAAAATATAAGAATTTGTAGAATTATTGTATCACTGAAGAAAGTGTGAAAATTTTACCATTTGAATAATTCATTTCTGTTTAATTTCTAGAGTTCTATGTGTAAATAAGATTTGAGTGTAAAGCTCTACAAACAAATTGGTTTGAAAGCTTGAATTAATTATGAGGTTTATGTGGACATTGAAGAGTCTAGTCCCTTACTGTTACATAACCCTACCTAAACATGGACATTAAAAACTTTTGATGTGGTCTTTGACGAGGTTATTTTTAAAGTGTTAAATTTGCATTTCACTTTTGAGGTAGTGTGATAGATTTTTGATGAATTGAAGTTAATTTTTAATGTTGCTCTCATAGTTTTATTCATGATTGAGCAATGTCTTTATCTTTATCCATTATTGCTCATTAGTTCTCCAAAAGACCTAGACATAATAGACAAATTTTCACAAAACATTTTCCCCAATTGATGAATCCTATCGAAAAAAAAAACATCAAAATTCTTGTTCTTGACAATTGTAAACTTTGTATAATGCACAATTATTGACAGAATTAAATGAAAAAATAAATTTTAGTTAGTATTCTCCTACAGAGCACAGTTTGTGTCAAATTTTGACAAAACTTTGGCAAATACAATTTATCATCAAGGGATGAGTCCTATCGATAGTCAAAAATGTTCAAAAACAAAACATATGAATGAAAGGTGAAAGATTTTCAAGTATCTATAAGAAGTTCATTCATAAGTTTTTTTTAAACTTGTTATAGTAAAAACCTTCATTAAAATTCAACATTAGTATTCAAATAAGGTCAAGCTTCCTGTCTGCCTGTCTGAATTTGGAAAATTTTATATTTTTACTTGAATAGAGCTGAAATTAGACTCTAGATTAAAGAGATTATCAATTACAACAGTTGACCTTTTCCCAAAACACGACTAGGGTCAAAATATGTTGAGAGCAGAATAAGATAAAAAGTAGTCAAACAAGAAAAATGATGGAGTGACAGAAGACAATGTAGAACATTGACATTGTCTCCATTTATTTCCTTTCTTTTGTTTTGACCAATTTTTTAAGAGATGACTATTAATTAAGAATTCAGATCACCCCATTTCTATACTATAGTTTCTCACGTAACTCTAATACCACCAGAATAACGACTTTCTGTTATATTCTGAATGAAATCAGTAAGAAGTGGATGTGAATATTTACTATGGATTTATACATGTACAATTTTCAATAATCTTTATGGGTTTATCCTTTTTTTGTGTGCTATGTGATTTTTTTTTTTCTAAATGGAAATTTATACATACTTCAAAATTCTTGATGTTTTTTTTCATTTATTTGTGCTCAGATTCGATTTTTACCAAGACAGAAATTTGCTATTCGAAATTTCAATATTTTTGGAATAATTTAAAGTCTTCCAACAGGATCTCCATTATTAATTATAACTCATTAATGGGCTTATTTTTGTGAGCTCTTCACACATTGCTGGAATAAATCTTCAAGTACACACTTAAAAAGTTAATATTTTAGATTATGTCCTGGACAGAAATTTGCTACTGAATATTTCAGTATTCGTGTTCAAACCTCTAATTGGAGCACCAGATTAAAAGTAATTGAATTAATGATCTAGTTTTTTTTGTAGTTCTTCACATACCGCTTAAAACAAGTACAAAGTTAAAACTTGTGTTTTGTAGGTGGACAGGTCGTATATTCTGGAAAGGTTACCACCATACTCTAGATGAAGCTGATGTTTATGATGTTTTACCACAAGATTCCACAGTTAAACTTTCAAATAGTTTGGGCAGGTAAGACATTCAATCTGTTTAAATTACACATCCAGATGTTTCATTATTTTCTGCAGATTTCTACAAATTTTTGATCTGACAACCTTATTCCTGTCAAAAACACTGTGGATTGAAAATAAAAGTAATGTTTGCTCCTGTACTGGTTTTCTAGAGATTTCTTAGATTTGCTGACAGTAATTAACATTAACTACCATCGAAGTACTCTCTTCAAAATGCTGCTTGTCTTTAATAAGCTAATAAGGAAAAGAAGAGTTAAACACAACACCTCTTTTTATGTCATACTGTTTTGTTCATATAAAGATATTTGTTATGATATTTTAGGGAATGGGAGAAAGAGTTATACAGATGGAAGAAAGGGGGAAGACCTAGTTTATGTGGAGCATTATGGAGGTGCTACAGACCACAGATTATTGCTTATGTTTTACTAATTGTTTTAGAGGTAACCCAAATTAACGTATTTCACATTTTCTTGTTTGCCTGGCATGGCCTGAATAGGATTATCTAACTGATCATAAATCAAAGTTGATTGTTGTTGCCAGAGGAATGACCCATGAGGGGTACAAATCCACCTGTATCTTTACAATATCAAGATATTACGAACTTAGTCTTATACTTGCTACTTGTAATTGCTGCCTTTCTTGCCAATCAGAGCCTGAATCTGATTTCCTTCAATCCATACAATCCAACGAAATCGCTACATTTACAAAATTTCGTGATACAAGAGAGTTACATATTGCAGTCAAGCAGTTTGTGGCAGATTGACATTGTGAAGACTGTATCAGTGCTTTCAGTGCAGTCAGCCTATTGTTACACTCTTATCCCTTATTATAAGTATGTCGGACAAACTTAACTGTTTTGTGGTTGTGTACAAACATTACAGCACTTATATATTCATTTTCAAACATTATGTGTATTCTGATATTCTTGAAGATGTACAAAGTATTCACTTTTCATTAAATTTTATGAGAAATTCATAGAGAATATTTTAGCCCCAAAACTAAAGATCAAGTCTGTGTATATTTAGCTTGATAGCAATGTAGCATACATTTTCTTTCAGATCACATGAAAAACAAATTCTTCAGTGAAAAATGATAAGTTTCTGACATTAATTTGAAAAACCATCTAGCTTTTAAATGTTAAAACTGTTAATTCAGTTGTTCTTTGATGAATTCATCATAAGATGGTGATATTTTATTGCATAGTTTTTAAGATTCTGCTCAAAGTTTGTGTATATTAGTGTATCCAAAGATAAAAGAAGAAAATATGAAAAGATACAGACCCACTTAATTTACTGAATGTAATTTAAGAAATTACAGATAATTTAACAGGAATTCAACTTCAATACTAATTGTGCACACTTTTTCATTACTTTGTGTGCTTATATTAGTTGATGATCTGCAATTTTTAGATCATAAAAACTGTTTTGATGTAATTATGCAAATGTGATGTTTCTATTTTAGGAATGTTTACGAGTGATACAAGCTGTATTAATGGGTTATTTTATAAGTATATTTGACGTGGATGTTAAATCACCAAACAAGTTTCGATTCCCAGATGTTTATATTTTTGCAACATTTCTATGTATCGTTTGTCTAGTCAACATATTTTTGGATCATAATTTTTTTCATCACGGATATAGAATGAGGGTAGCAGCTACTTCTTTGATATATAGGAAGGTAAGGATTAATTAAAGTATAATTTATAATAAAGATTGCCAGAAAATCGATAATGAAAGAGAAAGAAGAGAAGAGTTATTACAAATTTTATGTTGAATGACTCTTCAATAACTAGTGTTGAACAATACTATATATTTGTGTGTAATGCATATCTTTTTACACTAAAAGGGCTTGCTAAATTTGTGGTTAAAACATGATCATATTTTGCTGACTCTCTTTGATGTGGTCTTTCCATCAATATTTTCAGGTGATGAAATTATCCAGTCATATTTTAACTCCTAAAATAATGGAAGATATAATGAATCTCACTACCCGAGAAATGGATGTCTTTCCTATGGTAGGTTTTAGTCTAATGGGCTTTTTATAAAATTTTGGAGCAGATGTATAGAACGCCAAGCTTCTTTTTATTTCATTTCATTTGATGGGTTGTCAATTCTTATATAGCCACATTTTATTAGATTTTGGGAATGATTTCTCTTGCATATTCATTTAAAATAGATTTCTGCGGAAAGAAAATTTCTTTGCAATAAAAACCTCCAAAAGAGATGCAAAGTTGGAAAACCCAGAGTGAAATCAGAATGATATGTTTCAGAATATTAGATACAATAGAATAATGGAATGTGTTGTTTGAATGTTTCCTGGAATTGAAATGTGGATGTATTTATTTACAGGTTGTATTACCAGCTACGTATATTGTGATAGCACCAATACAGTTAATTATTATAAGTTATTTATTATGGGACTGGTTAAAGCTGGGTCCTGTTTGTCTTGCTGGTCTCTTAGTTTTAATCTTATTATTTCCTTTACAAATATTAATGGGAAAACTCTCCCGTATTTTAAGGTATGGTTATGTTCTTTTCTCAACTTTTTAAAATGATTTATAAATGATTTGTCCTGTCATGTATTCATGCAATTATTTAATATTGGTTGAAATTAAGCTCACATAATATTTACTATTACATTTGAGGAAAATAAATCTCCATCATAAGAGTGATTCATGTCAAAATGTTTTGATGAAAAGTTTATTTTGGTAAAGAAATGTGCAATGAAATATCAGTTTGTATACTCAGTTTGTGTGTTGTAACTAGAAATGCTTGTGTTTTTCTTACAGACAAAAAACAGATAATTTTACCAATCACAGATTACGTAAACTACAACTTATGATAAATGGTATCCAGGAAATAAAAATGGGTTGCTGGGAAAAATTCTGTGAAAGGATTATCATCAGTTCTAGGAAGTAAGATTTCTTGAATTTTATGGAGGAGGTGCTTTCTTCATTTTTTAATTCTAAAACACTTAAAAGAGTTCAATCTTTAATCACTGTATGAGAGCCTTGTGGCTTCGAAAGATATTGTCTTCAAGATTCAGTCAAAGTGAAAGAATTATTGGGAAATAATCTGTGTCATAGCAGTTTGGGCGTGCAGACATTCTCAGAAGCATAAGACCGTAGTCTTTATGCAAAATATAGACTTTGATTGAACTCCATTACTGAAATATATCTTGTCTGTTTTCAGTGAAGAGTTGTATCAAATGAAGAAGTTATTACGATTATTAAGTTTTAATAGTGCCTTAACATTAACTGCTGGTAAACTAGTGATGTTTGTGACCTTTATGTTAGTTTTAGTCACGGGACAAAAAGTGATTGCTATGCAAATTTTCACATCTATGGCCTTATTTGAAATATTACGAATGAGTGTCAGTATTTTGTTGCCTTCTGGGATATTGTTCTTTTCTGATGCAATGAAAACAGTCTCCAAAATTCAGGTAAGTTGAAAATGTATTCCCTCTGTTTTTGTGACTATCTTATGGGATCTGATAAAAAAAAAAAGATCTGTACTCTACTTGATGTTAGGGTTGTAAAACTCTGACGAATTTATCCAGAAATATAATATTTAGTTAGCGTGAAATGAAAGATGCTTTGGTGAATTTGAAATGATACAAAAATTTTGTTGCAGGAGATTTTGATGCTGGAAGAAAGAGCAACCATGTCAACATTAAGTAGAGCTGGTTATCAAAACCTAAATGAATCTGTAGCTGTAAGATTTTCTAAATATTATGCGAAAAAAAATAAGGTATAAAAAGTAGATTTTCAATGGAAACCTATACTGTCACTATCCATTTATGAGAGCTGATCTGAGGGGACATATTTGATATATAAAATCTTTATCAGCACAGCTAGTTTAGAGATAAGCATTGACTTTACAGGAGTGAACTCTTTGATGAACACCAACATTGAGAATATTATACTAAGAACAAATCTAATTGACAAGATCTCTCTTCATGCTACTGACACATATCTACAATATCCTTATCAAGTTTAGAAATGAGAATTTACTTTACACAGAGAACTAGTGATAGAAATGGGAAGCACAGGTAATTTTGAATCATTGCTTGAACTGCATTTCTCACAAAATTACCTTTATAACAGTGGTCATTTGAAATACAATCTACATCTATTTCTTTATGAATTATTGACTTTTTGCAGGATCTTGATTCTCCAGTAGTTTTAGCTAATATTGATTTAGATCTTGAAAAAGTGAGTTTTTTTTTCTTAAATATATCATAAATCATGTTTAGAGAAACCAATAGCACATTTCAAAACTAATATCTTTCTGTAGCTGCCTGTAGCAGTGGAAATTCTTTTCAAATAAAGCAAATATTGTTAGACACAATGATATTCCATAGACCATAATACTAAAAACATTTGATGTGTATTATAGAATAATTTATATGCTGTAATAGGACCTCCAGATAATGGACAGGTAAGTTGATGATTTTAATTGAAACAGGCTCAGTTCGATTTACCTCTGTCTTGAACAGACTTTTGTAAAGGTGTAGAGATTAATTAATAGTACTATTAAACACATTGAAGAGTTTGGAAAGGGAGAAATATTTTGGAATGGGAACTCATATAAAAATAAAAAAAAGCTTGGTATTTCTTTTGGTTTCTAGTTTTAATGTGAATTTGATGGTATTGGTATTTCAGAGTTATTTATTAATGGCAGTGATAGGTGAACTAGAGAAACAGAAAGGTTGTGTGTACCATCAAGGTCGTATAGCCTATGTTCCATGTCAACCCTGGTTATTTCCTGCAACAATTAGAGAAAATGTTGTGTTTGGGGCAGAGTTTGGCCGTTATAGATACAATCAAGTTTTACAAGCTTGTGCTTTATCTTCTGTAAGTGGAGTATTCTTTGATTTAATGTTAATCTTGATCAACAACTGTTTCGGGCATTATGTCAATAGTTTTGCTGCATGGCTTATATGGGTTATATTATAATTTTTGATGCATAAGCAAAGCAAGAGCACTCACTGAAAAGGTCACAAGATGACTTTAAAGATAGATTGAGATCTTTGTAATAGGGTTCTAAAGTACAGCAAAAAATATGAATGGATTGAAGGATGTTCGTCTGCCATTCTATTCGATTCATTAATTTCAAATTGTTCTTTTGACTCATATTTCTATTTTCAGTGGATTGATGCCTTACCCCAGAAAGATTTAACATTAGTTGGTGAGAGGGGGGTTAATATAGATAGTACAATGCAAGCTAAAATAACACTAGCAAGGTAAGGTTATACCTTTATCTGTAAATAGTGTACGGCACATACTTCAGAAATTTACCACATATTTATGTATCATATAATGGTGAATATAATGGGCACCCTTTCTTACTTTCAAGGAAACAAAATTCTGTGAATAATGTACACCCTTTTCAGATTAAAGAATCAACAAGACACTGTAATATTAAGTGATAATATTGCATATTCCCCATCTTTCAGTAAAGACTTTCTTTTCTGTTTTATGTGCAGGTAAGACGAAAAGACTAGTTCTGTTGCAGAAGAATAAATGAATTGATAAATAGGCCTGGATTAAATATCCAGAATAATACTTATGTTATTAATCAGTAATATTTTACATTGTTGTAGAGCTGTGTACCAGAATGCTGATATCTATTTAATAGATGATATACTAAGTGGTATGGATGCCAAGTCAGCCATGTTGATTTATAAAAAGTAAGACTCCAAAATACTTCCAAAATATAGAATTTTCCTTATTATGGTAATAAATATTTAATGTTCACAAACTTTGGTTTTAATAATCATACTATTTAGGCCTAGAAATTGTGGTTATAATACTAGTGTGAAAGTTATTCAAACGCATAATCAATACTTGAAAAGACAATCAGAGTCTGTTGCTGTACAATGTAAAATTTGTGAGATTGATTTTAACAATATTTGTAGGTGTATATGTGGTATATTACGATCTAAAACTCGTGTTTTAGTAACAGATAATATGCATCATGCTAAAGTTTCTGATCAAATACTAGTAATGTCACAGGTAAGCTGCCTTGATCTATGATTGTTGCACAGTTTTTTGATCTGATCAGATACTGTATTAAGTTTTTGGAACAGATTTCAAGCTATGTTTGAAAGGGGGGTACAATTTTTGATGTTTGGATGTTTAAACTGGCAAAACAAGAGAATCCAACTTGAAGAATATCCTGTGGTTTTAATTGTGTGATGGATAAATGTGTGTATTAGAATGTATTTTATGTGTAAAATCATCTTTGTTAATTGAAAGCCTTTTCTTTCCAGGGAAATGTCCATTATTGTGGTGATTTTGATGAATTAGAGAAATGGGGAATGAATACCAATCATTTTCTATCAGCTGGTATTTATAAAAATATGGACATAACAAAATTAACAGATTATTCTACACCTTTACTGAATGAATCAGGGGGAAGTAACTTGGTGACGCCTGCTTCCTCAACCCCTGATACTACTATTAAAGATAGTTTAAATGGTTCACTGGAAATCTTACATCATGAAGTAAAGGTAAAATTATCTTCATTGTTTTTATAAGTCATGATTTCATAAATTAATGATGTAAATCAGATGGGAAAATAATCCAAGGCTTTGAACTTTAAAGATCCCTAGGTTTATGCCAATGACCTGGCAAAATTTTCCTTTATACACACTGCATGGAATGGCTTGTTTTCCTTAGCACAATCAGGTAAAGAAAAGTATTGCTCCATTTCATTTTGTTTCATTTACCAGAACTGAACTTGGGGCACCATATTTGGTAAACTGTAAATAAGCTTGACAAATTAAGAGAATGAGTCATCTTTCCTCATTATCCCAGCCAAAATAACTGCATGTACCTATGTTGACATGAGTTTAGCTGGTACATAGATTCAAGTGAGCTGAAGTTGGTATCTAAGTAAACAAGGATGTTCCTTTCTTTATAATTTATTTTACTGAATATCATATTTTGTAGGACCCATCAGACCCATTTTTCGTAGGTGAAACAGACCCAAGTTATCATTCCAGTTCACCTAGTTCAAGTGTTTACAGACATTTCTTTTTAATTGGAGGTGGATGTTGTGGAATATTTATATTTTTTCTACTTTCAATTTGTACACAGGTTAGTCATTGTTTTATATAAGCTTGATATTATCTAGAGCTAATTGTATATTTTCTATAAACCAATTATAATATGGACACATGTTAAGGGTATAAAATGCTTCATAAAGACGGCCTGTTTGGAGGCTAAGTTTCTAATAATATAGCCTACTTAATGAACACAGTAAGCTGAATAGGAATGAATAGTCATGCCTTCTCGATATACTGTTTATTTTGTATATTTCTTTACCGGCTCTTCTATAATTCATAAAATATGTAAGTAAGTCTATTTTTTGACATCCACAATTTCTTCTTTGACAACACTGTTTTGATACAAGTTTTGATTTTCACCCAATCACTTGGTAAGTTTTATGTTGCATGTTATTGGGCAATAAAGCTAAGGATGCTTTTGGATCACAGTTTTCCGCGCTGTATAATTATCTCCCTTGACACATCAAGGGAGACAATCAGAGCAATATGCCTAATGTACAATAGCACATTTTTTTCACTTCTGTTATGTTAAATGTGCTAACAGATACTAGCCTTTTTCCTTGTGTATATTTATTTGAGCTATAAAAATCAATGTGATTAGTTGTAGCTTTCACCCATTTGTTGATGATCTAATCCCTGCTTTACTTTTGTATTATTCAGATAATTTTATATGCTTGTTTTATTCAGCTTTTCCTTGCATAATTTCTCATTTTATGTTTTTGAAATTTTCTGAAGGTTGCCATTATTGTGCTGAATGCAATGTTTTGTCTCTATTGTATTCGGTGGCAGCCATTTCACCACAAGATATTTTAATACTTTAGTTAGAACCTCACACCAGAAAGTTAACTATTTTGTGATTAACTTGATATAATTTGGCCCTCATGATAAAAGACAAATTTGGCAGCTGAATATATTGAAGGTCTAATATGACATCATCGGCCTTGCATATATCATTAATGTACTTGTTGCTGTGTATGTTTATTGTAGTGTTTTGTTTTCAGGCAGGCTATATATTATGTGAATGGTGGTTGGCATTTTGGTAGGTTTAAGTTTTTGTTTTAGTCTTACTATTGCTAAGGGCTTGATGTTAACAAAAAGCTTGTTACACAAATGTTGTTATGCTGTCTTCATTTAGTTATCAATGTATAGCTTCTAGTGAAACAGAATTATTAAATTTGATGGATACATTATGAATACATTATAAAAGATTAATTTTCAATTTCCACATCATGCAGAAATCTTACCCTTTTTTGATCGAAGAAGAAGTTATTTGAATTTCAGAGTTTTTTTTAGAGCACACACAAATTCATTTGCTTGCATTCAATTACAAATAGACACCAAAAGAATGGACAAATTACATTGACTTTGTTTGCTAAAAGTATTTCATTGTTTATATTTTTTCCTTACAGGGCTGAAGAGTTCCAAAATATGAATTCAACACTATTAGTTAATAATACTGTATTTGGTCCAGCATTAAATACATTAGATGCAAGAGTATATATATATTTAGCTGTTGTATTTGTTACTCTAGTGGTTGGTTTTCTTCAAGCCAGCTTTTTCTTCTATATTTCAAAACGAGCCTCACATGTCCTTCATAATATGGCTTTAATACTAATGATGCAGGCTCCTATATCTTTCTTTGACTCCAACACTATAGGTAAGTCGAACGTAATGTTTTTTCACATCCCTCTTAAATGAATCAGTACAATTTTGCCCCATTTTCAGGCACAAATAGATCTTTCAATATAATTTAAAGAACATTTCTGTATTAAACACAAAGCTAGTTTATGAAATGATGTGCAATGTCGTTTCCTATCTTTGAGTCCCACAAAGTTTATCAAAAACTAGATGAATCCTAATCTTGATGAAATATCCCATTAGTATTAAGAGTAAAGAAGTTCATAGAATATCCTATGTTATTAGTGTGAAGTTTAGAGTAATATTTACATGAACTGATTCTAATATTCTACTATATTTGGATGATAAATTGTTTGGAATTGTAATTATAGGAGCTGTATTAAGTCGTTTTTTAAGAGATGTCAGTATAATGGATTCTCTTCCTGCTTTATTTCTTGATTGTATTCAGGTTAGTAATACATAGAATTATCAAAATAACCTTATTCCTGTCAGAAATATGGTAAACATACCCAACTGGCCAATGTTATATCACATAGTTGTATTAGGGGTTTAAAAATTATCAGTAATCTTTAAAAAGTTCAATTTATAGTTTGGGTAGCAAACAGTTATGCAGTATATTTCATATGCCTTGTCATTGATTTACTTTTACAGTTATTAGACGTCAAGTTACACAAAATGATAAGTGACCCAGGGTAATATCATATGTTTCAGATATACAAAACTCCATTTGGACATTTTATGTGTGAGTTGATTTTATTTTATGTTGTTATATTTTCAGTCATTCAGTATATTATTTGGTACTATGTTGGTAGTTGGTATAGCTAATTATTGGTTATTTA
This sequence comes from Lottia gigantea, assembly GCF_000327385.1. NCBI lineage: Eukaryota > Metazoa > Mollusca > Gastropoda > Lottiidae > Lottia > Lottia gigantea. Next base: position 259,566 of record NW_008708986.1, read on the forward strand.
TATTAGTTATACCATTATTAATAACCTTCCTGATAGCTCGACATTATTATCTTCACTCCACTCAAGATGTAGAAAGAATTGAACTAGCATGTAAGTCAAACTCAGAATGTAATGAAAATCTATTAAAAATTTTATACAAATAGAAATTTGAAAGATACATGTTGGATGCATTAAAAAGAGGCTCAAAAAAGTCAGATTTTATTCAGAAATTTTGAATGAATGACATTGACACATTATACACATTTGGAGTGCACTATTTAGGTAGGAAGGTCTACTGAAGATTTGAATTGGAATCAATTGAGAAAAATAAGGTGCCCTCGAAGTAGGAGGGCATGCCATATGTGTTATAAAGACCTTGAAGGTCCATTCCGTCCTTGTCAAGGGGAGTGCTAACCGGCTCTCCTTTTTAATAACACAATATGATTGGTGGAGACAAGTAGCATATATACCCCTCTCTGTTTTTTAATTTTAGTATTTGGTTTCAAGATTTTATGTTATATTTTTTAGAAATAACAGTATTATTTATAAATTGTCAGCCTTTATTCTATATCATTATTTATGTTTTTCTTTATATTTTGTTATAAAACAAAAATAAGTTGGATCATTATTATATTGATTTTTTAAAGACTATTATATAATAGCTTATTTCTATTTCATATGAGTTATCTCCCTTTAATACTAGTTTTGTTATACTACCGGTATTCAGTTTCATGTATAGACTTCTTAAAGGTATACTACTTGGCCAAAATGAGTAATACAATAAATCCATAAAACTAAGTATTAATTCATTAAACTAAATAATTCATAGATATTCTTAGAATCGTCTTATATAGAGATTCTATTCTTTAGTCCAACTGATGAATATATACTCTTATTGACTAAGTTACAGACTTTAAATTTCATGTTCATTCTAAGAGATAGTATCTCTTTAATGATTAGTGTCTTTTATGGAAATTTGACAAAATTATGAGGAATTATTGAAACGTTAACAACAATTTTACAAAAAACCATTGAAAAATAATAATTTCTCAAGATTATCTGTAATAAAAATAAAATAATTTGTGCAGTTTAATAGCGATATAGCCTAAAGTTTAAAAATTAATCATATTATTTTTCTAAAATATGATATTTATTTGTAGCTAAAAGTGCAGTAGGAAGCCATGTTGTAAGCAGTATGGAAGGTGTACAGTCATTGAGAGTGTTTGGTGTAGAACAGAGATTTCTACATAATTTTGATGTTAATCAAGATCGTAGTACAGCAGCTTGTTATTTACATCTAGCAGCTAATAGATGGTTTGGTATGAGAGTTGATATGATAGGGTTTTTATTAATTGTTGGTGTTGTTATTGGTTCTATATTAGTTGTTAATTATCAAGGTAGGTTCACAAGATTTTGGAGGTTTTATTCACTTCCAATAAATCTTAAAACAAAATCAAGGTTCTATTGTCAGTGACATTAATACTTTACAAGTACATGTATATATAAAGAATGTTAGAAAGTCCCAGTTAAAGTATTTCGTTATACTGAAGAATACTTGAATAATAACTATTGTATACTATTGCATGAAATGATAAACGTCTTTTCCCTTGCTTTGAAGCGTAATTTGAGCTTCTGGACACTGATTGTCTTATGCCGTTGATATAAGGATCACATGTCTCATCCAGTATGATTGTTTTATTCTGTTAATTTTAGGATCATCCGTCTCATCCAGTATGATTGGTCTCTCATTCTTTATTCTGTTAATTTTAGGATCACCTGTCTCATCCAGTATGATTGGTCTCTCATTGTTTTATTCTGTTAATTTAAGGATCACCTGTCTCATCCAGTATGATTGACCTCTCATTGTTTTATTCTGTTAATTTAAGGATCACCTGTCTCATCCAGTATGATTGATCTCTCATTGTTTTATTCTGTTAATTTAAGGATCACATGTCTCATCCAGTATGATTGACCTCTCATTGTTTTATTCTGTTAATTTTAGGATCTCCTGTCTCATCCAGTATGATTGGTCTCTCATTGTTTTATTCTGTTAATTTTAGGATCACCTGTCTCATCCAGTGTGATTGACCTCTCATTGTTTTATTCTGTTAATTTAAGGATCACCTGTCTCATCCAGTATGATTGACCTCTCATTGTTTTATTCTGTTAATTTTAGGATCACCTGTCTCATCCAGTGTGATTGACCTCTCATTGTTTTATTCTGTTAATTTAAGGATCACCTGTCTCATCCAGTGTGATTGACCTCTCATTGTTTTATTCTGTTAATTTTAGGATCACCTGTCTCATCCAGTATGATTGACCTCTCATTGTTTTATTCTGTTAATTTAAGGATCACCTGTCTCATCCAGTGTGATTGGCCTCTCATTGTTTTATTCTGTTAATTTAAGGATCACCTGTCTCATCCAGTATGATTGACCTCTCATTGTTTTATTCTGTTAATGTTAGGATCTCCTGTCTCATCCAGTATGATTAGCCTCTCATTGTTTTATTCTGTTAATTTAAGGATCACCTGTCTCATCCAGTATGATTGACCTCTCATTGTTTTATTCTGTTAATGTTAGGATCACCTGTCTCATCCAGTATGATTAGCCTCTCATTGTTTTATTCCGTTAATGTTAGGATCTCCTGTCTCATCCAGTATGATTAGCCTCTCATTGTTTTATTCTGTTAATTTAAGGATCACCTGTCTCATCCAGTATGATTGACCTCTCATTGTTTTATTCTGTTAATGTTAGGATCACCTGTCTCATCCAGTATGATTAGCCTCTCATTGTTTTATTCCGTTAATGTTAGGATCACCTGTCTCATCCAGTATGATTAGCCTCTCATTGTTTTATTCTGTTAATTTTCGGATCTCCTGTCTCCTCCACCACGATTGGCCTCTCATTGTTTTATTCTGTTAATTTTAGGATCACCTGTCTCATCCAGTATGATTGACCTCTCATTGTTATATTCTGTTAATTTAAGGTTCACCTGTCTCATCCAGTATGATTGGTCTGTCATTATTTTATTCTGTTAATTTTAGGATCACCTGTCTCATCCAGTATGATTAATCTCTCATTGTTTTATTCTGTTAATTTAGGATCGCCTTTCTAATCCAGTGTGATTGGTCTCTCATTGTTTTATTCTGTTAATTTAAGGTTCACCTGTCTCATCCAGTATGATTGACCTCTCATTGTTTTATTCTGTTAATTTTAGGATCTCCTGTCTCCTCCAGCATGATTGACCTCTCATTGTTTTATTCTGTTGATTTAAGGTTCACCTGTCTCATCCAGTATGATTGGTCTGTCATTGTTTTATTCTGTTAATTTTAGGATCTCCTGTCTCATCTAGTATGATTGGTCTGTCATTGTTTTATGCTGTTAATTTGCTCAATGTACAACAACCAGCTTTGAGGAAGTCAGCTGCTGTCCATTTTAAAGTAGGTACATTTCTTGAGCATAATAAAATAGACTTCATATACCTATGTTAATGCATGTATATAGCCAAAATTAGTTGAGACAATATGTAAAAGTTATATAGACACAGCTTTACGGAACAACAATCACTGGTTAAAGTTTTATGACGTTGCATAAAACTTTAACCAGTGATTGTTGTTCCATAAAGCTGTGTCTATATATCATACTCACAATTGCTAAATGCCATTCAAAGACAATAAATAAAAGGTCATCATAATTAAATTAAAGTGTACAGCACCAATTCAGATTGCAATCTGTTTAAGGGGTTACAAATTTAATGATGTCATGAGTGATAATTGCATGCCGAGCAGTTAATAATGCCCTAGTAGTGATGAATGTCTAAATTGTTGCAGAACCTTTTTATTTAATCGAATGAGAACCATAAGATAATGCCAAATAATTAGTTGACTCTATTAATTTAATCATTCTATATTTTGTTGTTATTGAAGATGAGTTCTGTAGAAAGATTGTTTCAATGTTATCAGATAACACCAGAATTAGATTTATCAGAAACTGATGTTAAACCCAGCATTAACTGGCCACAATATGGTATTTTAACATTAGAGGGTGTTACTTTAACACAGACATCTAAAGGTCCTAATGTGTTAAAAAGTGTTTGGTGTTGTATTAGAGCAGAAGAAAAGGTTGGGATATTTCTATACTGAATATTGAAAATTAGCAAAGATATGTGTTAGTTCCAGTCAATAAGTGAAAAAAAAATTTTTATAAACTCACAGACTAATTAGACATCTGAATTATCAGTTCCAATGTTATGCAATGAAAATGAAAAATATTTCCTTTTAAAGTCATGATACAGCCATTTTTTTTGTTTCCAGAAAATGTAGACATTTATTTGAAAGTTAAGATATTCAAAAGCTCTGAACAAAGGAGTTCTCCCATTTTCTGATTGACTTCTGGAAATGATTTTGACGACAATGTAGAAATTACATGTGGTTGAAATGAATGTGAAAAATTTCTCTTTGAAATGAAACAGGATCATATGGAAATGTATGTTATATATATATATTATAGATGGGTATGTTGTTTAAATCTGCTGCTGAACAGAGAGCGTTTATATGTATATTATATCGTATGATAGATTATCTTGGTGTAGTTAGAATTGATGGTATAGATATACAGAATATTAGTTTACCTCGATTAAGAGATAAAATAGCTGTAATACCACAGGTCAGAAAATAACTTTTGCGTCCATGGTACCTTATCAGGTGAAATTTTCAAATGTGGATATGAGTTATTTCAGAACCTCTGATATACATTGCCTCAAATCGCTTGTCTTCATATAATTAACAAGGTGTTGAATACCAGGACATATTATCTTATAGATAACCTAAATTGATTTAGATGTTTAACTTCATGTTGCTAAATGTCAAAATTATATTTGAATGACTTGAACCCCAAATATTAATAATACTAGTCACCTAGATGTAGTTTTAACTTTAACAAATAATTATGATATAAATACTAACACTAAGCTATGAAGATCTGTTGCTTTGTTTTTTTCAGAATCCCACATTATTTCTAGGAACAATCAGACAGAATATTGATCCTATATCAAGATATACTGATGCTCAAGTGTGGAGAGTTCTAGAAGAGGTATGTGTTTAAAGTAATATTTATAGCTCTAGGGTTGGTATACAGCCCTTGTCTACCAGAAAATTGTTTCTGTATTACTGGTATTAGCAATTGAAATGGAAAATTGTTTTTTTCTCATCAGCAGTTTAGATGGTATCATCAGCTCTTTAGATAGAAAAGGCTGATAGGGAATAGATCAAAATGAATCATAATCAGGTGTAAGATTTATATTGTATATTGTCTCTATGTTGTAGGTGAATCTATCATCATTTGTAGAATCTTTACCCCAGAGACTATATACAGATATCACATCATTTGTTGATTTATTTACTGTTGGTCATAGGCAATTAATACGCCTAGCTAGAGCTATGTTACGACAAAATAAAATTATTATATATGAAGAACCATCATCCAGATTAGATACCAGGTAGGTTTTTGTTTTGTTTATCTAATTGTTGATCCTAGATTTGAGTGTCAAGGCCAGCATTTGAAAATTAACTAGATGTCCAATCACTTGTATAAAACACTCAAACCATCTGAAGCATAAAAATCAAGCTATCCAATCCATATCTCATAATCACATATCAAATCAATTAATCATGTAATTGTTGCAAGCCAACCTAGAGGGTGTAAGAAAATAATCAAGAAACTATACAATTTATATATATTCTGTTTTAGATGTAATGGTATAATATTGTCCACATTAAAAAGAAAATTTCGTAAAAGTACAGTGATACATATGTCTCATTTACCAGATACTGTTGTAGACTATGATAGAGTTATGGTAATACATTTATATTATTTTGTTTATGGTTTGTTTATTTTTTTGGTTGTCACATTTTGGAATTTGGGATGCATTTTGATAAGTGTTGACACTTTGCTAAACTAAAGTAAATTTTGTGTGATTTCTAGCCTTTTCAGTGCAAAAACTGATGAGATTTTATAAATGGATTCCAAAATGTCCAGCTTCTTCAACATTAAACCTGCTGCGGACGAGAGGAACTAGCTGAGCTGCCTGCATTAAGAGGCATTAACGGCTCATGTGGTATCATTATGGTAACCGTGAATGAAGCAATTTTAGAAAATCAACTTTCTGAACATGGCAAGACTATCCGTGTCTATACGCTGTTTATTCTGTGGAATTCCAAAACAGGGAAATGAGGCCATTTTGATCCAAACCTTCTTTGGTTGTTTTCGTTGACGTACAGAATTGGCCGAAGGTTTCTAGTGAGACAATAGCTCAGTGCTCTCGTCTCCGCTGAAAAAAGTAGTAAGATTATTGCTCAGTTGACAGCCTCTTGAGGCATGAAGCTCAGCTAGTTCGTCTTGTGGCAGGCTTTATCATTAGTGTCAGTTTTAAAAGAATATGAATAACTGTTGAGTTGCCTGCATTTATCAGCTAGTTTGCCTTTATATGAATAACTAGTATAGCTAATGTATCTTTATGCACAGGCAGCACAGGGATTTCCTGCATAAAAACTTCACATAATGCACTTATTGATTATTAACACATTATTTTTTCTTTGTAGATGGTATCTGATGGTAGAATACAAGAAGTAGATACTCCACATTTATTACTACAGAATAAAAACAGTCAGTTTTATAAACTAGTCAATGATCTAGCTATATCTAATATTGATAAACTAAAACAACTGGCTCGTGATAAATACCAGAATAAACCATATATTTCACCACCTATTAATCCTGATGATTTCGACAATAACATAGTGCCAAGGTTAGAAATACGAAGCCCTAATGATATCATTGCCTTGCCTTCATTCCATTCATCAAGATTAGTAGGAGTTTTAAATCATTTACCTACCAACAAATTCTCAACCAATAGAATATAAGTTTTCACAAACTAACAAACTGTTGACCAATAGATTTAAAGTTTTAACCAACCACAAATTTCTCAACCAATAAACTTTAAGATTAGTTGAAGTTTTAAATCATTTACCAACCAATAGCCTTTTTCACCAATTACTAAAATTCTCAACCAATGGAAAATAAGTTTCACCAACCAACAAGATCTCAACGAATAGAAAAAATGTTTCCACCAAACAAGGTCTCAACCAATGTTTAACAACCACAAAATTCTGGTCTATATACTTTTGTTTATTTAATAAGAAAAGGGAGGTCTTGATTTAAACAATATTCAAATTCTTTAATTACATGTAGAAATATTTGGCTGAGAAGATTAAAGTGAAACACCTCAGTTGTACATGTCAGTAATATATAATCCTTTTGTTCAAACACTAGTCTTAATTAGAAACCTCAACTATAAACCTAGTCTTCATCATGTTCAGTGCCTTATTGCCTATACTATTTAATTTTTTGTTTTGTATATTATTCTATTAAGAATTGTATATTTTTGTATATTTTATACCACACAACGTAATAAATTTATATTATTAATGTTATTTGAATGCTGTATTTATAGCTTTATGTTGTCTATAACATGAGTTCTTGCTCCATCAAGTTCTTGGCATGATGAGTACGCATTTCTTTTACCAAAGAAAAGACAGAAATTTTTGAAATATTTAATAGTAGTTTATATTGTAAAGTCAGTTATCTCCCCTATGATCTTACGAGCCAATGTAAGGCAGAGTTCAAGTTATCATATCGAACAAATAGTGCCTGTGGTTTCCGATGTAGATAAGCGTGTGAAGTTCGATGAACTTGAATAAGTCATCTTCACTCCTAATTCCAGTTGACCTAGCTGTAAAAGGGTACGGATAATCCAGGAAAGATAAATGCCAAGAGTCTTGGTCAAGGATCAGCTGGTAGAAATGACCCTTCATTGTGAACCTAAGTTATTGTGATTGTAAAATGGCATTTATGTTGAAATTCTAGAACTCAGTATTGAAGGTAATGAAAATAATCATCATTAACAAAATTTAATAACAAACAAAAAATGATAATATACAATAATAACAATAACAATATCAACTTGAACACATACCATTTAGTAAAATGATGTGAATTTGATAACAAATATCAAAGAATACTTATACTTGTTCTACTAATATACACAGGTGTATGATAATTTTAGTCTTGTGAAATTAGTTGTAATAATGAAGGTTTGGTATAGAAGGTACATACAGAGGCTGCTCTGTTAGTAAGTTCTGCACGTTCAGGATTTATTGAATCAATCGGATCTTAGATAAAACAAGTTGAAACAGAGTTCAGAACATGTTACATGAGTGCCGAAAAAATAGTAAGTGTAGACAGAATTCAGAATCCATTTTGACACCACAGCAGGAATAATGGCATTGATTATGGATGATTCAAACACGATGGATTATGACTGTGTTGACAGGATGGTGAAGGATTCTCTTGCTTAACAATGTAACATCAAATCATGAATCATGAATAATATCAATAATTGAGGTCTAGATGAGTAATGATTCTAGTAAATTGAGGTAAAAATTAATATTGATTTGAAAACAGATCAGTGGACCAAATGAATCAAAATTCAAAGCAGATCATCATGATGACTTTATGTAATTATTCACCATGATTTAAAACACAAATAAGTGACAATGAATTATGGGTCTATGTATGTAAATTGAAGGAATGAATTTAATGAATATCAAATCACATTTTGATTCTATACAAATCATCATGAATTTAAGATTTAATAACAGAGTATCATGAATTTTGGATTTAATATCAATTCGAAATGAATTATGAATTCGAAATGAATTATGATTTAATATCAATTCGAAATGAATTATGATTTAATATCAATTCAAATGAATTATGATTTAATATCAATTCAAATGAATTATGATTTAATATCAATTCGAAATGAATTATGATTTAATATCAATTCGAAATGAATTATGATTTAATATCAATTCGAAATGAATTATGATTTAATATCAATTCGAAATGAATTATGATTTAATATCAATTCGAAATGAATTATGATTTAATATCAATTCGAAATGAATTATGATTTAATATCAATTCACAATTTTGTCATTACATTAAATTTAAACTAATGGCTTTATAATTCTAAATGTGTCACAATGAAATATGAAGCTTGAATATGAACTTTCCTTGACTAAATACTTCTTTTTCGAACATAAGGGAATCACTGGGATGAAATTGATTCTGGATATCGAAGGCTATCCTGGACAGGTCTGACTAAACCCCAATTTAAAGGCTGTCTCTATCACATTTTGGGGAGTTGAGTCTAAAAAACACACATAGATTTCTCTTCTGGCACCTCTTGTTAATTTACGCCTGAAAATAAAAAGATATTTCAGTCAAGTTATATAATTTTTATTCAGACTTATTTCAAAACATATACAGGCCTATTTGTATTGTCAATCCATTTACAAGAAACTATAGTTTCTACAAGCCACACTTACTGAGACTACAATGAAGAAATACAACTTACCCGACAACCCAATATGTTAGTTGTTGTTGTTTTGATTTTTTCCCGTCTGGTGAAGAAAGAGATGAGAGATGAAATAAAACACCATGTTCTTTTACATCAACTAAATTATCTTCAGGAAAAAATAACACTTCACGTTCACTTGTCACTAATTTCTGTAATGAGACATAAATCAATAAAAATAAAACATACGTCGTAATATCATAGTACCTGCTATTATCTTGAAAAATCATAAAACATTTCAATTATCTAATATTTGTAAACTGGTACTGTATGGGGAATCCTATCTTTATGTTAAAAATATTGTCTCCATTTATCCCATTGAACTTCCACTTGTTCAAATTTTTATTATTCTGAAAATTCATTATTCTATAACTACTAACTTATTATTAATATTTGCACAAGTTAATTCAACTTCTTTAATGATAGCACTTTTACTGACAAATGACATTTCAAATGACAATATTTCTTACCTTCAAATCTCGAGATTCTTGAAACATTTGTTTAATATGAAAGCAGGATTTGTAGAAATTAGAGATGATTTGAGATTGAAGAGCTGGTATGTCTGGTTTATCTTTAGCACTAATATAAATACCTTCTATAGTATCAAACTGACAGAAATATAGTAGAGAGTTATCTACCCCTCTTGATAGTCTGAAAATAACAAAGATTTAAGTTCAAAAATATTTTAAGAGTAGTAAGCCACTTATTGTCACTATATGATACCAGACATCCTTTTTGTAATGCCCCCATTCATAATATAAGCATTATATTGGTATTTTCATTATGACTAATCAAAAACACTAATAACATTAGACAGAATAGTATATTATTGTCAATTTTCTTATTCTTCATTCCTCAAATATTAACTGTGATTGAAAAAAAAAAAAACTTACTTTAAACCAAAATCTTCAAACCACTTATTACTAGTGGTATTAACTATAGGACTGTGGAGGTCAGCAAATAATCGACTTGTTCTAGAACTCTACAATATAATAAAATGGTATTGTTATTGAAGATAAAAAAAGCTAAATGCACTAAACATAGGTTGTGAAGAAAAATATCAGGGATTCAATATAAATTCTAGTAATTCCATATGAAGGCTCAAAAGTCATCTAAATTCAAGATGGTCAATGACCTGTGTGCTTTGTGCGAAAAAGATGCATATCTATCAAATCTGTTTACCATCCTATATTGATTTATCACAATTAGCCCACTGTTTATCAACATTATATTAAAGCTGTATACCTTAAATAAACTATCATTACTACTGCCACTAGAAGCATCAGAATCTACCGAGGTTTTGCGTTGTAACAGATCATGACGTGGTGAAGAAATTATTCTAGCTGATCTCAACTCATTTTCACTATCAAATCTTTTCTGCCCTGAAACACATATTTATTATCATCAATATAAGCAGAGTATTTACTTTCAGCAGAGAGGCATTTGATTTTACAAAATTTCGACCATTGGCACCTTAAATCAAATTTCCTCAGTATTCCATTCAACCAAATTGTAATTGAATGCAGATAATATTGATCTTGAACTTTGGCCAAGATCCAACATTCTCAAGAATCTATATAGTTATTTTACCATTTGCTTGTTTGTTTGTTTTTTTCTTTCTTTCTTTGACTGCCACTTATACAAAGAAAAGGTTTTAAATGCTTACCTAATTTTGAGAATGATGAAGAAAGATCTGATATTGAATGATGAGATTTCATATTTAAACTATCAACACTTTTAGTTAGAGGTAGACCACTGCCATTAAATCTACAAGTATGGAAAAAACAATCATATCATTCTAAATAGCTAAGTCAGAACGATATCATAGCATGTTATTAAGTTAATTCTTCCATCGAAGGCAATAAAATAACCCATTCCAGGCTAAATTATTTAGATTTTCTTTTTGTAGTTTACAGATGCAGAACACATTAATCTTACATGAATATGAAATAAATTCAGAAATACAAAACTCTGACCAAGAATATACAAAAAAACTACATACCTAGCCTCATATACAGTGGTATAACTGGATGTTAACGTCTGTAATAATGTGGCTTTTGCTTGATCTATATAGAATGGATCAGGAACAGTAACTCTATTCCGTCTGATAGCGCAACCTCCAGCCTCTAATAATACTGCATAAATACTGTATTTCTGTAAATAAACAGGATTTACAATTGGACTCACAATGATCATTTTTAGTATATTTATACAGTTATAATTAAAAAAAACAACTTTGTCTCAATAAATCAAATGTTCTTTTATATCCTACTAAGTGTAACATTCTTTTTCATTTTTTCATAGGATCTTGCACTTTTAATTGAATTAATAATTTGATATGAATATGTGTTTATACATCCTTTGAAAGGCTATGACAAGAGAAAACTAGTCAGGAAATGTAAAATTAATGTATGTCAAATAATGTCTTCTAGGTGAGCAAACATGTAACCTATTTACTCCCGGAGCCATTTTAACACTTATATACAGTAATAAACAGTTTAAAACTTACCAGTCCTACAACAAGTAGAAACCATCGAGCATCAGGTTCAGAATAACCAAATACATTATTAATACCAGATACATCACAACAGAACTGGGAGGGATACACTTCTCTCCATATAACTAACTGATTCAAGGCACATTTACTAGTCAAGGGCAGTAATCCATGGTATTGTAGATATAAACTAATATCAGTTAGGTGTTCTTTATTTAAATGGTTACATAACAGATAATCCTGCAAAAAATAGCATATAGTTGATTTTTTATTGTATATTTATTCAACATTTTGAGTTGAAATCTATTTTTTGAACCAGTAGGCCATTCTCATTATTCAATTGGTCCAGTATGTTATTGTTAAACTCAACCAATCCAATACATTCAAATAACATATTGTGCAAAACATCGCCTACAATATTGTTTACTGAAAAATTCACCATTAAAGAAATTTTTGTGCACAAACATTCCAATAGGGATAAACAAGAAATATGTAAGACATATGTCTGAATTATGAAGCTATTTGAAAAATATCAGCTAATCATACCATTGCCAACACATCTTAAATAGAATCGATTGAGCATGAAAGATGTTAGGAATATAAAAAATAATTCAATTTTCCTCGCTATATATCTAGCCATATCATTGAAACAAATCTTGGGTGATTTGAAAAATCACTAGCAATTATCGATGAAAATGGGGATAACATTTAGTTTAAAAGCTATGTTAAAAGGATTTAAATGGGTTTACTTAAAATCATCTGAATCAAAACTGATAAATTTTACGCATTACAGATTTCCAGTACTTTACTAGAAAGATGGCTAGACAAGAAAACATCCAACTACATTATCAGTTAAAATATTATTTTTTTTTTTTTCATAGCAGTACTTATTTAATTTTAAGAACTAAACTAAATTATATTATATAAATGTGAGCTGAACATCACATGACAATTGGCATACTATATAGTATATACTGTATAATTGCGGATATAATGTACTGTTCCCTTTACATGCCTAGAATAATATTAATACAAGCAAGTTAAAAATTTACCTTATAAAACAGACAGGAACCTAATATAGTATATGATCTTCTTAAACCATAATAACTATCAGACTGCAAATATACAAATATTATAGTAAAAAAATTAGATGATACACTTAACAATTATAGCGTCAGCAGTAGTTTTAAATAGGTAGGAAAAGCCATATTTGCTATAACAAACCACATACATGTATCATATTCTCTACCATTGGACAAAAATACATGATTCATTTTTATTTGTTAATCAGTATGCTCTATGTATTGATAGTAAGACATTAACTTACCATTTCAACAAAATCACCTGATTCAAAATCACTGAGAATACCATTTATATTGAGCTGGAAAAAACAGAATAAAAGGTGTAAACAATACAAATATTATTGAGTTTCTCTATAAATATTTTGAAAATGAGTATAATAAATTCCCTAAAAAGGCATGTATTCTAAACAAAATTTGGCTAAATACCTGATGTGTTCAATGCATTATATTGTACTGAGAATTTCCAATTATCATGTTCCAGAAAATGATGTTCTGATTAAAAGATAGGAACATTTAGAAGTTCATAAATGCAGATTGAGGAGACCATAAATGATGAACTTACCAAGACGTCTGGAGGTAGTGGAAGATATTGCACATGATTGGTGTGAGTTAATAATCTATTTATAGAACACGATGCCGGAGTAGGACTAGTTAAATCAGTATATATATTGTCTATACCACACTTTATAGTAATACCAAATATACTATTTAACTGTTGATGATTGGATACTGTTTTAAAAGCACTTTCTATAGAACCGTATAATACTTGTAATAATCTCACTATATCTTCTTTTAATATATTTAATAGATATTTTGATATTCTGAAGAAAAAAAACCATAAGAATTTGTAATGATCTTCTATTGTTTCATACAATAAAAAAAGAATCCTGATAAATTATCTTGCATTTCGTGTGATTGCCATATCTGTCAAAACTAGATTTTTATGGGGTTTTACTCCCTTTGAGCTAGTATATGATGTGCTAAAATCACTCCATTTCTGCTTATGTTTCTTTGATACATGATGGCTTAACTATTTCCAACAGTGTTTCTTGGACAAAAACTTGATATGTAATTGCAGACAGTTTGCCGTGAAACAGTAGAAAAGTTCTATAACGCTTCAAGATTCAGTCCAAATTTACCTTTTTTCTGAGACAGCAAATATAAGAAGATCTTTTCCTTCAGAATGACAACATATATTATAGACTTCATCTTGTATCAGAACTGAAGTACTGAAAATATAATATATATTTTTAACATATACATAATTATACCTTAACAAGAATTCTAAATTTCCAATATCCCTTAATTGAACAGAATTTTTCCTGATGAAGATTGCTCATACTTATTCAACAATTATGAAAAAAATAATGAAAATAAAAATCTTGATGGTGTCCTGACAAAAGTTCCCTTATTACACACTGCATGATGTTATCTCTCTATGAGGCTATTAGTAAAGACACAGTACTTACTTCTGTACACTAGTATTGGTGAAATCTTTAATAGTATGACATACAGTGTAGAACATTCCTCTCATGGCTAATAATAAACCTTCTGACACTGGATATTGATAGACTATATCATCCTATAACAGAATATAAAGATTTCAGTTGCTGAATTTTTTTAAATATTTTAATGGGTACATATATCAGTGGTGTATGAAATGGTACTATGGGGGGAAAAAATAGACTTCATAATATTTTTCAGTTTTGTGGTGCTTGGGACAATGTACTTTGGAAGCTATGAATTTCAAGACTATTTTGCATTTTTGAATAGTCAAATAAATTCATACCAATTTCTAACTCAAAACTAGCTATCATGAATTGTACAGGACCAAACAGGATCAGAATTGAAAGTCTTTTTCATTCAACAAGTTTGATAAATAGAGCAATATATCATGCAATGTATATAGACATTTTTTGTTCAATTTACAAGATAAACACAGATGTGCATTTGTATATATTGATAACAATTAAAGTTAAATGACAATTTATTCTCTATAGCTCTGTAGTAATCCAATATAAATACACATATATATTAGATGTCTTACTCCACCTTAAACTAATATATACTATACATGTGTCAATATACATTATGAACTGTTTATTTACTTTCATTTTAATTTCACCACAAAATCTACAATATTTAGGAGAAATTCATTTTGTTACAGAATTGTTATCAAAGTTCTGAAATATATCTCACCTTATCAGAGCTGTTTTCTGATTGGATGTTTTCTAAAGAGGTATATAAGACGAATGATGATTGATTCAGTGAATGGTTGCTATGGTCACCGGAAATAACATTAATCAATTGGTCAGTTTCAGCACCTTGTTTCTGCTGTAATGAATGCTGACCAGATGGCATTGACTGTAGTAATAATCGTACCTGTATAACAAACCAACAAGACTGGTCAATTGGGAGAAAATCATAACTCTCACGTTCGTCTATAAGAACATAATTTGATTCAGGATTCAGAAGCAGCATGTGGTAATACATCATATCATATTCAGCGAATGGTGCCAATGACTGATTGTACAAACAATGGAAAGAGATATAACCCATACTCTGAGTTTCAATGTCTTAGAATTTTTGACATGCACAGTTAGTTGCAGAGATTCATTTTATGCCTGCCAAATTGATCAGCTGGTTAATCAGAGACAGGATTGATGATTGAACATCAATTGAAGAAATAAAGTTTGTGTACCTTTGAGGTAGAAGAAATTGAAGATAATAATACATCTATATTGGTCCTTGTTACTTCATGTCCATTTATACTCTTTAACCAATCACCTGTAGAAGAATGAATGGATGAATGGAATCGAATGAATGAAATCAAATGAATGGAATCGACTGAATGGAATCGAATGAATGAATGAATGGAATCGAATGAATGAATGAATGAATGGATTCCTTCATTCTTAGGTTTCTTCTACATGGCTAATTTTCAACATTTCATATGAGAGAAATGTGTGCCAATTTTCTCTGAAATTTTCAATCTTTCACTCTATTTTAGGTACTGTTGTACTACATTAATTAAAAATCAGTTTAAAAATCAACTCATGTACATTTCATATTGATTCAATTTTTTTTTACAAAGAAACAAATATAATGTATTTGACTAAGCAAATAAAGTATATTTACTTAACAAAATCAAGAGGTTTGAACTAAGTGACTTTTTAATATAATCAAGTCAAAGTGTCCTAAAAGGTATTCAATATTTAAAGAATGAATGTGGATCTTGTTAATATCGTTATCGGAAAATAAACACTGGTTTATCATGTGACAAGACAAATGGCCTGGGTGCAGGGCTCATCGCCATCATGGTTCCATGAGTTTTGGATATCACAGCCATGAAAACTACAATTTTTTGCGTTATGACATATTTTCACCACTATGGTATTGTGCTTTTACACCTGCACCTAATTATGCTACAAAGGCTTCTGATATAAGGCAGTATCATTACCTATTTGAATATCTTTAACTTTAATGGCTGGACCATCTGGTGACAGACCTTTAACATAAACCGGTTCCTGTACACCATTATATCCTAACTGTTGCCCTTGACAACCTGGTATTATACCAAGAATGTGTTCGCACAAACTTGTGTTATTGTTCACACATCTCTGAACACTTGTAGAACGCTTTGATTCTGGATCTACGATTAATAAAACATCTTTAACACTGGTTGTCATGGTATCCACACGACATTCTACACAGTCACATCCCGATAGTGTATCAATACTGTCTTCAATATTCTTTTCATCAAATAATTTGACCTCTTTCCGTTTCAGAAACTGAGAAAATTTGGAAGCCTTTTTAGGGGATTTTTCTGATTTTAAAGATGGCTGCACCTCAGCATCGCTAGAATATCCTGTATCTTCACTATTTGAACATGGAAAGCGACTGTTTAATGATTGGTTATCTCCCCAATTGTCAATAAAACTTTCAAAATCCAAATCTTTACTTTTTTCCACCTCAAAAATGAAGAGTTCTCCTTTTTCATCCGCTTTCTCCAACCATGGTGATGTTTGATACACAGGGTCTTTAAATGCACTGCAATAAAAAAAATTTATCAAATGAGTTATTTTTTCTAATTTCAGATCAGCCTCAGAACAGAAGAAAACCCAATATCAAGACCCTTAATCCTAATTTCTAAATAAAGTGTCTGCTCCACCCTAGGCCTGTACATTTGGGAGAATCAAACCCTCCCTTCCCCGAAATCCAACCATGAGTCTAACAGTTGAAATCAGTAAAATTCTTAAGAACAATCCATCTGATTTATATGCATCAAAGAGTTTAAAATAAGACCTGATAAGAGGCTTAATTAATCAATATAGATTGGTATAAATGATAAGTTACATCATCCAGTATTTTATAATGATATGCTATGTACCAGAGTTTTTGTAGTTGAATAATGATCATGTGTTGTTTTGGCAATATGAGTTCCTAAATATGCACATAAGTTATTCTTAAAGTATGACATATTAAAATGTTGTTATTCTTCAGACTGATCAAGGGAAATCATTCCTTTGCAGATCCAGTCTTTTATAACCTACAATCTAACCAAATGTATGCTGAATTTCAAACTATAAATCATTATCTAGAAATAAAATATCATAGGCAAACAGACAACCCTTGCCAAGTTTAAGCAAATTAAAGACTCATTTCATTCCAACCAATACATAAAATATAACTTCATTTATCTTTTTCAAGTCGAACATCTTTAGGAATTTGTAGAAAGATAAAACTTTGATTGAAGATAATCTATTTCTGGGAAAAACGCATTTTTGCTTAACTCTTTGGAACTACCACTTTAAAACAAATACATGTACAATATACACTTTGATAAGATATCTATTTATTACATCAATTTGATTGATAACAGAGGAGAGGTTTAATATGGATATTACTTGATAAGAAGGGCAATATTTGTAATAATGTACAGTAGATAATGTTAAATTGACATCAAAATAGGCTATATATCTTTATTATACAGCTAATGAAGTTTAATAACAGTAAAATTTAAAAATCACAATAAGTATGACCCTCTGTTTGACATCTTACTGGTCTCATGAATATATGTAACATTTGATAATCAAAGTACAGCATTAGAAATGGGCCTCTTCTGTATTGTACGAAATTCCAATGAAATATATTTGGTATGAATTTTGACAAAAAGGGAACTTCAATTTAAAATTTGAATAAAACCAATACAAAATATTAATCCCTACTTGGGATTGACCACTGAAGATTGTATACTGAATCTCTTTTGTAGGTTTATAAATACATGATCAACCACAAGAACAGATAAAAGCACCTCATTCAATGAGTCTCAAAAATATGTCAAGACACATATCAATTAATGGTGCTCTTCTGTATCAAGCAAAATAGTTTAATGTGTTGCTCTTTTGTTGTTTTCTATTTTTTCTATACTAAAAATCACAATATAGATGTAATAAAATATATAATATAAGTTATCAAATAACAGTAATAAATATTTCTGTTTAATTATTTTACAGTTAATGTCAGACAAAATATCAATAAAAATATCACTCACGGACTAAAATATTTCAAAATACCACAAGTATGTGAAATTCAATTTAAATTTTACCCCTTCTAAGATATTTTAGCTGTTTTTAATAGATGCAAAGCCATTTTAAAACCAAACATAATATTCACACAACACAATAAAATTTGAATTACTGAATAAATACTTAATAAACCAACAAAAAACTTCAAGATATACAGAAACATTATCTCAAATATTTGAAAAATAATAAATTAAAAACAAACCTCCTTATTTCAATATTATATCCATTAAAAACACCAGTATATATCTGATTGTTAGCCATTGAAACTTACTACAGTAAATGATCTTTGACTAAATAATGTCTTCCACTCTACAGGTGTGGTGAACTACAATATTTGAATGCAATACCATGTACAAATATTGACCCAATTCTCACCAAGGTGTCAAATGATTTCTGTCAAATTTTAAACATTTTTAAACACTTGTTTAAAGAGATTGAACGACTTGACTTCACCACACATCTTTAAAATTCAAATTTAAATCAAGTTGTAATCACTGGTTATATCATTTGTTGTTCTTCTTAAAACAGTGCAAAGTTCACAATACAATAGACTTGGTTCATATAATATATTACTCCTGTTCTATCTATCTTTAATAAGCCAATCCTTTTAAGAAACAGTGATCTAATATCACAATTCTAACTTAAAGTTTTGAATAAATGTCAAGCTTTTGAACATTAAGTGCAGATGAATACATATTTGAAGAAATAACTTAAAATCACCAAAAATCTGATTAGGAATTAAATGACACTAAAAGTTTAAAACTAAAAGAGTTTAACAATAAGTGATTTAGACATGACATCAACAGTTTAATTTGTAAACTTTGGTATAAGTTAATCATTGGTAGATAAAGATATATCAAGTAAGATTACAACTTCAGTCTACATTATCCAACAACTAATTATTTCTGACTAAACACCAATCAAATTATAATCATTAAAGAGACAGCCTCACTTCTGCTTTGTTTTATTAAATTAAAATAAAACTCCCAAACAGCATGATTTCTAAATCAACAAAAACTGCCTCTGCCCCCTTTAATGACCAAAGTTGTCCTAGATCCTAATGAAAGAATCTAGCAATCATTTACTCAAAATGAACACATGATAAAGCTATTCCATAAAAAATTCAAGCTATGACTATGGATTGATCTCCAATTGAAAAATCTTTAAAAACATTATGTCCTAAAATCAATTATAGAATTTTAAAGAATAAAGTCAAGGTCTTTGTCAAATCTCTGCCTGACCAGTTACTACATTTAACCTTCCACGATTCTCAATTCACATTGTCAATTTTCACAGATCATTCACTTACTTGACATGAAATAAAATTGACAACAGATCAGAATTGTGTAATAAATCAATCAACCAGTTAAATCTATACTGGTCAATCAATTTTAATTGAAAATAGTAGTCATGGAGTGTTTGAACATAACTCTTATAAAACTACTCCTTTACATTCAGAAACAGTTTAACGGATGTATGCTGGAAACTTGAAAACAGGTCAGATAGTATGTTAACTGAATAGATTAATACAATCAGACAATGGTTGAAATAACATCCTACAGAAACAATGTACAACATGATGTATGCCTAATGAAATTCAGGTTTGGTTGGTAGTTTATTTAATCATCAAAGAATCAAAAGATAGTTAAAAACTTTCTTGCTCTAAACAATGATAGCCATACTGAATAGATATTGCCTAAGGTAGCTTCTAAGATAACTAGGTTCAGTATTTTAGAGGTATATTTATTTTCATGGGGGAAAGATGTAAGAGGCCATTAAAGCTACTTTCCCAAGCCTTAATCCACCAAGCATTTACTTAACAATATAATAATAATTTATTTTATTTCAGTCTACATCATCTAGTACATTTAAAACACGAACATAATACATTAATTAACAGATGCCAGCAGATATTGACTTACAGATACTATGTATAGGCAGTTATATGCAAAATAAAACAGTTCACTGTATAATATAAAGTAAAATATAAAAAAGTAAAAAAGAATTCATATGTGTTGGTAAAAACACCCCTAATTTTTAAAAAATGATCAGATAGAAACGTGGTTCACCAATCAAAATAGGCTTTTTCATAAAAGAGGAGTTTTTCTATACTCATAAATAACATAACTATTATACGAGATTTACCTACTAACATGGTAGAAATATTTAACAGTTTAGGATGCATATGATAAAGAATAATAGAGATTCTTGTCATAAAAAAACTATATTTTTGTCTTTTTTCTCCATTTTTGTCAGGCTGTCTCTTTAACTAGTATAACTATCTCAGACACTTGAGTGATTCATTATAGACATGACTAAAGGTGTTAGTTTACAAACAACTACTCATTTTACATTGTGAAAACTATTATCTTGCAGATGCGTTCAATGAATTTTTAAACAATCTTAAAAATATTTCTAATTCAAGGGCCAAGGCAAAACCTAAAAAACAGTTCATTAAATTATTATCAAATAGAACAAGATCTCATCGACTGTAGTGTCCACAAGTGCCTACAAACCAAATTTGAAGCATTTCTTACAAAGTCAAGGGCAAGAACTCTTAAACCATTCAACCAATTATTACCAATTTCAAACCTGACTAAAATCTCATCAATATATACATGCATACTAAGTTTCATCAAGATCGGATAAAAGTTGTAGCCTTTATCATGCATACAAGCCAAATTCAACGTGTTTTTACTAAATCAAGGGCAAAACTCTGAAACCATTCATCTGATTATTACCAATTTTGAACTTGACCAAGATCTCATCAATATATACATGCATACTAAGTTTCATCAAGACCAGATAAAAATTGTAGCCTTTATCATGTATACATATCATGTTTGATCAAAAATAAGTAGAGAGAAACACATTGTATGGATACTCAGTAGTATAGTAATCATTTCTTAGTATTTATCTTTAATATCAATTCATTATAACTAATGACAATTCTGAATGATTTGAAAAAAAAATAGTGACTGTCAAAATTACAAAAGTAAAACGTAAGAGTAATTTATTACTAAAATTCATTGCAAGAATTCAACATAAGAATATGGCCTACATTGTGTTCCATAGAAATTTTCTGCTGACATGGAATCTGCTAGTTTATCAATTTTAATTATTATATTGAATATCTGTAGAATCATGTAAAAAATAAAAAAAATTGCTGTTTTTTTAATTTTGATGAAATTTGGTAATGAATCCTTATATGCACGGATATATGTTCAACTACTGTACAATATTTACTGAAGCAGCTTAGATGACCGAAAAACAATGAGTTACCGTTATTTCGTCATCATCTTAGATTAGTTTTATCAAGATTTTGTCTAGAAAGAGGGATCATGAAATATTATAAAAAATAAATGTTAAGAGAAGGTAATTATACCACCAGGTATCCATGCATCGTGTTTTTCTCTACTTATTTATGGATCAAACATTGTACACAAAAATAGGTAACACATTTTTCAGCTGTTGTTGAGTTGGTTACTCATGAAATATGGGTCAGGTGAGGGATTCACAAAGAAAATCGGAACAAACCAATCTAAATTAATTTGCAAAATATCTAAGGAAACTTCAATTCTAAGACATAAGAAAAATGTGGGTTTTTTTTAATTTTGACGAAATTCAGTATTGAATCCTTATATGCACGAATATAGGTTACGCCACTGTACGCGTAATTCAATTGGTGATTTTCGGTTATTTTCAATCAAGCTAGGAATAAGAATCTTTGATATTAGAGCTTTTGAACAGTAGGGCCTACAAAAAAAAAGGAAAATGACCAAATGAACAGTCTACAGCAGAGATAGGTTTTATTGTCCAATGCGAACGACTGGACGCTTTTTTACTTGCCGGCACCGTCCTCCGACCTGAAACACACGACTTCCTCTCTGAATTCTTTTCCCCCGTGGATAGATTTTTTTACAATGGGTTAAATCATTTTTAAAGTTTCTACTTACATTTTTTACCGGAAACTATAACATGGACAACAAGAATTTCCTCCAGTAGGAAGAACAGTTAAAGGGAGCAAACTCCTAGCGTTAATGCTTGATAGAGAGATTACAAAATAAAAAAAAAATTTTTCTTCATTACGATATTTTCTTTGAAATCTGTTGTTATATGTTGACTGGTTATGTTCATTGTACATAATTATAGGTATTAATGAGCTAAATTATCAAATTCATGCTCTAATTGTTCTAAAATTGAAAATGGTAGCCACCGTTTCGTCTTCACAAACTCGCTGTGTTCTGATGCAATCATTATGTTCCCTAACATAAAATAATGTCGTTTGTCCTCATTGTTATCCTGTTAGACAAAAACACCAATTATTTAGCAGACGAAAAACTAATGATTAATTCAAAGCCATTTTTTTTAGCTGAGGTAAATTTATGGTGACCCTAAAAACAGGAGTTCTAGAGAAATTTCCCTACTTGAGTTACATTAACAACCAACAGTAGTTATCTTACGAGTAAAAGGGGGTTAAAATATTCACTGCCAAAAAGTTAGAAAAGAGTCATTAGGTTGTTAGTAGCCTACAGACTTACAAAGAGTTTCTTATACAATTCATGAAAGAAATTAGAGTAAGGGGGATTACATTATGGACCATTTATCTATTATCATTATCAAGTTTTAAAATGGTCTGTCAATGGGTATGTTAAGTGTGGAAAGCAAAGAAATTACGAAAAGATGACTTTTTAAATGACCAAGCTTATTTACCCTTTGAAACGGGACACGTACACCAGAATTCGTCTACCAGACCACAACCAAATCCAGAGTCAACAAACTTGAATTAATATTTGAAACTTTGTAAACTAGGCCACACGAACTCATACATGGGTCAACATTTATAAGTAAATAGCAACATCTCTGAGATGGTAAAGAGAAAAAAGAAATTTAACGGTAAATGAAAGGGATTGAGTGAAAAACTTGAAATAGCGATTGACAGATTGACAATTGACTTGACCTACTGAATGGAGGATAACAAAAATTTTAGAGTGAAAAGATCTACTGTCTAGTTTTGTTTATTTTCGAGAAAATACTGGACTGGACAAATTGTCGAGCATGGAAGGCAATATTTAAGAAAGCCTTCAAATGTTATATGTCGCTCACTTCTGCTCTACGCCTTATTTAGTTGTTGAAGACAGCCGATGTCCTGCATTGAGCAATGGTGGACATAGAGCCATGAAATATATTGCTTGCACAGTCTGTATTTGTATTCAATACATAGATGCTTCAGCGATGATGTAAAATCCCAACCAATAGTACCAATGCGTCGACGTATAAGAGTTGCGTATAACCTGTACTATACACAGTTTATTCTAGATGTATTCAATTGACATTTGCCTTGTTATCGCCAAATTGTTAATTTATTTAGCATTTATTGAAGAGGATTAGAATATAAGGTTAAAATCAATGCACTTAATTCCCCTGAATGTTCACATGAAACCGCATACAGTTATCTTCGTGTTTTTTTTATATGTTATATAATATGGTGCAACCACACAATATAACAACCTACCTTAAAATGTAAAGTTTACAATGAATAAGTTTTAAACCTAACGATTGTTAGAAACGCCGCTGATAAAATTGGCCTGATTGCTCAAATCATTCAATATTCTGGTCAAATAGGTCATGAAAGCATAATTGCATATATTTTACTGAATTTAGTGGGTTAATTTACTTCCTTTACTCATGGAAGCTTTGACCAGCTCAGAAACAATGTTACAATTTTGAGGACCCTTTTTAGGAAATAAATATACACGTCTACGTTTTTTTTGGTAATTTTATTTAGTGAACTGGTATATAAATCAGACCACTTAGTGATTTGGATTATCGTAAGTGACAAGAGACTTAACCTTACATTTTCTCCCAATTTCCCTCATGTATTGTTAAATAATGGTATGCTCTAAGAATCTGTAAAAAATGACACAAATTGTATGTGATTTATCAAAATGATTGACGGGAAGCACATTCCTTTTATATCATAGTATCTACATGAACAAAGATATCCCACTGAATGAAGCCATCATATCTTACACTAACAATAACAGCTTTAAAATATCGTCTCTCATATTACACAGCATGGAGAAAATTCACGATTCATTAACTTATTAAATCCAAAACTTAATTTACTGTTTTATCATAGTGTGCTATATTATTTTAACACGTATATGATAATCCCCTCAAAATAACGCAAGATATTTACTTGAATATCATTAAGGAGATGCGTTACTGAAAATAATCTTAGTGCAGAACTACTCAACTAATTTTGACGAGATATCGAGATTTTTATATAGGTTAGGACAGAAGCTTTGGGAAAATCATTCTTCACCGGAGCAATTCAATCAAATTTTTTGTTTAAAGTAAGAAGAGAGGGGTGGGAAGGGGTCAACTATAGGTGGATGCGATGAGATACTGTGTATTGCCAGTCACCCAGCCTCCCTCCTCCATTTAAAGAAGATAGAAAGTGATTTTTATTATGAAAGTTGCCCGATGTAAGATCATGATCAGGTTTTCTGATTGTTACGAACGATTTCTGTGTTTTCTATTCTAAATCGGCTTATACAAAATTTTACTTATATAATTATATCTCAAGTGCATCAATTTCGAAGCAAAAAATCCAAAAGGTTTTTCGTGTGTATTATCATTATTCAGTATCTCTATTCAGTTTTAAACATTTTTATCATTGAAACTACAGACTTTTTTTCTGAAAGGGTTGTGATCCTCTACTTTTCTACTTAACAGTTAAAGCTAATAGAACTTGATGTTATCAGTTATCAACATTTTTGCAAAGAAAAAATCGTACGTTAAATTCGATTTTAATGAGAGGATAAACTTCAGATCATACAACAGTGGAATTTGACCTCGAATTTTCCAGGACCTTTTATAGAAAAATACCAAATTATTTATAGTTGTAAAAAAAGCAAGGTCAATTTGATACATAACCTCCGTTACGATAATATTTCTTCAACCAGTGCGATGTCGGACCCAAATGTACTAGAATTATGATAAGCTAATAGTTTGATCTATCAGCTTTATAAAATAGGAATGTTACCCTTTAAAACACTAAATTGTAAAAAATGCAGTTATTTTATGGTGAATACTCAATGGCTATAAACTATGCATTATTTTTCTTGTCTCATTTAACAAATTGAAGTAATACTTCTCAACAATGGACTCCAACAGCTTGGGTGGTTCTGCTCCTTTAACGTCGACTAGACAAGAGAAATTTTAAAGTTAGTATGCTCTATATTATTTTTTTTAATCTAGATAGATAGCCGTCTTTCTACAATCTTTCTACAGTCTGCACACAGACTAGCCTACATCTTGTCAGATGGTGCATATCATCTCAGATTGTACAAAGCTCCTTTTTAGATTGTTCGTAGTATTTGCAAATAGCTCTTTTCGGATTGATATATAGGAGGTTTTCAGACTGTACATAACATTTTCGCAGATTGTACTTAGCATATTTCTTATGTACAAAGCATTTTTTTCCAAATTGTACATAGCTCTTGTCACATTTGTATAGAAGGTTTCTAGATTTGACATAGCTCCTATCAGATTGAAATAGCTTCTTTTTAGGTTGTATAATAACATTTTAAGATGTTTAGACTTTAACATACAATTTTCACACTGTACATAACATCTTTTCGAATGATACATCTTTTCAGATTGTAAACATCTGCTCTTTGAATTGTAGATCTTTTCACATGATACATGGCATTGTGTTAGATTGTACATAAACTCTTATGAGGCTATATTGTAGGTTATGGAGTGATTCCCATCCCTTCAGGTTTCACATTAGCGTCTTTTTAAATAATACACTTATTTTTTTCTTCAATTTAGCACCTTTTAAGATTGTGTATTAGCATTTATCAAATTGTACAGTATCTGTTCGGATTAATAAGCATCTGCTCAGTGTCTTTCCAGAATGTATATTGGGTGTTTTCAGATTGTTATATACTATTCTCAAAAACTCTATGTAACTAAATATCTAACTATCAGAATGGCGCTATCCTATCATGTAGTAAGATGAATTCTTGCATCGTTGAGCTTTAAGGAAAATGAAATGATAATACGACACTTAGATAAGTAAAAATGATATAGTATTACTTGCCTATTTATTAGTATATTTACAAGATTAACATATCACTACGAGGTTTTATTATTGGGGAATTAACTTAATACACAGTTGAAGGAATATTTAAACATATCTTGGTGATTTTTGAATAGAAAACATAACACATGTCAGAACATTAACTATAGAATAAATGACTTTCAAACTGTCAAATCTTAAAATTTAATTATTCACATGTAAAGAAATATTATAATTCTCTTTCTTCTTACTTATTACCGGTGTCAGATATAAATTGGTGCGACTTCACTTCACTTCACTTACTTTATTTAACGTTGCAAATTTTATTGCTTCACACCTATATTCGAAAATCTAAATGTGCATACATTGTAATTTTGTCTTGAAAATGTAAATTGCGACTCTATAGTTTTTATGTAAGTATAGCTTGTTAGACATGGTAACATACGCGGACGTAAGTGCTTGTGTGACTCAAAGTAATTGACTTTAGACCCGATTTAGAGAGCACATATTTGGAAATATTGGGTCAGCAATTTTGGTGCTTTATCAAAAGCTACTTCTTATTCGAGGGTCGAATAAAAAGTTAAAAACATTTATGCCTGTCTATAATGCGAGGATTATATACCAGTTTATGTGAATGTACTTTTAAATTTGTTTGTCGGCAGCAATAGGAAATAATTTTAATATTTCATTTTTTGAAGGTATTGGTATTATTTCAATATAAGTTTATTAAGTCAATGTACCTGTATTTACAAAACATCCTTTGATACTTTTAAAACCAACACTAGAGATATTATGACAATATCAAACCTGAATAACAGTCAATATTTGATGATAAATTAACAGTTTATCACTTATTTACAGTTATTTCAACAGTGTTTATTCACATTAAAGTGTTAATAGTGTCATTATTATCCAACCACCATCTAATCAGTAAGGGTCTCAATATCAGACTCCTATAGAGACTTTAAAGAGTTCACTTCCTAGGTTTTGTGATAAAGTAACTCTCATGGAAAAAAAACATAGGCCAATAACATGTGAATTTGATATAAGAGGATAAATCGCACAGTCTACCACTCAGTGAAATGTTCATAATTTTTTTAATGAACCTGATCATATCATTTTGAATGCACCTGAGATAAGTGAAAATATATCATATTCCTCTTAAGACGTGATTATTTTTTTTTTAATGTAAATGACTTTTTGTCATTGGATTTTGAAAAGTTGTCAGATAACACAAACAAACTAGTATACTGTGTAAAAGTATTTCAGATGTATATGACAATATATTCACAATATAAACAATACTGAAATATGACTAACATGTAGAATTTCTACAGTCACTATAAAAAAAGATTTCGTTTCTAAATCAAGATAATTCTCACCTTTGACTAAATATAATGTTGACATTGTCAAATTCTGTGGTTTCCTCACAATTCTTCAGAGGTGATTTTAATCCAAACATAGTCTATATCACTCGCTTATTTCTGGTCTTCAAAACCAGTCTACTATTTGTCTTGTGGGGTTGTTTCGTGTCATTTTCCTCCTTCAGATTTTCACTAATCAGCGCTGAATTATCCACTTATAACAATACAGATGGTTTTAAGTATGGGCGAAATATCCCATTTTCACAAAAAGTTGCTATTTTATCCCATTGAATGTGGGTTAAAATTTTCACAGCTCCCTATGATATATACTTGTAGAAATCTTATCAAGTACTTCTCACTTTAACATATATTATGAAACAACTTGTGTCGTGAGTCTTGTAGCACCTGCAAATGAAAAAAAAAAAGATATATATATGCAAAAAAAATGTTTCAATGACATTTCTAATGTAATTAGATAATTGATTCATTGCACTCCAGATTCTAACATCTGCACGACATATCCACGTGACAATTCTGAAACCAAAAAATCTAAATCCATTTAGAAAATACATAGAATTATTAGAATAGAACACGAAGTATGTGGAACCATGATCATAATAAGAGGAACGCGTAATAGATGCACTGCACAAAACTTTATCTACAAAGATTTATAAAAATGTGTCAATATATAAGCTAAACATACAGATATTAGCAGCTAATATCACCTTATAAGATATATAACTTCTTCATAAATCAAAATAAATACAAGATATAACTCTTCCGTGTAACAGTTTGTTCAGATTGAGATAAAATCGATCTTCAAATGAAATAACTGGCGGCTATAGATCGAAACATTAAATCTTCTTATCATATATGAATATTGCTCAAAATCATACACATAAAATGACTGCAGGGTACGTTTGTACATAAAGATATACATCGATTGAATATGACAAATGACTGACTAGAAATATCAGACTGCAAATTGAGACATCAAGATTTCGAGTAATCTCTATTTCATAAGAATTAATTTAACACTTCTTTTAATCAAATCCCTATCAATATACAGATTAAATCTTGAGACTTAAATAGACTTTAATGTAAATTAATTAATGTAGGCTTGTAGTTCAATGCAGTTTATAAACATTAAGCTATGCATTGATTTCTATCAATCGGGTATGACGCAGGGGTCGTTTTTGGGACCAATTCTTTTACTATAATTAAGAAATAACTTAGTAGTTTTAACAAAAAAAAATCAAGGAAAATCTTCTATTGAAGATTAAAATGAAACATTGTGAGACGAAAGAACCAGAAAAAAATAATGATATGCTTTGGTATGAAGTACATCTTAAGTACATTGCCAAAAAAGAATGTATATCATATATCGTAAACCATAGTATTGACCATCGTGAAATTTCCCCAAAGGAATGTATAACACTCACCATGGAGGTGCTTCTGATTTTGTTACCAAAATATTTTACATTCATCTTACGTTCTTTACCAATCTGAGACATTAGGTGCGACCAAAACTTAGATCATATACCAAAATAAAGAATTTGACAATGTGCATTCTACTATATGGCTGATAGACAAAGTCGCAGAGTGGCACCAAACGGGTTTTCAGAAAGTGTAAAAGTTTCACAGTTATTATTGGACAGGAATTAAACAAAGTCTTTGTATTCAGACACAAGAGCTTGATTTCAACTGATTTCCCATTGTCAAACCAACTTTGTCTGCATGTGTGTTACTCGTTTCATGTCATATAGATATATATTTATATATATATTTAGATTTATTTGACTGATGACATCATGCTTTTAATTCATTACAATGTAGACAGTCCTGTAGACGGCCGTCGACTGTCTCAATATATTTCTGTCTGACACACATTTTAACCAAAAATTATTGTATTATGCAATAAAAAACTATAAAACATAAATAAAACATAAATCATAATTTAATAGAAGATGATAATATCTTTACACACTCATAAACTAAGGACAAAACTAATAAATTTTACATAGCGTTAAATATGCTTGTATTGTAAATTTACGGGACTTGTGTATTCTTTTGTACATTTC
Organism: Lottia gigantea; assembly: GCF_000327385.1. Lineage (NCBI taxonomy): Eukaryota > Metazoa > Mollusca > Gastropoda > Lottiidae > Lottia > Lottia gigantea. Next base: position 289,726 of record NW_008708986.1, read on the forward strand.
TATTTGAAAATCTATCAAAGGAATAAAAAGGCAATCAAACCGCAGATTCCGCTAGTTTTTGCCGGAAAAGCCAATGTTCGTGAATGAAACAGCACTTGATGTCAGCATGCACGAAATATCTTGCCGACATCTATTTGTGACGTCATAAAAATCCGAAGTATTTACATTTTCAAGATTCCTTTATTCGCTTCAAGAGTTTTTTTCGTAAACTTTTAAGAGAAAGGTCTGCTGCTGTAAAAAAGGGTGTGGTGCAAGGTTTGACATCAATCATTAAAAAGCGCCAATATTGCATATATATGTGTTATGTTGTTTAATGGAAATTAACCCTATAATTATGAATTAACAGGCAAAGCTTTCAGAATAATCCGACGATAATCTGTTAATCTGGAGATATGCTACAGTATTCTGACGTCAAACAATATTCTTATTCAAAGTCACAGCAGTCGATCCAATGTCAAACAGCTTGCTTGTATCTCCACATGTCTGTGCACTGTTTTATATTTTCACAAATCCTAAGACTAACTGAGATATTTATATATAAATTACTGAACGAATGATAAAGAGAAATTAATTCTAAACAAATTATTTTAATCTTTTGCGACAAACGCAAAAACCACAGGACTCTTTTGTGTGTGTATACAAATACAAGTATTGTTAGTATGAAAAGCTCACATAATATTGCAATCAAAAACCACATTTTACTGCTGTGATCTCCATGCAACTTAATTGATAAACTGAAACTCGCTACATATGACATACGACACGAGTCGAACAAATACTTATTTCGTTTCATTTGAAACTGCTTTTCAACATCTTTTACTTGCAGTTCAACAATTTTTAGCCTATACCTATACAATATTTAAAATGACATAATATATTTTTGTATGTTTTGAAATGTTTGAATTCGTGTGAAACTGATAAATTTAGCTCTAAACTACACAAAAGAACAAACAATTTGAATGGTAAAGCTTGTAAACAACATATTTTGCTGAGTTGTTAGTTACTATCTCAGAACAAAAAGAGTTAAAGAAACGAATCCCGCTTTTGACAAATATGAATTAACAGTACAATAGCAATGTTAATTGTAAAGTCAGTTTATAAGAAGTATTGTCAAACGTTTTTTTCTGTCATTGTCATAGACGTAAACCATTTGAAAAGCAAGTGTTGTTGATATGAATACTTCAGATTTTGGGAACGATTCAGACTTTAAAAATGATATGATGTGCTAAATATTCGGAAATTGAATAAATAACCATCAGGCTAAAAGTAGACATAAAACTTATTCCTGTTTTGTCGACTGTATAATTTGAACATTTCAATAACAGAAAAGGGTCACAAGACGTCTCCTCGTCTTACACCCTTTTAATAATAATTCTTTTTTAGATTATTAGCCTTTCATAACGTAAGTTGCTGTCGATGGGAAAGAGTTATTCCTTGCATTATGTAGCTCAGATGAATATCAATAAGTTTCAATTTAACATTGAACATGATGTTATGCCAAATAAGAGGAAAAGAAAAATGTCTGGCCAAATAATTCTTACCTACATCCAATAATCCAAAAAAGAAATGCATAGAAAGTAATCCACTTATTGTGAGAACCAAATTCTGAAGAATAACGGTCAAGTAAGAAATGTCCACTATGTTGATGTCAAATTTAATAACCGCCACTCACGTACAGCAGTTTTCAATTGAAGTCTTTCAAGTGTAAACAGTTAAATGGTCAGTAATTGGTCGCCAACTAGGCCATACAAAACACTCAATATGACTATAACTGTACGAACTTAAACATGCATACCAATATCCTTTATAGGGGTATAATAATACCGACTCGGATATCAAACTAAATAAAGGACACCTTTTAATGTGTGGAGAAAGGCAAGTAAAAGAGAGATAGTGTGTGTTCATTCATTCAACACAAATTGGAGACCAATAATTTTGTCGCTTTTCAGACCTCATTGAAATAAAGTTGACTTTCATTCTTTACTTAATAAGTCAGAATATAAAGCCAAAGTTCAGATAATATCTCCTATTTCAAAACTTTACATGACGTTTTCAATCTTCAATATAAAAGATCTTTTAAGATAAAATCAATTAAAAGTGAGTTAAAAAGGTTTAAAAACATCGTGTGTCGGAATTCATAAGATCACTCAATTTATCTACCAGCTGACAGCAATCAAGAAATGCAGGACAGGGCTTTTTGCTCTCAGTTTTCTTTGAAGTCTTCGCGTGAGTTTGAATCCTCCATTACACTGCTACACAAAACAACTATGGACTATTGGAAAGGGTGATTGTAGATATAGGCCTACTCGAGTGCAGAGTGGCGTTATGTGTTTCTGGGGGATAAAGTATACCCTATCATCTAATTTCTGTATAGAAACTTCAAATGGGACAAATATTTTATCCACATTGGAAACGAACCAATTTTGTAATAGGAATCTTTTATATAAATTACTCTAAAATTAATATTGTAGTGATAACATAGTTTATAACACACAGTGGCTTTAACAATTTCTTTAATTTCAATTTAAAAGAAATATTTTGAGGTCAAAGCAATTTGTAAATGATTACACCTTCGTATGTGATATATGTAAATGTATTTGGTGAGAATTTATCCACAGAGAACTATATAATGAAATACTGACACAGCCCATACTCCACCTTTATATCATTTCAAACGTGCAAATGCCTATGTATTCATAACTCTATTTGAGAAATAAAATAATTACAGGTTACAAAACTAAGCTCTGTCGGGAGTCTTTAACAAGTGACAGTAGTTTTTTTCTTTGAAATTTAAAAAAGGGGAGTCAAATCAAAGCAAAAATGTACATTCATTTTACGAATTATGATATTTTAAAGCCACGAATTCGGGTTTCTAATCATGAAACCACTATCGAAGGCGTCAAAAAACTGATAAAAATTTTTTACATTTTCCACTTGATAAACTTTGTACAATATATATACGCACACATTTACCGTAATGCAGTGCTCCTAAATTATAAATGTTCGGTATGTGAAACAGTCTAACAACAACAATGACTCTATAGGGTGGGGTAGCTGTTCTCGTAACATTTTAATATGAAACAATATAAATACACAAAAGTTTTTTTCCTGACTTAGTATGATGGGCTTCGGTGGTTTTGTGTTGTGTAGATGACATTAACTTGTTTATAGTAGGAAAATAATATTCGATTTTATCAACTGAGTGATAAAAATCCACAAATAAACATACTAATTACTGAAGTAAACATCCGGACCCTTTCAATTTAAATATTGTATCTAGATGTTGTACAGGGAGCACCTCTTTCACCCTTCACATTTAACATATGTGTTAATAACATAACACTACTATAACTCTCATATCACCGAGGAGTACTATGAATATATATAAAGTCAAGCATTTCAAATAGAATCTATGAGTCTGATTACAAGATTAGTACATTGATGAGAGTAAGAATACATATGAGCCATTGAAGATGAAACCAAGCTGTTTTGGTTTAAGCAACGGTAACACTCGTGGCGTTTTTTGGGGTTGTAAAACCAGAAACTATAGGTATTCTAGAATAATTGCTTTTTGGACATTCCGCAACATATTTTCGACCCTACCAAGCATATTTTCATGATCTAGTCTGGATATCAACATTTAAAATGTCAACTGTCTTCAAGTATCAATTGACATTTGAGTCAGATTGAATCTGGTGACACTGATATAATGTGAAGAGATTGTTGTTATGTTTCTTAATGAGTAACTGACATTAATTTTGCTAATTTCAACTTTGAATTGAGTCAAGATAATACTACATCTGAGTGCTTTCATTTTCACTGACATTGGCTATTATACCGTTTCCATGCTTGCAGAGATGAACAGGGGTCCTCACATGTGGATAGCTGATTTTTGTTTCGGGAACGGGATGTGGGCATAAAAAATGCACAGGATCAGCAAAACAAAAACGCGCAATCTTAATATAAGTAGAAGTTACAACTGAGATGCTCGCGTGGGCTTGTGATTCACCAGCTACTTGGTATAATTGTCCTTCCGTTGTAACGTCAGTATTTGCGATATTAGCATCCGCTGGAAGCGAACATTAACTTGACATCTACCTATCTAAAGTCAATATTATGATAATTGTTTGTCCACTTCCAGTGGTCATTTCTGATCTACCCCGAGGCGTAGATAACAGTAAAGGTGTTGAAGGTGAGATGACACACGAGAAATGTACACTTAACTTGATGAAGAGGAACACACTGCCCCGAGCTATAATCTCTTTACTAAACAAGTTCTGTCCTTTTATCAACAGATAAACTTTACCATCAACATCCAAATGATGACAATGATCTTATTGTAGTTAAGGGGCATAAAGTGCCAGTTTTATGTGAAGAGGAAGGCGTGCTTGTGTTTGCATTGTTGAACGTTGAATGAATTCAACAGTTTTTATGGATCAAACCAACAATCTAACGATCTACTGTGAACGTTGTGCTAGAGCTCTGCAACGGCTTCAGCCTTACGGAAGATGTTGAAGATTGTCGCCCAACAACATATGTTAAGGATAATCCACAACAAAGCTTCGCGTCAAAATACTCACTGAGTGAAGGCTTTTCAAACACTTTGGAGTGGGAAAACGATTTGATGTTATTTTATCATAAATTGTCGTAAATTCGACTTCTTGATAACTTCATTACTGTTAGCTGTTATCAAAGTAACATTTATATTGCTTTCTGACATTTGAAATAAAGAGTATGGATTAAGAACATGGATTGCCTACATATTAACTGTTTTATAGAGGATTAAGGGATTTCGCACAGATTAAAATTTGTATGATATCTCGACACGAGATAAACTCAAATTGAAATTAAATATGGTTTGATTGAGACAGGACCTCCTACCAAGCTTTTTTATTCGCATTACTTTCTTACTGATTTCTCCAGATTGATAAATTATCTCATAAATAAATATTCGACTACACTTGAACAAGAGAAAATAGAACAGAAGTCAATAGTGATAGTTTTAACCACTAAGGCATAATCACATGCTAAACCTTGATTTGTTCTATTGTGAAAGAAATATAAATTCAGCATTACAATTGGTGTGTTCGGGCTCCCAGTCTTTGCAAATTGATCCTATATGAGTTGGCTTCCAGGTCCATTTTCGATATTTTAAACTTGCTGATACAGCTTATTATCAATCAAACTATACTTTTAAGTCCTTCTTTTCAAGAAGATTGGCGATGTAATGAGAGAAAGTATGCCCGGATTGCCACTCGATGCTGGGGGGTACCGGGTGTACATGTCTTTGATATGGTGGGAACTGTGAAAATGGTGAATACTCTCAGAACTAAGACTGTCTGTATACTAAATATGTCTTTAGTAAGTGGTAAGGGGTTATAGGATTAGCTGTATAGATATCAATAATCCCTAGTTTATAGACAACCCTCACCATTATAGCATATCTACATCACTAAGTAATAGATTAACGTTTAGATGGACAGATTTCATTCCTCCACGACCAACGGACTGGTTTAACATTAACAATGAAACAGAAATTTAGACTTCTGAATATCCCATCAGATACATCGAAAAAATTAAATACTCTAGACTCGTAAAGATAAAGGTCCAATTTGCCGAAAATTACAAATGATTACATTCTTTTACATTCATTCTGTTTTCTTGATACCGTTCTACTCTATTATGATAAATTCATTATTCAAAAAGATACATTAGGATTTTCTTATAAGCTTTATTCCGATGATTTCCAGATACGTTCAGATAATGTCAGTTTTCGAGATATATTCAGATAATTTAAGTATCCGCAAGTTGGTATATTCTGTTAACGGGCTGATTTCAGATGAGTAAGAGATAAATTCAGATAAGTTCAATACTACAAATAAATTTAGATAATTTCAGTATTAAAAATACATTTAGATGATTTGAGTATCCAACGCTTTATCCGTTTTGGCATTCATGATTGGAATTCCAAGACAAGTTCAGATAATTTCAGTTTTTGAGATAAATTCGGGTAATTTTCAGTATTAAAGGTAGCCTACATTAAGGTGATTTAAGTATCCAACGCATACGTTTTGGCATTCAGGATATATAGATACTTTATTGGAATTCCAAGACAAGTTCAGATAATTTCAGTATTCGAAATAAATTCAGGTAATTTTCATTATTTCAGTATACAATGTACATCCTCAGAGTAAAAAGACTTTCATTTTGCTTTGAAGATAATCATTGGTACCAGTTAGCAGTTAGGAAGTTCGGACTACACTCAAATAGTTATACTTCAAATATTTCTCTAAAATTTCCCACTAAAATTGATCTTATACCCAATTGTAGAGCACAGAACAAAAGATTCTAACTCACCAAGATGGTTAATCCACAAGATGTACACACGTGTCACACGCTGTCAAAGGAACACTTGAATTAAAAAATTTGTGAAGAAAATGAACTCTAATAGACTCTCTCTATCAAATGCGAGTCAATAATGAAAATGATATTCAATAATTCACGCTCGGCTAGATTAATATCACTCTTTCTAAACCTTCATATGGATTAGTATAATCCTATAATCTTCTTAGGGCAATCCTTTGATACTTGATCCATTTTGCTTGAATAAACAGGTATAAGTTGATATATTTGCTATGGAATTTATTTTCCATAATTGAACTGTTCAATTGTGTGTTAAACTGAAAGTGTTATCTATATACAATAGATCAGCATGCTTCCTTTATTTTAAAGCGTAACAAACAATATTCGAACACTCAAAATAATTTAGCCTTGAAAGAACATGTTTTACTTCACTTGTACATGTATGTCTTTATATTAAAATTTATTTACTATGAACCGAAACCGTCCATGGTGGATACACTTATTGAACCCTTTAGGCTCTTGACAACCTTGGTACTACTCCTATGGTAGGCAAATGCATAACCTTTGGATCAATGACAGCTACAGAGGAGCCAAGCCGTCGACCCAAGAGTAACCAAAGATGACAGATTTATGAATCATGCAAAAAACACTATGAAACCAGAGACTGGGAGAATGCTGACGAGTAATAACTTATGGTCACAATAGAATGTTTTTCCGTTTCTGAATTTCGATCAGTTTTCATGACGGCCGATACAAACGATGGCCCTGCTTTCGTATCAAAATCGGACATGTTAAGCAAATTAGGACAAATCAACAGCATTAAAATCCAATTAATCCAATAAAACAATAAAGAAGAAGATAATCTCTGAGCTATAATTTCAGTTTTATGTTAAATATAGTCTCTCAATCAATATTGTGATAAAGGATCGTGTGGTTTAGTAAGGAAGGGTATTAAATATATAATGATACAATAATACACAAGTTCATAGAGTTGAATCACTAATTAACTTTCTTATATTTATTAGCTCTGGGATTGTCCAAACTTACAATCCAAATCCCAATTTGTTTAAAATGCAATTCTAGAGTCTTGGTTTCCTGTTTTAACATGTGGGTAACTCAACTTGCCAGGAAAGATTTCAAGAAATCAAATTAAAAGATCTGTTTAATAAAATAGTGTATTGGTCATTATTCAAAATACAATTTTAACAAATATTTTTGTTATACAAATCATATAACAGGTTAGAAATCAGAAAAATGAATACTAAAATCTTTTTTTTTTGGTACTTTTTCTCCACTTTCTTAAAAGTTTCTATTTTCATAATTGTTTGTAAAGGAACTAAATACGGCTTGAAATATTTCATGTTATTTCCTGTGTTACACAATTTCTTGACAGAGTAAAATCACTCTGAGCAAATACCTTATATTTTGATTTTAATCAAACTGAAATCTTACATAGACACATCGAGACAATTGTTCAGATGTACAATAATCATAGCAGATAAAGAGTAATATACAAATGAAATGAGATGACGAAATTCATCGTTTATTTCGTTTTCCACCCGGTCCTGAAGGAGGTTTATCCAGTGTAAAAGGTTGATTGGTACTGGATGATAGAGTAAAAGGACTAGCTCCAACACCAGGTGTAGCTGTTCCTATTTGTGGTGTTCCTAAACCAAAGCTACCTCCAAGAGCTGGTTGAGAGATACTGGTATTGCCAAATATACTACTTGATCCTGTATCTGAAAGCAGAAAACTTTTATTAACAACAGCTGTCCAAAACAAAAGTCAGTCAAAGGTATTTAGGTACATTAAGGGGCATTTATAAAAATATCACACAGAAGTGTAGAAGTAGAAGTTTACTGTTTTCTAAGGTAGAATATGAGGTAAATCTAGCATATCATATAATAGTGCCACCATTGATGCTATTCCTCACACAAAAATTTTTCATAGAGCATATTCTGGGTATTCAAAATCCATCATAGTAAAAATTTTCATTAAGACATAATTCCAGAATTTATATAATAACTTATAAGTAAATGCCAAATAAGTAAATGATCAAGAATAAAACTTTAAAATACACTTATAAAGTACTTAAAAAAAACAATAAAAAGGTTAGTAAATCATGCTATTAAAAGACAAAATCTACTGACTAAAAAGCATAAATAGAGGAAACAATTTAAAAAAATGACCAAAACTTTCCTTTTAAGATTAAAATATCACAAAAACATCCATATTAGGATGAATTCAAGACTTAACATTGTTGAATTTGAGTCACATTATCATAATGAAAAATACACTATGATGAGTTTGTTTTTAAACAATAGTAGTCCCTATAATTTAACGTCAATAGAATAATTCATTTAGAAAGAGAATAAAATAAAGAAAGCTTACCCCTAACTAACGTAGAGGTGAAGTAAAAGACGTAGAGTTGAGAGAAAGGGCTGGTTTTAAAGTTGATGTACCTAAGGAAAGTGTTGGTTTTAAATTTCCAGTACTACTAGAGAATAACTGGCCTACAAGCAAATAAAGCCACTATTATTCTTATAGGCTGTTACATACCATTGCTATCAAGTTATATCAAACAGTTTTGAGATAATCTAAATATTGTTAAACTAACACCAAAGCAATGTAATTGACCAAATATATGTCCTGCGTAGAAAAGCATTTTTTTTAATAACCATAGTTATAATAATCCAAAAAGCCAAGTAATATACTTGTTGAAATATGCTTAGTAATCAACTTTCTCAAATAAAAAGAATATGCATCACACTCTTTTATTTATAACATTAAATTTTTTGAAGAAATTTGTCATTCACTCATTTTTTCAATTTTTAAATTGATTTTCTACTGAATGTAATTTCAGAATATACTTAAAAAAAGAAAAAACTAAATCACAATTGAAGGATATTTGATAAAAGGTTAATAAGAAGTGCTTGGGTTAAAATACAACATCTACAATTACTACTTTCAATTTAATAAAACAGAAAAAAATTGTTACAGATAATTTCATCATTAATTGCAGTACCATTTTTTCAAATTCAAACCATTTCTAACAATGCTACACTTAGCTAATCAGAGAGTTAATTTGGTCTAATTTTTTATCACTATCATTTAGCTTCATAACATTCTCTTTCATCTAATGTTAAATCACATAAAAAATTCTTCAATGAAAAAAGTTTAAAGAATTTCTGTAAACTTTTTGATAAAAAAATATGCTTTGAAATATGGCTCAAATAATGAATGACCAAATTAAATGTAACTAAATATTAAAACACTAAAATTCCAATATTACTTGATCCCAGGGTTGATCCACCAAACAAGCCTCCACCACCCAATGTAGATGTTCCTAGACCAGAGGTGCCTAAAGTTGATGTTCCTAAACCAAATCCTGATGGCTGGCCAAACGTAGAACCACTAGCCAGACCACTTCCTGTTAAACCAACTACTGGTGGAGCACCTAAGTTTATAGAAATATTTCATTAAACCAATAACATAATATTGACCTACTAATGAAGTCTAAACTGAATGGAGTTCAAAGGGTTAAAATTTCAAAGGGCTCTAATGATAGACAAAGATGGCCTAGATTTTATTGCGATAGAATATGATTTGATTGGGAGCAAGCTTTTGCCTGTGTTAATCCTCTCCTGTTGTTTATGAATAGAAAAATGACTTATTTACCATAAATCATGTTTCAATAAAGATTTCAGCTGTCAGAATAAATATTCTAACCATTTTGTTAAAATAGAGGATAGAGGATTAAAGATTAAAAAAAGAGATATATTTACCAGCAGGTTGTTGTGATCTTGTTAAAACAGATGCCATTGCTACTGCTGCAGCATTAGTAACACCAGTAAATGGATTAGGTCCTGTTTGTTCTATATTTCTATAATTAGTTTGTCGTACTGAAACTTTCTGTTGTTTCTCAAATATATTTCTGTTATCACCATGGATAATCTTACGGTAGTTTAAATAGTGTTCTTTTAATGTCTGAAATGAGGAATAGAGGAATCATACTGAGGTATAGTGATAACATATTGTCCTTTTTAAAAATAAAGATCCCTTTTATCTAGGTGCTTGTTATACCAGAACAGAAATTAACTAGGCACAGTATTCTCTTCTTTAAAGATAAAGAAAAGAAATTTCATAATAAACAACACTCAACACTCGAAATATAATTCAAATATTTAATGTTTACTAATCAACATCATAAAATTTTACCTTCACTGCTTCATGAACCTGCTGCAGATTAGCAGCTAAGGCAATAAAAGTTTCATGTAATTTCCTCAGTAAGGCGATTAGTTCTAAAATAAACAAGAGAGGAAATACCATTAACAATATCAAATGAACAACACAGTATTTTGTATCCAATTCATTGACTCAAAATGTTTAATAACTACCCAAATGCCATCCTTTGAATTCTGTTTTATAAATCTTCTCTAGGCACAGATCTCATCTGTTTGCTACAACTGTCGGGATAAATCTGCCCTGTAGACAACATGAGACACATATCTGGTCTATTCACAGCTTTAAGCATAGTTTAATTAAAACTAACCTACTCTGGCAGATTTTTTGTAAATTGTAAATTTGTGACATACAAAATGTCTGGTTGTGAAAATCTAAAACTATTGTCATGATTGTTTGTTATTTTTGTAATACTCTATTTGACTGATAATGTGTGTGTGTCATCTCTGAATGGTGTGCCCTATTGTTTTACTTTAAAAACTGAAATTAACAGGCTTACCTGCTGGAGAATGTCTATTAGGTTGATATAATGAGGCTAAGTGATTCTCTAATACTTCTATTTGTTGTCTATAGGTTACCATTCTATTCTCAAAATCTTCAACTAATGCTTGGAAATATCTGGAAATAAATTTATGAACGATTTGAAAATAAAATATATGTTATAGTTATGAAGGTTCAAGTTCAATAGACACAATTCTATAGAAGAGAGGTTATATCGAGTTCAATACCTCAAGTGATTACTGTCTTAGGATTTTCATAAAACACCCAATCTTCATCCAAGAAGGGGAACTTATGTCGACTTTTCCAATTAAATCACTGACAATCAATCACTGACAATTTCAAACTGAAAAGGGAAGTCCTCAAACATCTATATGTCATTAACATAAGCTTTAAAGTGTCTTTACTGTTACTGTCAAAGAGAAACAACTGCCTGTGTCAGTACACGTATGCAGTATTGTGTATCTGTCATACACAATCTAGTTAAATGTTATCTGACAGAACTAAACAGGAATATCTTACAAAGTTGGAGCTGTATTTTCATACTGTAAACCAGGTGGAGTATCTTTAGTTCTTGTTGCCATTTCAGAATTCTTCAATTCCTAAAAATATACAACCTCATCATAAACTGGCAACCAAAAAATTGAAAGTAGTGACTTTTCTAAACATGTTACACAACCTGTTTCAACCTCCATTCTACCAGCATTTAATTAGCAACCAAACAGATTTCAGAAGCTAATTTTTGTGAGGTTGCTATTCACCATTTGGCTCGAATCAATCAGAAATTGTGTTTAGAGTCATGAGATTTTTACTATATGAACCTAAATGGGTGATGACAAGGGGATGAGCAGGCATAGTTTGGAGAAAAAACAGATGTGGTTGCTGATTTGGGTAAAGAATTTTACACTCATGTTAGTTCTTACCATTGTCATTTCCCGTTTGAGTTTTTCTACAGCACAGGTATTTCTCTGTAAGGTATTAGAGACTACTGATAATAGTTGTTTTAAAGCTGAAATATCTTCTTGTACTTTTATTATAGGTTTACTGGACATTCTAGCTATTCCTTCTCTAACCTCTTTCTCATCTTTAATATACTTTCTACAAATACATGAATAATATTACAATAACAAAAAACAAAAAAAAAGTTCTATATGATTATAACAAAACAGGGTTATATATAAATCCTACTGTTTTATGCCTTATTGGACAAAAACATCAAAAGATTTAAATCAAAATTAGATTTTTTTTTTTGATTGGAAAAATATATCTACAAAAACCTCAGTTTAAAATTAAATACTTACTGAAAGTTATCTACTGACTGTACTAATAAATCTGGTATTATAGTTTCTTTTAATGCTTTCACATCACTGAAATAAAAATTATACAATCTTTCATTGCTGTGCATTAAGACAAATATGTTCTATAAGCCAAAAATAAGCATTCCATTAGCTCTTGAGCATGTATTTTTCTAATATATGGAAACAAACCATTCAATTTCTCACTAAGGCATAATATTACCAAAATTGTTTTCTAGGTCAAGTTAACTTGCTTAGTCATGTCTCTGACAATAAATATGTCATTGTTAACAAAATGAGATAATACAATCTGCTCACCTTGATTTTCCATTTGTACCAGTTCCACCTACAAAAGAAATATGAAAGAATGTTTTCATCTGTCAGGACTTAAAGACAAAAATTCCAAATTCACTTTAAGCTCCATGGATTCTACAGAGGGCATAATGAGTTGTCACTTAGCCACTGAGTAGCAACACTTGTGTCAGAGGGTTGGGAATAATTCACTTTTTCTCAAAAAAACTGTTTTACCAACAGTACAAAGACATAAATTAAGGCTATTCATGGAGTTGTCTGAAGCATCAATAACAAAAATAATGTACTGACTTTGACTGCTTGAAGTATTGATTAATACAGGACATATCCTAGACGAACTGTTGAATTGAATTACCTGAAGAAGCAGTAGAAGTTTTAGGATCAACACCACCTAGTCCTACACTAGCTGTAGTAGTAGTTGTAGTATTGAAGATACTAGAAGTTGCAGTACCAGTACTACCTAATAGACCTCCTCCTAATCCTCCAACTAATCCTGTAGTACCTGTTGTACCACCTGTAAATATACAAGGCGTATGGTATATAACATATACTACAATAAATTAGGATAAACTTTATAAACTCAAAGGGATTATAAAGAGCTTTTGTAAACTTTTATATGTATTGTGTATCAGGACCGTGATTTTCCATCGTTCGAATTTTCTTTCAGATGAATGAGGCTCTAGCAATTCCACTAAAACAAGGGTTTTGTGACATTTTGTGTCATATTGCACCAAATCTGCGTTCGAAGAGGCAAAGATTCTTAGAAAATACAGCTTGTAGAAATTGTCAGAATAAACAGCTACTGTTGTAAACAACATACCTAATTTAAATCCTGAAAGACCAGTAGATGCTGCGGAGGTTGTTGAACCAAATGTTAACCCAGTACCAGTAGAGGTTGTGGCTCCTAGTGATAACCCTGATGTATTTAATGTTAAGCCAGTACTCAAAGTCGGTTTAGTGGCAGGTGTTCCAAGACTAAATCCTGAAATTTCACAAACATTGAGCTATTACATGAAACATAAATAAAAACAGGCCTTGTTTTTCAAAACTTACTTACCTTAAGCATTTTAGAAATACAATTATCTGATTGGTTAATTTAACTATAAATAAAATCAATTCTAGTCGCTGTGACTAGAACACTCGTCACCATGCATTAAGGGGGTCTCTTTTGAAAGATAGACAGACAGGCATAATATTTTCACCATTTTAAATTTTTTAAGCAAAGTTCACCAATTTACATCACACTTCAAGATAACAGTAATTTATAAAGCCACAGCTCGTACACACACTCTCAACTTCATCCACCATCTGTAACCTAAAAAAATCGACTTTGTATTGGTATATTGAAACTGACCTGTTGAAGCACCAAGAGTTGGAGCTGCAGTGGTGGTTGTAGCACCACCAAGAGAGAACCCTGTTGAGGCTGTATTAGGTGTAGCTATTCCAATAGTTAATCCTCCAGTAGTTTTAGCTGCTCCAAATGGAGCTACTGCAGCTGTAGTTGCACCAAATGAAAACCCACCTGCAAAAATAATGTGAAAATTGTGAAATCTAAAAAAGTCATGGCTCTCTCAGGTCATATTCATATAAACAAAATTTAATTCATAAATACGAAATAGTCATTTTAGTTAAAAGGACATTCTGCATTTTTCGTAAAACATTTTCTCTGTCAAAAATATCCTAAATTATACCTGAGAATATTTCTTAAGTATGCGATCTACTTGATCAACTGAATTTGTTTTAAAAAGGTTATTAGGCGTTTATTTTACACCAATTTGTACGGTACATTAACAGGTTACGTAACCTTTTACATTAAGTTTTGACGTGATTTTTTTAGTTTCAACTTTAAGATACGTTACGGGATAGACTTCTATAGATTTGGTTTATAGTTTTCACAAATTTGAGCAAAACATTATTCGACCTACAAAAAAAGCAGAATGTCCCTTTAAATAAGCCCAATCAAACATTACAGCAATATCAACCACCTTGGGGGATGACAGACTTCACGGTCTCATATTATGTTACAGTCTCTTCAAATTATTTGTACAATTCATCCATTACCTGTAGCCGGGGTAGTTGACGCTGTAGCTGGTGCAGCAGTTGAACCCCCAAATGAAAAACTGAAATTAAACATAAAGTGTAAGATATACTGTGGAGAATGAGAGAATTGGTTGAGAGATTAATATTGACATTTTACAACAGTAATATTAGCAAGGATATAATTTTACAGAGTTTCAATGAAGTAAGCTTATCTTACAGTATCAACTGTCTGAATACAATGTTTTAATTACATTTTGCCAATCACTTTTGTTTCAATTGAAGTATCTAACTAAATAGACCGAAACATCTATATCTCTATACCAGCCTCTGATAGTTGTTTGGACAGATGTAGGCTGGTGTACAGACAAAATAAATAGTCCATGTTAAATGGGGGCATTCTGCAGAGCAGTTTTTTTTTTTAACCTATTTAGATACTGTAAAAGAGCTGAAAAAGCCAGATTTATTTGAAAAGATGAATATTTTTGTATTTATGTCACAAATTTGGTTCCATCAAAGTTTTTTGAACGAAACTGATCTTGCATCAGTCATTGAATACAGCGAAAACGAAAGTTAAAGTAGGCATATGTTTCGGACATTCTAACATCTGACAAACTATATTTTTTAAAGCAGATGTAACTATCAGATTTTCTTCCAGCTGCATACGAGGTTATTGTCAGACAATGGCTGTCGTAGATACAAGCCTCTGTGTTTGGAGAGTAGTGATTGATGGTTGGTTAAGAAGCAAATTACAGACACCACTAAGGTTCTTTAAACGAAAACCCATTGTTTCTTTCTTTAGCATCCTCTGTCCCTTTAAACCCTTCAAGCGAGAATTCATTTCCGACTAATCAAATCGTTTATAACTTATAATGATAACTTCCTAGTATCATATTTACCCCCCAGTTGCCGCAGTTGTGGCAGGAGTTCCAAAGGAAAATCCAGTCGCCATGTCGAGATTTTTGATTTTACTACGAATGTCAAGGCCGTACAATTAAAATTGTAAAATGATATTTCCAAAACGCAAAATATAATGAACACTCGACTGATATAGTTGGCTATGAGAAAATAGTGACATATGTCTTAAAGTATTTGAAAAAATGTATGAATTAAGAACTAACTGAAATCAACACTTTGAATTTATATTCTAATTTGTCTGTTTCGGAATATGACAACATTTCATAAAATATGACCTTATTTCTTGACCTAGTTTTGTCCAGTCTCTTTCATCCTATACGGTACTAACTCACTAACGATGTACGTACAGACTGGAAAAACAAGACAATCAACATGTCGGGAAAAGAAACGTGCAATCAGAATAAAAAGTTTATTTGCAGTTTTAGTGATTGTGGTAAGACGTTTGGTCGACATTCTAGATTTTTGATACATCTGAGGACTCATACTGGAGAGGTTTGTAATCTTAACTTAAAGATCTTTGATAATTTTCTAATCCCGCAATGTTGTTATTTTGTTTGATTGATGACTGTTACTGTTTAGTTTTCGGTGGTTGTAATTGGTCGCTTTTCCGTTATTTTATATTATTGATTTGACTTAAAAACAATCTAAGCAAAAGTTACAATTTATTTATAGTTTTCCTTATTTTCTAGAAACCGTTTGTATGTCTTCATCAAGATTGTGGCAAGGCATATGCTAGAGCTCAGCACCTCAAGCGTCATGTTGACGTAACTCACTCAAGTACCAGGACTCCTTTAGAGAGTCAAAAATACGAGTAAGTATTATGAGAAAGTAAGAAGCAGCATCTTAGGAAGATTACGATCCTTTCTTCAGCTAGTCATTGGATAACCCTCTTGTCAATGATCTTTCATTCCCAGATTACCTATACCGGTACGCATTTACAACTTGGTCAACTGGAAAGTATTTCTTAGACGGATAACTTGAATAGAATGTTTCCTGAAAATTATGGATTTTTGTCAACCATGCTTACACCTTTAAACTGAATATTTATTGGGTTTTTTTTATTTTTAGTTGTGCGTTATCTGACTGTGAAAAAAGTTTTGTAAGTGAAGACAATTTAAAAAGACACATCAAAACTGTTCATGGTAAACAATATAAGGTAATTGTAATGAGTTTGGACTTTGTTTTTGTGCAATGATTTGATTAATGAAATTTCCAATTGATTTCAAATCTCAAATTTTCTTAGTTGAGTATTACTTAAATTTGTTTGTAAATATCTGGTCATATCAAAGTAAACTCTAGCTTAATGAGTTACTATCCAAGTGATGGTATTGAATCAATGGAGGGGGGTGACCATTCGTAAAAAAACATAATACATTAAGCTTTATGACTTATAAGATGAACTTTACATATTACAGTATAGATGTACAGTAGAAGGCTGTAAGAAGAAATTTACAGATGAGAATCAGTTAAAACGACATGAATTACAACATGATAATTCTAATCCTTATCTGTATGTGCCTGCCTTCACCATCATTTCCATGGATAGAAATTGTTATTATGTTTAAATCTTTTGATATTGCTGTTGTGGTGAAAGTCTTGACAAATATTATCTTCTCTAAACAAACTTGAATATGTCGCTGTTCTTTGCCTTTTGGAGGCCACTCTTACTTGCTAGTAGGAGGGTCTAACCCTAGTTCTCCCTGTTGGTGATGTAAGTTAGAGGCACTCTCATGGAAAACCATTTATTTTAATTGGACAATAAATTGAAAGTGCAACATCCCAATCTGGAGCAGAAAAGTAAAGTTAAAATCAAATTTCATTTCTGTTCTGTTTTCTAGTTGCTTTAGTTATATTATTTAATGATAGCTGTTTTTGTGTTACTTGAAGGTGTCTGTTTCCTGGTTGTGATTATTCCTGTAAAATAGCTCATCAGTTAAAACGACATTCTAAAATACATGAAGGTTGGTATAAACATAGTCTTTATTATAAGTAATATATGCCTGTTGGAATTTGCACAAATTTTACCAGAATTGCCCTGTAAAGTAGATTGGTAGTTGACTGAATTTTGAAGATTTGAAGGCTCTATGAGGTAAAATAGGAATTTACCCTACAGTTTATTTAGAAATATAGTTCTTATAATCCTGACATTGCCGCTCTTTTTAGCATTAAATACACAATTATTTCCCTTTACTTTGACCACAAAGACCAGGATGGCCTTCTATCAGCCGCTGTCTGTTCTATTCTAGGTGTCTGATCCTGAAATGTCACATTCTTAATTTATTCCTCTATTCTTTTCTCCAGCATTTTGAATTCTGTATACACAAATTTGTAAATAAAGCCTATTGTCTATTACCTTCAGGTTATAAATGTAGAGAAGAAGATTGTGATGTAAGATTAGAAACATGGTCTATGTTACGTAAACACATAATGATACACCATCCTAAAGGTAATTTAACAACTTCAACCATAATATATTTTGATTAAAAACAATTTTTTTAATGGTTATTTGAAATTTTGGGTAATAATTTCAATTTATCCCAAATTTTCTGCTTTACATTTTAGAAGTGTAATGTTGATTTGTGCCCTTTTGTTGATTTTTTATCAGAGGGATGAAATGGGAAGGAAACGACTGGAATTTAGATAACCATTCTTTTGTTTTAATATGATGTCAATGTTTACTCTGAACTTGTTTTAACAATCTTGGTTGCTAGAAAAAGTCCATCTGAGTGAAGTCTGCTTTGATTATAAATCTGCTATCAATTATTTCAGTTTTTGAATGCGGAGATTGTCATCTGAAATTCAAAAAGAAAATTCAGCTAAAAAGACACAGTCTTGTTCATAATTCAAATCAGAAGTTGTTTAAATGTGAACATGATGAATGTGAAAGAGTTTATTTAGATCTTCGTAATTTAAGAGCTCATATTAAATCTTATCATGATGGGCATCGTTTACATTGTACTCATGAGGGGTGCAGTCAAACTTTTGTAAACAAGGTATGAAATAATTTTATTTGCCTTTAGATATTTTGTTCAATATTTGTTTACAATACTAACATTGTTAACGCCAACCTAGTTTATATCTAGCAGATATTTGTGACCTTGGCCAGTGCTTTACAAAAGATTTAGGATCTTCACTCTTAATACACTACTTTTAGATTTTTCAAAAATGTTTAACCAATTTTGTCAAACCCAGAACCATTGAAAGCATTTTATGTACCAGTGACTATTTTTCAGGCTAAATTGATCCAACACAGTAAACTACATGATCCAAATAAACCTCCACCTAAGGTTAGTTCATATATATATAAGAGTATGAAAGTAAATGGAGTTTAATGTCCTATTTTTGTGCTCCTGGGAGGCAAATAGAGATAAACAATGGCATGCTGTGTGCAATGAGGGTTATTTAAAAAATAAACATTGGTCTTATTAGCATTATTGGTGTGTAAATGCAGTTGATCATTTGACAAACTGAATAAATAACGAAGTCATTTTTAGATGCATATGCAGTCGCCCTTGTCCATCCGTCCGTGCGCATTTCTTGTAGGCGCGATATAGGCTACAGTTTTAATCCGATCTTGATGAAACTTAGTATGCATGTATATATTGATGAGATCTCAGTCAAGTTCGAATTTTTTTAATTATTAGATAATTGGTTTGAGAGTTATTGCCCTTGACTTAGTAAAACCGTGTCAAATTTGGCTTAAAGGCAAGATAGAGACTACAGTTTTTATTTGAAGTTGGTATGCATGTATATATTGATGAGATCCCATTCAAGTTCAAATTTTGTAATAATCAGATAAACAGTTTCGGAGTTATTGTCTGTGACTTAGAAAACACATGTCAAATTTGCCTTGTAGGCAAGATAGAGACTACAGTTTTTATCCAATCTTAATGAAACTTAGTATGCATGTCTGTATTGATGAGATCTCGGTCTAGTATGAAATTGATAATAATAGGATGAACTGTTACAGAATTATTGCCCCTTGACTTAGTAAAAAACACGTCAAATTTGCCATGTATATACCATAGAGACCACAGTTTTTATCTAATCTTGATGAAACTTGGTATGCATATTTTTTTTTGATATTGTATGTATTGATGAGATCTCGATCAAGTTCAAAATTGGTAATAATCGGATGAAAGGTGTCGGAGTTGTAGCCCTTTACTTAGTATAAACTCATCAAATTTAGCTTGAATTTGATGATAATTTGATGAACTGATTCAGGTTTTTGCCTGGTTCCTTGAAGGGAATGATAGTAGAAATGTAAATATTTTTATTGATGACTGCAGTAGCTCACACCATACTAACTGTCATGCAGTCCTTTACATGCAGTGACCCTTGTCACTTTTGGTCTTGTTGTACAAACCCTCTGATGTTCACCAACCTGTAATCTATCGCAACTTTCTAGCATTGAATATAATGTTTGCAATTTTAATAGTAGGTTGGATGTATTTATTTTTAGAAAATGCCAAAGAAAGGCCACAGAAAGAAAACTGCAGCTGAACATCTAACTAGTCTCATAGAGGGTTCATCTTCACTTGTTCCTGTCAGTGAAGGAGATTGTAGTGATATTGATAAAGTACTGCTAAATGATTCTGGAGTAGTTGCGGACTGTAGTGAAAAATTGACTGCAATAAATAAAGTTACCTCCCTTGATTGGGTGCCTAAAGCAGAAACAGCTCTTTCTTTAGAGAGTTTTACTCAGGATGTTAACATGATTACATCATTAAGACATGAAAGCAATCCCAGCAGTGTGCAATCCTCACAGAATCTGAATGGCAGTTCCCACTCTTTAGGTTCAGACAATTCCCCAAATCTGATATCAGAATCTCAATTTTATGGAGATGAAGATCCAGAGGCAAAGCTTCACCTGCCAGATAATACAAAACTTGATGCTGTTGATGTATGGTTAGAAGCGATGGCTGAAAATATAGTAACAGATACTACAGCAGTTTCAAATTGAATTGATAAAAAATTGCCAAGTTACAGTGCTAAAAAATTAAGTTAGACCAAAATTACTTATTCTTAGTGAGAAAAAAAAACAAGGAAAAAGAAAACAAGTAAGATTGCACCTTGATCTCAAATTAAATGAAGATCAATTTAATTCTTGATTACTACTAACAATAGTTAGTTATTTTATTTTTTAGTTAGTTTTAATCATTATTTGATTGCTTTACACAAATCAATCTTTATTTTGAACAAATGTCACTACATTTTGTTAAGAAGTGAAAGAAAAAGATCTTGCTGTACATTTTTGCAGTAAAAATCATTATATAACATTGATTGCTTAATTTTTTTGCACTTAAATATTATATTTGCCATATTAAATTCAAAGTAATTAAATTGCACATGTTTTCCATTTATAAAGATATATCTTACTGTTTGTTAATTCAACTTTGCAATCAAACTCATTATATGGAATTGATTGCTGATCATAAAATCATTATATATTTTGTTATATTGTGCATGATTTATTGTTACGTTTTAGAAGGACATATTAATCTAGTCTTCCATTTAAAATAAAGTTTGTTATACAATACCACTTTAATGTTTAAACCACGTCCCTAAATAGATGGGACCAAGACTCAACAAAACATCTTTTTCATGTGAGAGGAGTTGCCTGTACTCGTATGATTAACAAAAGTTTTGATAGCGTTGATTATAAAATTGACTCTGTAGAAGGATGGTGATTAGCTGGTTTTAGAATCATGTATAAAGATGTATCTGCTACAGTGAAACATGGAGGGTTGAGATGATAACAATACCATTATATTATATTTTTCACATGTAAATAAAAGCAAGACCATTATCTTCTAGCACTATCATCACTTTATCTTTCAGACATCCACTTGTCTCCTCCAAGTAATTGATATTCATATGAAAAGAGAATAAAAAGTTGTCTATGTATTGAAATTGAAAAATATTTCTTTTTCTGTGAAATTATTTCTTGGAAGATCAATTATCTTGGATTATGAATGTCAGTGTTCAGACTAATTTGAAATTTTAAAAAATATTTTCATATTGAAAAATGAATACAGAAGCCTAACAGAATTCTTTTTCTTTTTTTTCTTTTTTCAAAAATAAAACTACCCTTCTATATTCTCTTACTGATTTTATATTTTTGCTGATCGATGCAACAATTTCATTTAACTTGAATCATGTGGGAGCCCAAAGATATGTAATCGATAATCATTGCCTTTAGTTTACTACAAATTTTCCATTTTTCAACAGATATTGTATCTTTCATTTGATTTATTGTATTGATTTTTGTTTCTTTCTATCTCTATTTTAAGAAACGTAAGAAGTTTGGTGTAGATTACATGAAGAAAAACTGAAGTGACAAATTGAAGTTATAAATTAGTGACAACCACATGACTGTATTTAACAGATTTTACACTTGCTTCTTCTGTTGTTGATTATGTGTTATTTTTGTGTTATTTTGAAGCTAGTCAAAGTTGTTTAGTAAGTAAGACGTTGTAAAGACTACATCAGAATATTCGTACAAAAATGGGTCTATAAGCCCTTTAAAAAAAAACCCAGTTTTTAAGCCTTTTACACGAAATGTGTAGTATTACAAAAATTACAGCTTAGACTCATGAGGATACTGTCTATGATGATCCTTGGCACTCCGCATTTATAAACCCTTACATTTTTACAAGATAACAGTTTACAACACCTATAACAAGAGTGTCAAAAAAAAAAGACCTTCCAAAGTTCGATGGGTAGTATCTCAGTTGTTGAGATTAACTTAACCTATTTCAATCTGTGTTCAATGTGCTCTCCATCGTCTTCAACCACCAATCACAACAGTTTATTAACCCTAATACAAGAGATATGTATACAAGTAACAGTTTATAAAAACAGATTTGTATAAGGTATTGAGAAATATTTTCTAGTGTCTGTGGATGGTTAAAGCCTGGAAGCAGTGTCACATATTATAATGAGAATGTTAGAAAGGTTAATCAGACTAGGGCAGCCATGTTTTTAATTAAAAATATTTTTAGTCTGTTTTCTCTATACAGTGCTCATTACACAGATAAAAGGTTTAATTATTAGTAGATTCAGTAATATTTTATATTAAAGGGATTGTAAAGAGGTTTCCTAAACTTTTGATGTGTATAGAGGACACTGATAGCATCGATTTGCACAATTCCAATTTTTAATCAAATGTCTGTGGAACTTGCAATTCCACTGAAAAGTAAGTGTTTAATATTGCAAAGGCTACTATTGATATAACGACCTTTGCGATAGTGATGTCATAAAATGAGTAGTTGCAAATGGAATTTTAAAAGCCACAGATGTCTGATTGTAATTGGAATGATGCAAATCGATGCTAACCTTTACTAAGTCTTAAAAATTTAAAATTATGACTTGAACATAAATTGTTGTCGTCATCATATGTCCATCCACCTATACTTACACCTGTCAGTACACAATTAGCTTAAGAACACAACAGAAACTACAGTTTTAATAAGATTTTTATGAAATTTGCTATGCATATGTAGCCTACATTGATGAAATCTCAGATGAGTTTGATATAAGATTTTTCAGTGATTATTTTTTAGCCATTGCCCTTCACTTAATCAAAAAAGGTCAAACTTTGCAAGTGAATTCTCAAGGAAAAGGTTAACAATAGCATATTGAACAAAGTCAGATTGGCAAAATGTTATATTTTATTAACGCATGGTATCAGATCAACAGTTATAATATATTGGAAAATGATCAGATTTACAAGATATTTTATTTTACATGACATGTTGTTGGTCCTCAACAGAAGATATTATATTACATTGATATATCAGTGTATTGTAAATGGCCTTGAAAGCAAAGAGAATATTACAACTATTGTCCAAGTTTAATTATCAGTATTGTTTAGGTATTGTATTGATATCTTAGATAACTCTCTAGCTCTATAATATCATGTGACATTTAGATTTCTTAATAACTTTCCTCTTCTCGCTTCTTCATCTTGAGACGACACAATTGGATGTTATTCTTCTCTATTTATTCCGTCTTTGCATATCGGTCTGTCATTTTCTACATTTGTGCTAGTGTTTTGTTGAGGCCTCTCTTGTTACCAAATGACAATTTAAGGATAATCAATTTGTTTTGATTCTTCTTGCTTAAAAAAGGAATGGTATGTACACATTTCTTTTCTATTGAATTTATATTTATGGATTTCAATTGTATTTTTCTGACTATAAAATTTGAAACCTTGTGAGACGTTTTTGTGTTTGAATGTGCATTGATTCATCAGTCTGTGTCAGATGTAAAAGCCTTCAGTGTTGACGGTTAACTTGATTTCTTGTGAAAAAGGCATATCAGTTGCTTGTTTCACTATGATTTAATACTTATATAAAGCTTTTGAAAGGTATTTTTTATTTAATTTGTATCATTTTCCATATCAAAGTTAGAAATAAGAATAATATAAACTGCCTACTATACTAAAAAAATATGACATAGTGAAGATCAGTGAAATCAATTTTTTTTGGCTCAGGAATTTGACTTTGAACGTTGTCCTGCAATTACAGAAAGCATAGGAAATCAAAATGATGTAAACTTCTTTACGTTTCAAGATACTGAATTGATCATAAATTGTTTATGGTTGTTTTTTTTTTTGGTTTTTTTAGTGGATCATGAATCTTAGTATGTCCAAGTAGTACAGTTCTGAATTTCAATTGGAATAAATCAATTAAATAGAAAATAAAAAAAACTTTTCAGTTCATGCCAAAGAAAAATTAGATAAGAAGATTAGTTCAAGATTCCAAGATTCAATACATTAATTCATTGAATTATTCTACCGAATTAGTTATTTCCTTGATATGTGTTGACAGGATGAGAAAATTGTGAACTGAATTTTTTGGTTATCGAATGTTAAAAGGCATTCTACCTCTTACGATGGAAAAGATTGAAATTTTAAAACTGAGTCTTTGTTCATCAGTGGTGTCAAAACTATACAACAAAATCCCTCTGTAATCAAATAAATCTATAAAACTAAGTAATAATTCATTAAACTAAGTAAGTTTAACATGCTTAGAAGCAAGTTTCAATAATTATTCAGTTGAATGGATATATCCTCTTATATGGCCATTCTATTCTTTAGTCTTGGCACCTGGTAAGTCCAACTTAATGAATTGAATATATACACTTGTTGACTAAGTTTGAGAATTGAATTTTATGTCCATTCTAAGAAGTAAATTTCTTTTAAAGTTATTGCAAAGTCATTTTTTATGTGTACGTGGACACTGAAAGCATCAATTCGCATGTTTCCAAATTTCTGTGGTTTCTGCAATTCCACAAGATTTTGTAATGCCAAATGAACAGAATTAGCTTCCTTTACTGCACTGAGATGAATTGTGGTATAACAGTTTAAGTGTGATTTAGAGTAGGCATTTTTCATTCAGCGATTACTTAACTCTTATGGATTTTTATATATCAAGAAGAAAAATGACAAGTAATCATCTATATTTTGAATACTGAGAGGTTAAATAAGTAGAGAAGTATATAGAAGCGATTTGATAATCTAATTCATTCCCTGAAGACCACTGCTCTTTTAGTAATGAAATCACATTGACATTTTGATCACTACAACATCTTCTGACATTCTGACAAATTGCTATCCATTATTATGATAATGTGCTAATAGATTGTGACAAACAACTATTTTAATAAGTACTGAAGCACTAATTACTCTACAAACATTATTGGACTGGCAGCCTTAACAGAGCAGAAGCTAACACTATCTGTACTGATAAACAAGGTTAATTTGGATTTCCTGCAAGTTTCCGTTCCTGATTCTATTAACCTTTTATCAAAATGGCTTCTTACTTCATCTTTGAGGTAATTCAATTACATTTTCTTTTCATATTTTTTTATGTGCACTTATGCCTTGCTTGTAAATAGACTGTTAATGATGAAATTCTGATGTTAAAAGCTGAGCTGGAATGAAAACGAAGTATTCTTTGCATCCAAACAGTAGGAAAAATATTGTTGCTGTCTGTGTTCAAAGTTGTAAATGTTCAAAGCAATTGTCATATCATGAAGGCATGTGTATATAATAAATATCTTAAATGTTTGGCCATTTGCTTTTAAAACCTCGTGGAATTTGATTGCGTGCTAACAACTTTTAATGTATTAAATCAGATATATATATTAACTATGATGCCTATAAACTTGGAATAATATGCATGTCTAGAAATACTAGCATTACTGTGCAATCTTTCATTGTTTTTTTTTTCATGCCATAAGAGATATCGTAAGGCACATAAAGAAATATTAGCTTCCTTGCACAACATTTTGTTGGTTTTTAGTTTCATGCCACATGAGATTTTATAAGACATGTATATTAGCCTCCTTGCGCAACTTTTCGTTGTTTTGCTTTCATGCCATATGAGATTTCATTAAGATGAATTGTGTGTTATATCGTGATTTGAGAACATGAAGTATTGAAGTAGTAATACCATTGGACAGCAATAGCATGTTATAGAGTAATACAAGGACATTTCAATCTAATAAACATATTCAATTTATCCACTACTATTATCCATCTCATTCTTAGTAACTTGAAAACATGCCATTTCACACTTTTCAGATTCCTTCAGGTATATTGTATAGACCAAAATATTCCTCAAAATTCTTTCAAAATATAAAAAAATTGAATGGTAATGTCAGGAAATACACATTTGTTTCAAATTCTAGCCGTAAATGGATCTTTAAACATAAATTAATCTACATTCTATATTCTTTACATTTAATTTAGTTCATTTGAATGATGTTATTGAAAAAATGAAAATTGATAATTTAGATGATGAAATATATTATGTTGAATTTCAGTTTTAGATTGTCTTAGTAGACATTGTTAAATATAAACTTACATGATGTTATAAAATATCCAATTAAATAACACTATTTAATGTACAACATGGTTAGAATTTGCAGTGATGAATATGGAATATGATATTAGTTGTTTCATATTTTTTTACATTTGTAACACAATTTTAGAATCGAACTCTTTGTAGACTACTTGTTATGTATGTGAATAATATTATCCGAATGATTCAATTGAGCACAAAAAACTGCTTGGTTGCTTATGTCTTCTGCTTGACACTGACAGATTCTTATCATCATCACCGTGTTTTCAAATATATGTTCAATGAATAAATATTTAAGAACCATCACATTGTTCTTTATGTGTATATTTTGGTACTTGGGCATGCCATACCCAGAATGAATTTGTATTAACATTAATATATCCCCTCTGGTTTGAAAAATTGGAATAGATTTTAGTGAATAGTTTGTAAATAACCAAAGGTAGTTAATAAATAACTGAAGATAGTTTGTATATATCCTTAGGTAGTTTTTTTTAATAACCTTGAATAGTTTGTAAATAACTATTAACAGTTTGTAGTTAACTATAACCAGTTTGTAGATAACTATTAACAGTTTGTAAATATCTATAAACAGTTTGTTAATAACCATTAACAGTTTGTTAATAAATATTAACAGTTTGTAAATAACTTTGAATAGTTTGTAAATAACCTTGAATAGTTGTAAATAACTATAAACAGTT
Organism: Lottia gigantea; assembly: GCF_000327385.1. Classification (NCBI taxonomy): domain Eukaryota; kingdom Metazoa; phylum Mollusca; class Gastropoda; family Lottiidae; genus Lottia; species Lottia gigantea. Next base: position 316,960 of record NW_008708986.1, read on the forward strand.
TGTAAATAACTATAAACAGTTTGTAAATAATTATGAACAGTTTCTAAATAACTTTGAATAGTTTGTAAATAACTTTGAATAGTTTTTAAATAGCCTTGAATAGTTGTAAATAACTATAAACAGTTTGTAAATAACTATAAACAGTTTGTAAATAACTATGAACAGTTTGTAAATAGCTATAAACAGTTTGTAAATAACTTTGAACAGTTTGTAAATAACTATGAACAGTTTGTAAATAACTATGAACAGTTTTTAAATAACTATAAACAGTTTGTAAATAACAATAAACAGTTTTTAAATAACTATAAACAGTTTGTAAATAACTATAAACAGTTTGTAAATAACTTTGAGCAGTTTGTAAATAACTAGTTTGTAAATAACCTTGAATAGTTGTACATATCTATAAACAGTTTGTAAATAACTTTGAACAGTTTGTAAATAACTTTGAACAGTTTGTAAATAACCTTGAATAGTTGTAAATAACTATAAACAGTTTGTAAATAACTATGAACAGTTTGTTAATAACTATGAACAGTTTGTAAATAACTATAAACCTAGGATAGTTATTTATACTAATGACCTCAGTCTAAAGATGAGAATTCAGTGTATCCCAAGATTTCTATCTTAAATGACTATCAGAGAATATTTTAAACATCGAAAGGTTATAATATATTTTTTGTGTGAATAATGTTGTGCTCGTGTGACATTTATGTCCAAAAAACAGTAAAAAGGAATTCCAATATCACTTAGCAATAGATTTATAACAATAAAGTTAGCACTGAAGCTGTATAAATTTGAGTATCTCAAGGACAGTCAATATTTAAATGGCAGTAATAGAATTTTCAGTGACAAACTATGGCAAATAGAATTAGGATATGACTGGATTTACATGCTCTATTTTTCATCAATTCCATGTGAAATAAGCTGACCTTTTACAAGATGCTAGAAGAAATCAATAAGTAATTTGGCAAAATGCAGTCGTGAGCCTTAGAAGCTATGATGAGGATTGTGAATTAGTTGGTAGCAATGGTTACGTAATAGAATTTATGTCTTGAGGACAAACAATATTCACTCTTTATGCTCAAAGTCAGGAATGATCTAACGAATGAATAATCTTACCAATGAATTAAAAACTGGTGGCTATAAGAGCTTTGATTTTCTGATTTTTCATCATCAATTCCAGATTTTTTTATGATCAAGAATTTAATCAAAATTTTTCCTGATAAATGGCGTCTTTTTATCTTTTGAAAAACTTGATTCAGATGTATAAGAATATGAAAAATTGAACTAGTTTCTACTAAGTCATATTCTGGAGAATTATATATGCTCTATAAATTTTGACTATTGAAATTTTTTAGTATAGAACAAACCTTTCATAAACACAATATGATGTCTCGATTTTCAAGAGAAATTCACTAAAAACATTGATTTTGAATAAATCAGTTAACAAAGTGTGATAAAATTCTTCTACAAATGGTTGCCTATAAATCTTCCGAACTCTTACTCCTGTAGTCTCTAATATTATTGATCATTTCAAACCTTGAATATATCTAAGCTTTAATCATGTATTTCTGTAATCAATATGTTTCAATATTTTTTCTCAAGTTTACATTCAACGATTGCTGTAAACTTTCGTCCCTGGATACATATTTAATTTCAAGGTCTTAAAAGGTAATAATATGCAGAATTTGAACAGTTTAAAGTAGGAGATGTTCCTCATATTGTCACATTGTGTCTAGCACAAGCTTGAATATTTATATGACTTTAAAGTATGAATTAAGATGTGATTCTATACTTAAAATTAAAGGTATGCTTAAAATCAAGGTCATTTTTAAGTTCAAGGTCGTATGTTATGTTGTTGTATAGTATGGAATGTGTCATGATGTCAGTATCCAGTTGCTCTCAGATCTGTATATTTCTAAGCATTTTCTGAAATAGATGGTAAAAGAGAATTGCTTGGACAACCTGGTTGTTTTCATTTGTGCCTTCTGTGGGGAAAAAAAGAACAGATTGAGATTTGGTTCACCTACAATACTGTATAAAAAAATTTGTACAAGCAATTTCCTGTTGACACCAAATATGGTTGATGATTCTTTTTTTTTTAGAATTGTCATTTGAGAATATTGCAGATGCTCCGAAGACAGTTTTATAACTTGATTTCTTTCAAGTTGATGATACACTACTATGTGCTCAGATATATTGATGTTATTGTCATGTACCAGTTAATAAGTACTAATAAAGTTGGTGGTATTTATCATTAACGAGTATATTATTACTGTCATGTCTTGTTTTTCCAATATTAAGTATGATTATACTATTTCATAGCATATAATTTGTTCTTGAACTAAGCCTGAAATATGCTTGACCAATATGTTGAGTTGCCACCAGATGGTTTTTTTAAGTTTGCATTACACTTGGTTGATTTTTACCCCTCTAATATTGAGCAGCAATGATTTAAGTGGTGCCAGGTAGGGTATGCTTACTCTTCAAGACACCTGATACCACTTTTCATTACGAAATATTCCCTTTTTATGATCTGTTTACTGCCTCATATGAATAGTTCATTAGTTGTTACAAAAGTATTGTGAAACTCATATTCTAGATTTTGAGGTTCAATTTGTCTTTTGAATCGTTAGTACTGTTTTTTCATATTCCATCCTGTCATTAGTCTACAATGTCTTCTCCTTGTTTGGAAAGCTCAAGAACAAATAAGAGAATAGATAAAGATAACATGTGCTGCAGGCTGTATTGTATTAAAGATCCTTCGACATTTATATACTGATAAAGAATAAGTGAATAAGTACCACCCCTCCTCTTGAAAAGATCCCTCATTGTGCATTTTCATAGTTAATCTACAACAGACTATTGCCTTCTTACAGGTAATTTCAATAATAAGATTTATGGAGCTCAGACCAGCAATTACCTGGTTTTACAGGTCAATTTAAATTACAAAAAAAGTAGTCATGTGATTGGAGACAGTTCTTCTTTATTAAGGTGCTGGCACACGAGCGGTCTTGGTCTGAGATTTTTGTCGCCGATTAGAGTCTTGTTAAATCTCGCGTGTGCTTCCACGACAAGATTATCGTGTCTCCCACAGGATTTATAATATCGAACAAGTTTGATAATTGTCTCTGATAGTTTTATCGTCTGCATGACAGACCGTCATCATCCAATCAGATTCATTTTCCTTTCAAGTGTATGCTCCGCATGTGATTATAGACATGGTTGAAAACTAGTAAGCACCAAAAATCTCTAACCAAGACTCATGTGCTCGTACCTTTAGAGACTAAGATAGTATAAGATAAGGTTAAGATATGGTAAGGATATGTTTGTTAGAGGAAGTTAATGGACTAACTATCTCTGTAATTGAAATAGGATGAAAACTAATAAAGAATATATTAGTAAACTAATCCCTCTTGGCCTGTAAAGTCTGGTATTATCAGATTATAGATTTCTGCTTCTTGATTTTATGTCCCTTTAAAGAGGGAAGGATTTGTCAAGGGATACTTATGTTTTCTTATCTGAATTATGTTATGGTTTGAGAGCATTGAACTTCTGTCTTGTATCCTTTTGATAAGCCTACATGATAATGTGGTCGTATATTGTCGTCAGCTGTCGTCGTATAGCTCATCTGATACTGTTGATACAACTTACTTTATTTATCTATAGAATCCTCCACAGGACCACAAGAGCTCAGCTAATGCTCTTTTCAGGACCAAAAGCGCTCAGGTTGTTGACAATTGTTTTATTTTTATAGAATCCTTCTAAGGACCAAAAGAGCTCATCTGATACTGTTGATACAACATATATTTATTATTTATAGAATGAACCTCAAGATCACAAGAGCTCACATTATTCTGATGAACACACCAGATTCTGTTGATATTTATATTTTTTTTTATAGAATCCTTTTCAGGAGCACAAGAGCTCATCTGATGGTGCTGACACTTGTTATATTTATACAATCATCCTCAGGAACACTTGTATGATCAAATCACATTGACTAACTGTGAAATCAACAAGGATATTTCAGTGTATTTCCAAAGAAATTAGAAACTTCCATTTTGACTTCCTGTTCTTGAATTTTTTCTATTATTTGAATTGTATTTGACTCTGATTTGTAAGTAAGTTTAACAACTACTTGACATCCAAGAGAGTAAGTGCCATAGGTTAATCAGCTGAGTAAATCTGTGGGAAGTAGGCCTAATATTTCCTTTAAGTCACTGTGATAACATACTAAGAGAGCGAGTAAATGGACAAGAATAGCAGATATTGATTTTGTCTAGTTCGATTGGTTCCCATTTCATTTTGGACATATTTTACCATTTTCTCTTAGCACCAGCTACAAGTTGATCTTCTACAACATCTTTTCAATTGACAGTGTAGACAATTGGATTTTCTTATGAACTTTTTCCTCTCAGAAGTGTTTCTTAAGTTGACTGATACATTTCTAATGGTAAGTCTGGAGATTTTTGTTGTTTCCTTACACTCTTTTACTTTCAAGAGGTAATTTCTAGTCAGAATTGATTTTATGTATGAAAGTTTGTAGTGAGATTTAGATCGAGATGGAAAACATCAAAATCATAATAAATTTAACCTTACATTTAATGACAATCCTTTTTGCATATATTTATTGGAGAGCTTTTAATTTTCTTCTTAAGAAACTTAGACTTAATCACTGCTGAAATCAAAGTGGTATTTTGGTTTAAATATTACATATTACTGAGTACCTAGGTTTTTTTTGAGTAAAATAAGAGTTTTGATATTTCAACATCAATAATTAATCAACATACATGTATTACCAAACAGTGGAATGCTTTTTGACGAGTAAAATCCGATCAATTGATAAATGGAATTCATTCTCTATATATTCACACAGTATAAGCCTTATAAAATGCAGGTATTTTCAATCTTAAATTGAGCATCTCAGATTAAATGGGACTATCAAATTTAAAAGATCTCATATTGAAGGATAACTCCTCTATTTTAGTTTATGCTCATTGTGGCTTTCATTAATACTAATGTTCAACCTCTAGTTCTGATAGTTGCCTATTATAATTAGAGAGTAAAATGATATAAATTAAATTCAGGAATTAAATTAGGGACTGATCATTGATTAAGCAACAGAAATTGATGATCCGTATGTAATATTTTAATGGATACTGCAATGATAGTGCAATGAGCAATTCAGTTATTCTGTAATAACCAAGGTGTTAAGAGAAACACCACAAAGTTATCTTCTAACATACAAATACCATTAATTTATAGATTTGATCAGTGGCAGCATATGAATAAAAGCTTTGAATTTAAGATGCAGATAGTAAAAGATTTTAGCCTGGACAAGCTAAGGTTTGAAAACCGTTATGGAATCTAACACAAATTGATGGGTGGGGGGTGGGGTTTGCCAGTAATATTGCCATTGCAAACAGGCTGCTAAATCAAAGCTAGGCTATATATGTGGACAGAATCTGATTTAAATGGTCCAAAAGGCGGGTTGGTTTCATGGTTTAAAGGATTGATGTTGACAAATGACAGATAGGTTTTTTGATTGAATCTTCAGAAGTGAACTCACTCAGAAATGATTGTTGTAACAAAAATTGACAGATTCAAACATGGTGAAAGTTTGATGAAAAAAAACACACATTGAAATATACATTCGTAATTTTGGCATTGAAAAAATATCCTAGTATTAGACAATATTATTGATAAGGGCTCATCTTATGCTGTTGTCATGTATTTCAAATACAAGGTATAAACTTTCAAAAATTTCAGACTGAACACTCATGTGATATAGAATATCAAAATACTGGTTTAAATAGTGTGAGAATAACCATTAGTATCTATTGATTTCGTTAAGGTAATTAATGATTATTGTGACAGTTATAGAATACTAACATGATAATTGATATATCACTTTATAATATCAAAATACCGTTCTCACACACTGTTCTTTTACTGTTTGATTGAATGACATTCTTTCTCAAATCGCTGTAATTTTTCTGACAACTGCTTTTTTGCCACAGCCTGAGTTATTGGTTGTTTTAAATGCTTATTATTGAAAGAAAAAAGTAACAACCAATTTTCACAAGGATATCAAGAATCTTAGGGATCTGTCTACCATTTGGCATCGATATTTCCTGGAATTTTTGTACCAATTTACATTTAGGTTGACTAAAATAATGAAGAAAGATGACTTTTCCAAAGTCAATTAAGTTAAATTTACTATTACACACCGCTTTGTACCCATGACCACCATTTGTTTGATTTAACCAAACTTATGTTGTTGAGATTCAGCTCTGACTGGTTAAGCTACAGTTTGTCCTCAGAACTGTTGTTTGCCTCCATCTAGTTCTAGTGATGTAGGTGAGGACAGCCCACATAGGAAGGTGTCAAGTCAATTTGATGAAAGTTAAATGCAACAGACATCACAGCAGGACATGTTGGGACTCCAATCAAACTTTGACTTTGACAAGATTGGTAAATACACCTAAGTCAATATCAGTGATGTAAAACTCATTTCATTTCTTCAAGTAAACAAATCATAAGAGTACATGATTTACATATTGATCAAAAGGAAGATGAAACATGATGAAAGTGTATATGGAGTAGTGTTTGATGAACAATAGGTAAAGTGACATCAGCATGTTAAATTATGAAATACAGTAATTAATGCCAACCTGCTTTACTGTATAATCTTACTAATGATTCTGACATTTCACTCTCTTATATTACACTGTATTTTTTCATCTTTGTACATCATTACAGGATTAAAAATTTACTTGCAAATACCTTAGTAGGCCTACTGCTTTATGGGGCATAGATATGACTTGAAATGAACTTTTACATCTGAATATTTTTGATAAAGATCAGTCTGCAGTGAAAAATGAAGAAAAGTGTGCGAGATTATTATCCCCTCCCAACCAAATGCCCTTTTCAATTATTTTGATATAATTACAATAAGATGTAACAAATGTGTACTTTATAACTGTGTTTGTAATCTTTTTTAAATTGTAAAACATCTTGATTTGTCTTGTCTTGTAAGGACTGAACAGATTGATTGATTATTTAGAAAAATAATTCTTTAGTCTGATGATAAGTAAACTATTTGAGGTAATGCCAACCTAATCATAGCTCAAGGTTTTACAGCATGGTTCCAGTGTTCTGACAGAATCTATAATGAAGATTAGTTACTAAGTTTCCTTTCCATTTCTGAAAAATTCAAAATTTCATTTCAAAAATTTGTATCGGTTTATATTATCAATGGACTTAGTTAATAAAGGTGAATTTTAACTACTTTTATCACTTTTTTAGTATCAACATTGTCTATGGTAAATATATGATATGAAACATAATTATATTTGTGTCCCCTCTTGCTCTCCAAATAATACTAACACCAATTGGAGAATTACGTCATTTTTAAATATTAAACTATAACTATTAAAATATAAAACTACTTATTAAACAACTATAATTACAAGTAACAATTAAATTTAAAAACCCACTATCAACCAGTGATAGGGCTTAACCCCAAAATTTTAACAAAAAACCGCCTATAAAAAAACAAAAAATTAAACTTTATGAAAAATCAAACACTATACCAATAAAGAAAAAGGAGGAGAATGGGGAGGAGGATGGGAAACCAAAATAAACAATTGATGAAAAAAAAGCATCAAAAAACATGTGTGATTTGCTGTGCCCCTTCTCTGGAACGAATGAACTCACTTGACTAATCACGTGATCAATCAGACCACAAAATGTATTATTTACAATGATACTAATGTCTCCTTCGAAAGATTCAAATATCCATGATTCATAATGAATTATGTTGGACGCCAATGAAATGGGTGGTCAGCAAATGTGGTTTTTAGAAACCACACATCCAATTAAGTTTTTAAAGTTTATTATTACGTACAATAAAAACCCTGAAATATTCAAAGAAGAATATTACACAGTGACAAAATAATACAAAATATCTATTTACAAACAATATCAGTAAATATATGAAAATAACCCTGACATAGAAATACATTACTGAAAGAATAATCAGTGCTGTAGATTTTAAGTTATATAAGTCAAATCAGAAGAAACATTATAATCCTATTATAATACCTTACAGGGGGTATTATTGATGCAATTGTTTGGAGGCTTATTATCTTATGGAAGTAAAATCTTTATTTTCGTACTCTAGGAGACAAATATTTCATTAACCATGAATTGAGATAAATTTATTTATATATAAAAATCCTGATTTACTTGTTTCCATGGTGACTGATATTTGCTGGAAATGAATATTGGAAGTCATGTTTCAACCAACTCGGCAAGATAAATTGTTATTCTATCTCAATAATATCATATTCATTTGCTTTTATCTAAACTGATTTTGAAATAGATGGGAGTGATTAGTCTTACTGCTTGCTGCGTGATGGATTGGTTGGCGAGGGAAAAGATAGGTTGATGTCTGTTGGCCTTAAACCAATTTGTTAATTATAAACTAATTCCTTATTTGGGTGATATATTTTGTGAGTACTTGTTTTTGTTTTATTTTAGTTTATTACACTCTTTAATGGTTCTGTGTTGCCTCTAACCTCTAAAATCTACTTGATATTAGTAAGTAATTGTGATCAACTGACAATTCATACTTTACATCTACATATTTCAACGTCTTCATGAGCTCAATTAGGTGCTGAAAAGTAGGATGTAAAACTCCATTCATCTAATTTCATTTCATCTCAAATTTGGTGAAAAATAATTCTGCTTGTCCTTTTTTCAGTTTGAATAAGTCATGTTTCTTGATCTTGTTGGGTGTGGTGTACCAGGGATAAAGTGGTTACTCTTTCCTCAAGCATCTGACTGTCATTCATTTCCATAATTAATGATTCAGAATGACTATTACATTTCTATATGCTATACTGTCAATTTGTCTACTTGATTTGTACATGTTGGTTTCTACTGGCTCTAAGAGCTGAACATCAAAAAAAAAGATATCTTTAATTTTTAAAAAAAAAAAGAAATTGCAAAGTTTGACCAACTATTACACCAAAATAAATATAATCATATAATATACAACCCAAATAGCCATACACACAGGCTTAAAAGGTTTTAATTAGTTGGTCAAAATGCAAATGATTAAGACATTGTGGTAAGTTATGATTATTTTATATTTTTCAGATGTGTAGATATTATGAAGAAATGATAGTAAAGTGATGGTTTTCATTCATGCCACAAACTCCAAGTTTTCTCCAATTTCTATTCAAAATGGTAGGTCAAAGTGGTGGGGGTAAGAAAGCCTCCCGGACCTCCAATAGAATTAATATACCCCTAGATACTATGAAACATGCCAATCGAATTGATCCAAAAGAGAGACTCTTTTTGGATGCTGCAGAGAAGGGAGATAAACATACTATGATGAGGCTGCTACAGGGAAGTACGCCTGTGAATGTGAACTGCACCAATATGTTGGGACGTTCAGCTATTCAAATTGCCGTGGACAATGAAAATACTGAAATAGTGGAACTTCTATTGAAAGAAGATGGAGTTAAGATCGGTGATGCCTTGTTGTATGCTATTCGCGAGGGTGTCTTCCGAATTGTTGAAATGATAATCGAGCATCCAACTATACAACGAGATAGATTGGGAACAGAATGGTGTCGAACTCGGCACATGGATGAAGAGAGTTTTGACTATTCTCCTGACATATCACCAGTTATTTTAGCAGCCCATTGTAACCAGTTTGAAATTCTACAGCTACTTCTTCTTCATGGAGCAAACATCGACAGACCACATCAACTCTCATGTTCTTGTAAGCGTTGTCAAGCACAAGTACATGCAGACAGTTTACGCCATTCTCTTCTGCGTATTAATACATATCGTGCATTAGCTAGTCCAGCATGGATCTCTCTAACTAGCCCTGATCCAGTTTTAACAGCCTTCAAATTATCATGGGAGCTAGAAAAATTGGCGTTACGTGAAAATGAATTTAAAGATTCGTACATTGAGTTGAGTCATCAAGTGAAGAAGTATGCGTGTGATTTATTAGGACAGTGTCGTAGCAGTGAAGAGGTTATAGCCGTTTTAAACAAAACCAGTGATTGTGATGGTGATTCTGATGATGAAGATATTGACATTGAAAAGTTGACTCTTTCCAGATTAAAATTAGCCTTAAAATATGAGCAGAAACAGGTGAGTAATATATTCTTTAGCACGGTCATGCTTTTAAAGGTATGTAAAGAGGTCATCTAAACTTTTTATGTGTACTGGTGTCACTGATAGGACAGACATGCACCATTCAAATTTTCAGTCAAAAGTTTGTGGTTTTTGTAATTGAACTAAACCTAAGCATCTATGTTGTCAATATCGCAAAATTCCATAGATAATATCAGCCCTTTTTATGAATTGTAGGAACCACCAACGGTTGACTTAAAATTGGAATGGTGCAAATCAATGCTATCAGAGTCTCCAATACACATAAAAAGTTAAGAAAAACTCTTTGCAATTCACAATAGGTCATTCATTAATAAGAGTCTCATTTTGAGATCTTGATACAAATGTGTCCGTTCTTGAAAATCCAACATGGATGCTGTTGATCATGAAATTTCAGTGCCAATACTTCTGCTGAATATACTATTCATGCTTACTTAACGTAAGTATGATTTAGAATGTGATAATTGAAGCTTGTATAGCAGATACCAATAACATCCCTACAGATTCTGTATTATTGACAGTAGACTAATTCTAGACAATGGACATAATGTTATTTTATTGGGATTCTCAGTTAGATTTACGGAAATAGACATGATTATAACAGATACCGGTAACTTATTAACTGTATGATAGTCTCTAGTTAGACATACATGATACTTTATCAGTGAATACAATTATAAATAGAATATATAAATAAAGCAGAACTGAGAAAAATAAACCATTAATTAATGATAGCCTTTCCTTTTCAGTAGTATCATTGATTTAGCTACTTTTTTATATGTTAAAAGGGATGATCTTATTATTTTGTTTGGCCTACCAGCTGCTTGAGCTCAATTTCAGCTTTCGATAGCAATTTTCAGAATCAAACTTCCCCATATAGGTCAACTACAATTTAACCAGACTTAAGACTTGTGTTACTTTCCAAAGTATTATTAATATTCTGAGGTGCAGGTTTTACCATCAGAGTTATAATATCATTAATAGAAATATATGAGTAATATATTGACATAAGAAGGTTAGCAATGTTCTTGGAATTGTAGGAGAACAAAACTTCAGATTAAAATTGTAAAATTTTATACTGATAACTGAATTGAACCCCCATCAGCTTGTGAAAAATTAACTAAAATAAACACTTTCTTAAGAATGGAGCATTGATTATTGGCTCAGCTTTACTATTGTAACTGTAAGAAGTAAGAATTACCATATTTATCACTAACAATGAGTAACAATAACATTTTTTGTCCTATTGTAATGGTATATCCTAAAACTAAGAGTAAAACAAATGATAAAAACTGAAGCTATTTCCCAATAACACTTTGTTTTAGACTTCATGAATTTAGATTAAAAATATGTAAATATTAAAGATTAAGACGCTGTATTGTTGTATTTAGAATGTAGTATATATGAACATACTAAAAAACAAAAGAAATAGCAGCTGGTTACGCTTAAAACTTTCAGCTCATCTTTGATTAAAATTTCTAAGAAAATTGTTTTTTTAATCAGTGCCGAATGTATCAAAACCACTCATACAATGTTGTTATATAACAGTAAAACAGAGTTGTTATGTTGTGATATAGCACTGATACAATGTTATTTATACTCTTTTATTCAAAAATGAAGATTACATATCAAATATAAATACATGACTAGAACCGAACGCCCTGCAATTAAATAGAACTATTAACGGAAAATACCAGTAGTAAAAAAAGAATTCTAAACGAATAATTATGAATAAAATAGGAAGAAAAAAATCAGAGGTGACAGATGAATGCAATGATCCATTTAATTATGACAGGAAGTTTAGCTTAATTCATGTTAATTCACATCCTTAAACATGTGTTTTAATACTAATTTTCTGAATTTGATAAGTTCTGAATTAGTACGGATTGTGGGTGTAACTTTAAGCCCTACCAGGAAGTTTGTGCTGGAACGATAACGCAATTCATTATACAATTCATATGAGATGATATATATACTGCTTAAGAATGACATCTTTTTCAATTGAAAATTGTCACATAGAAGAATACAATAAACTACATTTATCACATAAAAGTTTCATTGCTTACAATACAGCATAACTTGATAAATAATAAAACTTAAATATACTAATACAATGTTGTTGTGATATAACACTAATTCAATGTTGATGTTATATAACACTAATACAATGTTGTTTTGATATAACACCAATACAATGTTGTTGTGATATAACACTAATACAATGTTGTTGTTATATAACACTAATGCAATGTTGTTGTGATATAACACTAATACAATGTCGTTGTGATATAACACTAATACAATGTTGATGTTATATAACACTAATACAATGTTGTTGTGATATAACACTAATACAATGTTGTGATATAACACAAATACAATGTTGTTTTGATACAACACTAACACAATGTTGTCGTGATACTAAACTAATACAATGTTGTGATATAACACATATACAATGTTGTTGTGACACAACACTAACACAATGTTGTCGTGATATTACACTAATACAATGTTGTTGTGATATAACACATATACAATGTTGGTGTGATATAACATTAATACAATGTTGTTGTTACATAACACTAATACAATGTTGTGATATAACACAAATACAATGTTGTGATATAACACAAATACAATGTTGTTGTTACACATCACTATTACAATGTCATTGTGATGTTAAAGGAATACAATGTTGATGTTATATAACACTGATACAATGTTGTTGTGATATAACACTAAAACAATGTTGTTGTGATATAAAACTAATACAATGTTGTGATATGATACAAATTCAATGTTGTCGTTATACATCACTATTACAATGTTATTGTGATGTTAAAGGAATACAATGTTGATGTTATATCACACTAATAATACTAATCCAATGTTGTTGTGATATAACACATACAGCGTTGTGCTATAAAATTAGTAGATGTTGTGAAACACTTGTGTAATGTTTTTGTGATAGAACAACTAATATAATGTTGTTGTGATACAATGCCAATACAATTCTGCTGTTATATAACACCAATACCATGCCAATGTGATAAAACACCAATACAATGTTATATAGCACTAATACAATGTTCTTGCAATATAACACTAATACAATGTTGTGATATAACACTGATACAAATATTGTTGTTATAAAACAGTATGTTACAATATAATACTAAACTTGATGCCCTTCAGTGAGCAGAATATTAATCAGTATCATTATTACTACTACCTGTAAATATTTAATAATTAATATACCTAACCCTAACCTTTCTGATTCACCAATCTCTGGAGATATTATATAAAAACTGTGATAATTGAAATGACAAATTGAAAGTAGAATGGTTATTGAGTACAACAGATTAGTTTGTCTGTTGTGAATATATAGAAGTCATGAAAAACTAGGTAACAGACTTAAAGTATGAAATTTATAGCTCAGTTAAAGAGGTTTCCAACAAAATGAATGCATTTAGAGCTTTTATGATCACTCTTGCAATTAATTTTATAAAATCTATCGCGATCTATAAAATGTATGTATTGGGTAGACTTAAATGTCATTTTAGGTTCATTTGATTAACTATATTTGATTTATTTATGACATCTCTCAAAAATAATCATCAGAGGCCTGATAAAAGTAAATTATAGAAAACTAAACTATTGGTCCTGGTGCACTACAATTACATTACATATGCCACTGCTTGAAAAACTATGGATGGAGTGTCTACAGCCCCCAGTCCTTCCTTCCTACTCCTGTGTAATGCATTGTACCATACCATTCTTCAAGTTGGAGTGACAACAACCAAACAGTTTTTTCGTTTGTTTAGTGTTAGGGTGTATTGAGACGAGTCTCAATGAAAGCACTGGCCTAGGTCACAGAGCAAGTAACAAAGAGGAGGCAGGAAAAGGGAGGTCGTGGGTAGTTTAAAAACTGCAAAACTACAACATGTATGTAACAGCCTTGGTGGGTTTCTTGAAGAATGACCCAAATGTTGTTTTATTAATAGTATGCAGAAAATAACCACAAATAATAATATTTATTTATGTTGTCTGACTGATTGATTTGGACGTGTAATTTAACGCCAGTCATCCTACTAGTCATTAGTAGTCGGCTGAATTTGACTTTTGTTTGACCGTTTGACATTGACTGCCATAACCTTTTCAACAAATTAAATAAATATCTCAGTAAAGACCACTCCACATGCTAGATTAAAAATATGAAATAAGGGTGAAATAGAATAAAAAATGAGCCAGATTTGCAGATGCCCATGAATAAGCAATACAATATAACAAGGTCAACGTGGCTTTTTAGAGAAGATCACTGACTCTAAATACATTGAACATCTATCACAATGACACTGGTTTGACAGTTAATAGAAAACACAACTCTCTAAATTCAATTTCAAATTTTTATTTAAAGGAAATGTCAAATTCATTCTATTTTTTTAACAGAATGTTAGGTTGCCAGATTATCTAATAAATGTTTGGTTTAAAAAAAAAAACAGAGGCACATTAATTTTGAGCAATTTTTTTAATTTTGACTAACAGCTTAACCTATTAAAAAATTTATTTCATCTTACAACTTTTTAAAATACCCTGTTCTTTGTTAAATATATATATTTGTCATCGATATATACACCAAATGAACAATGTTAAATATATATATTTGTCATCGATATATACACCAAATGAACAATGTTAAATATATATATTTGTCATCGATATATACACCAAATGAACGATGTTAGCCATGTGGAGACCCTGGTGATGAGGGAATGCTAAAATGAAAATTGATAGGGACAGATGCGGCCTTCAGAACAACTAAAACTGTATGAAAATCGCATCCTTCAAATATTAGTTGAGCCGAACTATTTATGTTTTTTAGACCAAGGTGTGATTTACTCCCGGAAATGCTGCAACTGTCTCTTCAAACTGAGTTTTTGAAAAATTTCTTGTTACCGTAACTTGTTTTTAGAGTTTAACTGTCATTTGTTAAGCTTTATGTTCAGTTGATGATGAATGGTATGGATGTTAATTTATCATACCGGTATTAAAAGGTCAAGAATGGTTTTGATATTGTGGATCAATGTCTTTATAGTTCTCCACAATTAGTCATCAATACTTCATATGAATTCTGAAAGGGAAAAGCTAAGATGAAGCTGTTTTAGTATTGAATTGCAATGTGATTTGTTTGGTGTTAAGGATAACCATGTGGTTGATTGATATCATAATCCACAACTTAAGACATTAGGATCAACCATCACTCCTTTTTACTAGTATCACTTACATAACAATAAAGATATAATATGATATTAGTTTCTCTAAATAATGACAGGTTGTGAAACCAGATTAATTTTACAATATTGACATCATTATTGATCAATATTGATACCCTCTATCTTTAACTTGATGTCAATATTGTAAAATTAATCTGGTTTCACATTTTTTACATGTAAGATGATGTCTCCTTTAGAACTGATTTTAATTGGCACTTTATACAAGAGGCATCACTTTGAGCCTATCATTTCAATCTTCATGACAATATTCATGGCAGAAGTGAATTATTTTTTTATCTTTTAGTTGAAAATATCTTTCTTTTACAAATCATATTAAGGCATATAAGTCTTTTAGATGTCTCAAGAATGATGATTAGTAATTAGGAAGGATTTGATAATTGTGGTCAAGTTTAACATGGTCATGCTTAACAGATGTTCATTGTTGGGTTAAAGATGGGTTCCCTTATTTTCATTTATGAAAATGAAAATGCTTATACTTAAATGAATAGAAAGTAGAGGTGTTCCGATCAAGATAGGTCAAAAAGTCTTTTTGTGTTTATCCAGACTGTACATACATGGACATTTATGATTGGTTAAAACTCTTAATTATATGCAATAAGGACATAGAGAAATGAATAAGAATACATGCTAATTCATTAGATACACCAATTAATCAAATAGTTTGCTTAATTTGACACTAAAAAATAAGGAAGCACATCCTAAAGAGTGTGCAAAGAAGGGGAAGGGTGCAAAGAATGACTGTCATATTGGGGGCCATATGCCGCGCTCGTACTTAACTTATACTTAATTTTTGGATAGGCATAGATTTTCAAAGGCAGATCATAATACAATTGATCCTTTACAACTTATTATAGCTAAGCTGGTATGCATATGGGTTATTTCAGTAAAAGGGGTTGTAAAAAAGTTTTTACTTTCTCATTTTATTTTTCAGTTTGTCGCTCATGCTCACTGTCAACAACTATTAACATCAATTTGGTATGAGGGCCTACCAGGATGGAGAAAACGAAATGGATTCACCAAGTTTTTAATTTGTACAGGACTTATATTTTTACTACCCTTCATGTCTGTGTATTATTGGATGTTTCCTAGGAGTAAAATAGGACAGTTATTACGTAGTCCTTTCATGAAGTTTTTATACCACAGTGCATCATTTGGAGTATTTTTAATGTTACTGGTATTTGCCTCTACTGATATTAGTAATGCACCTAGTAGAGAGATGTTACGAGGACCACAACCTTCAGAATTAGAGTGGTTGATTGTTTTATGGGTCACAGGTTTGAGTGCAAATCATTTGTTCTTCAAAAGTAGCTGTTTTAATGCTGTTCAGGGCAGAAATAATGACAGTTTTACTGGTTTACGATTTTCTGGTCTTTATAGTGATTTGTTTATAAAGCAAAAGGGATGGGATATCAGTAGAAATTACAGGACTTTGATGCTAGATTTATTTTCTTTAAAGACCTTTTGATAACTTTAATGCCAATTTGTGACAATGTGATCTCTCCATCTTCTACTTGATGACATTGCATAGAGACTTTTATCACAGTGCTGCAAGTTAGAAAACAGGCACATGTACTTGATTTTTAAAAAACATTATGAAAAAATATAATGGTCATTTATTATTTGTAGGTTTTATCTGGGCAGAGTGTAAACAGCTATGGGAGGAAGGATTACGTGCTTATATCAGACAATGGTGGAATTGGTTAGACTTTATCATGTTGTCGTTATATCTGGCCACGTTTTCACTGCGTTTTGTAGCCTACATACAGATAGAATCAGGGAATTATGGTCCCCGTGAGGTCAGCAGAAAAGACTGGCCAATGAATGATCCAACATTGATTTCAGAAGGATTATTTGCCATTGCTAACATTTTCAGTTTTGCCAGAATCATATTTTTGTTCCAAGCCAACCAACATTTAGGACCATTACAGATATCTCTAGGATGTATGTTGATAGACATTGTGAAGTTTCTCTTTATATTTTTTCTTGTATTAACATCATTTGCCTGTGGATTAAACCAACTATATTATTTTTATAAACCAAGTCGAACTGGAGAACATGATGTTTTTTATACGTAAGTTGACATTTTGGGTTTTTATTTTTGAAGTGCTATGGCTCAGTTCTTGTTCAATAACTTTCGAAATTTTGAAATGGAAAGAGTGTACATGGGATTTACTTTCTGAGAAAATATCATGGCTTTTTTGGTCTTCTCAGTCCAATAAGGTATAGAAATATATGTCATTTCAATTCATCTGAAAAAAAAACGCTTTGAAACAAGCATGATATGTTATTGAACCTAAAAATAGATGCCTAAAGGATAAGTATTACATAATTTTGGACAGCTGATTTGTTAAGGTTTCCTTTTTATTATGTTAAATGCAGGTCTAAATTGTTATATTTCTATTTTTTATATTTGATGAAGATGCTGACAGCTATATTATGTTTTCCCATCCATTATATAAAACTATTATTATCCTTCTATGTTAGCAGCAAAAAGTTTCCCTTTTATATGAATTATATAATTACGAACAAAGATAGCTGGAGTCTCAGAGGAGAAAGGTAGCTGATATGAAAGAGACAGTGTTAGAACTGTTCACGATAAAATACTTAGCTTTATAGAGTAGAGTGATGTTTTCTTTCTCTTGAGGCTTACATAATAGAGTTAAATTATCAACATGGCTACATTGATCACACAGTTAACTTCATTCATATTCTCATTAGTACACTTGTGTGCATCTATAATCTAACAGAATTTAGTGCAGTCTATTTCAAATCAAGGTTACTTTGAACTTGAAATGTTTCCAGATTATAATGTGGACATATTCAATGACTCAATTTTGTTTTCAACTCTTGTATTACTATCAAGTAGGTTAAAATCAATGATCTTATCAAGGTCAATTCTATATGCCTGACAGAAAAACTAGAGGTGTCTCTGAGGCAATACCTGAAAGGCTAAAGCCTCTTGATGCCTTGGATCTGGGAGCTGACAGAGGCCCCCAGGCAGCCAACAAATTTCAGATTGCCTGAGATTTATAGGGCCTAATTATAATTTCAAAATGAGACAATTCACAGTCGAGAAAGGTGGGAGGCGAGGATATATAGACTAATGTATAATGACATGATTCTGATGATGTTTTATTCAATGGTATTTTCAAATGTTTTCCACATTAAACACTTTCTTTCAAATTAGAAACTTCTTGACTATGTCATCAAAGCTATATATTGATCTTATATATGCCCTTTTCTCAGTATTATGTTATCAAATAGCTTGATAAGGAATTTTGGTGATTTTTAGACAAGCCCGCTTAAAAACATTTCTCTTGCACACACTGCTTGGCATCATAAATCTTCAAATGAAATGGGAATCCAATTGACATCATTTATTTGCTTGATTCAGAATATAAATATGATGATATTTAATAAATGGTTCTTTCCTCTACATAAGTCAAATGTCAACTTCATTAGTGTTTATGATGATTTTAAAGATTTCAATCTTGAACCAAGTTGAATTATTTGCCAATATCCTGATTTCTGATCCAGACTAGAAAAAAGATTTAGATTTATCAAAGGACCAATAAATCAATCTGAAGCTCTGTAGGGAAATATATTCATGAATTTAAAATATATTTTACAAAACATATCGGAATTTTTGGTAGTTCCATCTTTTGAAAAGATTCTTTCTGAATTAAGTTATTTTTATCTTGAAAACATCACTTCATGATTTATGATATCAGATTTTTGATTGGTCAATAACTAATATTTATTTGAAATGTGAATTTATTGACAATAATTTTGTGTTTCTGTCTGCCTAATGGAATCAGAATTTATACATTTAAATTTGATCTCTATTTCCAAGCAAGCTTATCTGATCTGGAAAGTATGAAGAGTTTAAGTTTTAGTTATTTTATTATGCTTTATTTGTTTCAATATTTTATTTTCAGATTGGGAGGAAGTTACATCACATTATTTTGGTCAATGTTTAGTCTGACACCACCTAAAGAAATAGAAATAACAGATGGACACCAGTTTACTATGATGATTGGTGAATTTATGTTTATGGCATATCATGGAATGGCTATCATTGTTTTATTGAATATGTTAATAGCTATGATGTCAAGTTCTTTTCAAGACATTGAGGTAAATCTTGAGTGCTTAGTTCAGTAATCAGATCTCTTCTGAGGATTACATTATATTGTAAATGCATCGCTTTAGTAAAACTACTTAAGCTTAAGCATAATTTCATGAAGGTACAAATTCTGTATGGCTGTATGCATTTGATCATGAACCCTATATTCACTGATAGTTTGAAATTGGTTGAATCCAACTATCATGATCAAGGAAGTTTGTAATACAAGAAAATGATAGAATTTGATCTATATTATTGTTGATTATATTATCAAGCATATTTAATCTCCTTTATCATTCAACTGTCTGTCACAGTGATTTCATCTTTATTTTGCCATATCATTTGATCTTAATATTTCCTCTGTTTATTTCATTTAGATATTTCTTCATGATATTTTCATCTAGATTTTTTTATGTTTCATCTCGCTCTTTATGTTTATGTTTCATCTAGATATTTTGAATATTTTCATCTAGATATTTCATCCTGATATTTCATCTTATATTGCATTTAGTTATTTCATAGAGATATTTGGTTCCTGTACGTTCATCTTGGTATTTTGCTTTGTGTTTCATCTAGGTATTTCTCTGCATGTTTCATTTAGGTATCTCTCTGCATGTTTCATCTAGATATTTCTCTGCATGTTTCATCGAGGTATTTCTCTGCATGTTTCATCTAGATATTTCTCTGCATGTTTCATCGAGGTATTTCTCTGCATGTTTCATCTAGGTATTTCTCTGCATGTTTCATCTAGGTATTTCTTTTGTTGCATCAAAATATTCCTTCATTTCATTTCATTTCATTTCAGAATCACTGTGATATGGAGTGGAAGTTTTCCCGATCTAAATTATGGATTGGATATTTTGATGAGGGTTCAACTCTTCCTCCACCATTTAATTTATTTATCAGTCCAAAATCTATTTATTATCTATATTGTGCTATCAAGAGATTTCTATGCCTATGTTTTTGTCAGAATAGAAATGAAACACGAAGACAACGAAAAAGTTCAGATGCCTCAAGGGTATGTGTTTTATTTTCCTATTTTGTATTTTAAAAAAGATAAGAAACTTTACTAGGTATCACAAATTTCCTTCCATCAGCTGCATTTTGCTGTGTCACACTTTCGCTTGAGTATACGAGAATAGTGTGGTTAAATTTGTGCACTAGATCAATATTTTTATCCTGATGTGTCTTGATTTTTCAATCGAAATTGTAGTAAGTGAGGTGTACATTCTTAGATTTCCTTTAACCATAGCCTGTGATAAAACATATTATGCTTGGCATCATTTGATATATTAAGTAGCTAGTATTTCAGGTTTCAACTATCAAAGTATCCAATACTGAGAGTGACTTCTGAATACAGAAATATTCTAATTTTTGTCTATATAATTTTTTAGAAAAGTTCTTTGTATTGTAAGCTATGTGTAATCTATATCAAACTAAATAAGATGGCCTTCCTTATACTGTTCACATTAATTGCATTAACAAACATGTTGGTATAAGAGTAATTGTTTATTTATTTAGGTTATAATTAAACTTTGATCACGGTTACCAGTAATTATTGTTAGTAACATTGTAATTTCTCATTTACTTCTTAAAACCAAGCATTTCAATTTTATATTTTTTAATGGATTGTTTTTTGAAAATTACAGAGTCTCTATTGATGGATTTTGATCAAATTAAATTCACCTAACAAATGTCTGGTTTGGAATATCTCAAGGAATTGTTCATATTCTATGCCTTTGAACTTCACTTGCTTTGGATTTATTTTTATTTGTTGTCCTCCTTTTTCTTTTAAAGATCTCAAACATCATTTTCGTTATTGTTATTTCAGTCTAGGAGAACTGTAGAACCAAAAGATAATTATATTTTTAAGGTAGGTTACTTTAAGTAATTTCTATATTAATTTTTATAGAATACATTAGTGCTTTAAGTTATTTAAAATGTTTTCAATGCATGTTAGAAATTCTGATAAATGACTTCAAAAGGAACATATATTATCCATGAGTTGTTGCTTAGAAAGCCTTGCATGATATATCATTAACATTTATACTTTTAGTGAAGTAGGCTTCAAAGACATTAGTTCTGCTTCAACCTAAAATTTAAATCTTGAAGCCATATTAAGTTGATCAAAGCTTTGTGAGAATAGTGTTTGATATTATTATAGATTTGACTCCATTGTCTGGTCTAATATATCCAACTGTGATTTTCATCTTAAGAATGTATTAACATCAAGAAAAGTCTACTCATGGAAATCGTTTATAATTTCATAATGAAAGTCTTGAGAACATTGATTTAATTATAAATGAGGATCTCAAGTCATTTATGGATATCTACCCCATAAGTCTAATCTGGCTGTATCTAATAGATACACATGAAATGAGTTACAGAGACCTACCAGTTATTGTAAATATGGTGTTAAATGATAATTCTGAAGACGAGTTACATGTGTTGTCATCAGATGAAATGGTGAAAGAATAAAAGCTAACAAGATATATACTAACTAGGGATAAAAGGGGTATTAAGAAATGAATAAAAGCTAACAAGATATATACTAACTAGGGATAATAGGGGTATTAAGGAATGAATAAAACCTAACAAGATATATACTAACTAGTGATAATAGGGGTATTAAGGAAAGAATAAAACCTAACAAGATATATACTAACTAGGGATAATAG
Organism: Lottia gigantea; assembly: GCF_000327385.1. Lineage (NCBI taxonomy): Eukaryota > Metazoa > Mollusca > Gastropoda > Lottiidae > Lottia > Lottia gigantea. The sequence continues at coordinate 339,258 of NW_008708986.1, forward strand.
GAGTATTAAGGAAAGAATAAAACATAACAAGATATATACTAACTTGGGAAAATAGGGGTATTAAGGAATGAATAAAACCTAACAAGATATATACTAACTATGGATAATAGGGGTATTAAGGAAAAAATAAAACATAACAAGATATATACTAACTAGGGATAATAAGAGTATTAAGGAAAGAATAAAACATAACAAGATATATACTAGCTAGGAATAATAGGGGTATTAAGGAAAGAATAAAACATAACAAGATATATACTAGCTAGGAATAATAGGGGTATTAAGGAAAGAATAAAACATAACAAGATATATACTAACTAGGGATAATAGGAGTATTAAGGAAAGAATAAAACATAACAAGATATATACTAACTATGGATAATAGGGGTATTAAGGAATGAATAAAACATAACAAGATATATACTAACTAGTGATAATAGGGGTATTAAGGAAAGAATAAACCTAACAAGATATATACTAACTAGTGATAATAGGGGTATTAAGGAAAGAATAAAACCTAACAAGATATATACTAACTAGGGATAATAGGAGTATTAAGGAAAGAATAAAACATAACAAGATATATACTAACTTGGGAAAATAGGGGTATTAAGGAATGAATAAAACCTAACAAGATATATACTAACTATGGATAATAGGGGTATTAAGGAAAAAATAAAACATAACAAGATATATACTAACTAGGGATAATAAGAGTATTAAGGAAAGAATAAAACATAACAAGATATATACTAGCTAGGAATAATAGGGGTATTAAGGAAAGAATAAAACATAACAAGATATATACTAACTAGGGATAATAGGAGTTTAAGGAAAGAATAA
>NW_008708986.1:340150-340927 GCF_000327385.1 Lottia gigantea
TGTCTCATCCAGTATGATTGGTCTCTCATTGTTTTATTCTGTTAATTTAAGGATCACCTGTCTCCTCCAGTGTGATTGACCTCTCATTGTTTTATTCTGTTAATTTTAGGATCACCTGTCTCATCCAGTATGCTTGATCTCTCATTGTTTTATTCTGTTAATTTAAGGATCACCTGTCTCATCCAGTGTGATTGACCTCTCATTGTTTTATTCTGTTAATTTAAGGATCACCTGTCTCATCCAGTATGATTGACCTCTCATTGTTTTATTCTGTTAAATTTAAGGATCACCTGTCTCATCCAGTGTGATTGACCTCTCATTGTTTTATTCTGTTAATTTAAGGATCACCTGTCTCATCCAGTGTGATTGACCTCTCATTGTTTTATTCTGTTAATTTTAGGATCACCTGTCTCATCCAGTATGATTGACCTCTCATTGTTTTATTCTGTTAATTTAAGGTTCACCTGTCTCATCCAGTGTGATTGGCCTCTCATTGTTTTATTCTGTTAATTTAAGGATCACCTGTCTCATCCAGTATGATTGACCTCTCATTGTTTTATTCTGTTAATGTTAGGATCTCCTGTCTCATCCAGTATGATTAGCCTCTCATTGTTTTATTCTGTTAATTTAAGGATCACCTGTCTCATCCAGTATGATTGACCTCTCATTGTTTTATTCTGTTAATGTTAGGATCACCTGTCTCATCCAGTATGATTAGCCTCTCATTGTTTTATTCCGTTAATGTTAGGATCTCCTGTCTCATCCAGTATGATTAGC
>NW_008708986.1:417118-420596 GCF_000327385.1 Lottia gigantea
TGGATTGTTTTTTGAAAATTACAGAGTCTCTATTGATGGATTTTGATCAAATTAAATTCACCTAACAAATGTCTGGTTTGGAATATCTCAAGGAATTGTTCATATTCTATGCCTTTGAACTTCACTTGCTTTGGATTTATTTTTATTTGTTGTCCTCCTTTTTCTTTTAAAGATCTCAAACATCATTTTCGTTATTGTTATTTCAGTCTAGGAGAACTGTAGAACCAAAAGATAATTATATTTTTAAGGTAGGTTACTTTAAGTAATTTCTATATTAATTTTTATAGAATACATTAGTGCTTTAAGTTATTTAAAATGTTTTCAATGCATGTTAGAAATTCTGATAAATGACTTCAAAAGGAACATATATTATCCATGAGTTGTTGCTTAGAAAGCCTTGCATGATATATCATTAACATTTATACTTTTAGTGAAGTAGGCTTCAAAGACATTAGTTCTGCTTCAACCTAAAATTTAAATCTTGAAGCCATATTAAGTTGATCAAAGCTTTGTGAGAATAGTGTTTGATATTATTATAGATTTGACTCCATTGTCTGGTCTAATATATCCAACTGTGATTTTCATCTTAAGAATGTATTAACATCAAGAAAAGTCTACTCATGGAAATCGTTTATAATTTCATAATGAAAGTCTTGAGAACATTGATTTAATTATAAATGAGGATCTCAAGTCATTTATGGATATCTACCCCATAAGTCTAATCTGGCTGTATCTAATAGATACACATGAAATGAGTTACAGAGACCTACCAGTTATTGTAAATATGGTGTTAAATGATAATTCTGAAGACGAGTTACATGTGTTGTCATCAGATGAAATGGTGAAAGAATAAAAGCTAACAAGATATATACTAACTAGGGATAATAGGAGTATTAAGGAAAGAATAAAACATAACAAGATATATACGAACTAGGAATAATAGGGGTTATAAGGAAGAATAAAACATAACAAGATATATACTAACTAGGGATAATAGGGGTAATAAGGAAAGAATAAAAAAACATAACAAGATATAAACTAGCTAGGGATAATAAGGGTATTAAGGAAAGAATAAAACATAACAAGATATATACTAGCTAGGGATAATAGGGGTATTGAGGAAAGAATAAAACCTAACAAGATATATACTAGCTAGGGATAATAGGAGTATTAAGGAAAGAATAAAACATAACAAGATATATACTAACTTGGGATAATAGGGGTATTAAGGAAAGAATGAAACCTAACAAGATATATACTTACTAGGGATAATAGGGAAATTAAGGAAAGAATAAAACATAACAAGATATAAACTAGCTAGGGATAATAGGGGTATTAAGGAAAGAATAAACCATAACAAGATATATACTAGCTAGGGATAATAGGGGTATTGAGGAAAGAATAAAACATATCAAGATATATACTAGCTAGGGATAATAGGAGTATTAAGGAAAGAATAAAACATAACAAGATATATACTAACTTGGGATAATAGGGGTATTAAGGAAAGAATAAAACCTAACAAGATATATACTAGCCAGGGATAATAGAGGTATTAAGGAAAGAATAAAACCTAACAATATATATACTAACTAGGGATAATAGGGGTAATAAGGAAAGAATAAAACATAACAAGATATATACTAGCTAGGGATAATAGGGGTATTAAGGAAAGAATAAAACATAACAAGTTATATACTAACTAGGGATAATAGGAGTATTAAGGAAAGAATAAAACATAACAAGATATATACTAACTAGGGATAATAGGAGTATTAAGGAAAGAATAAAACATAACAAGTTATATACTAACTAGGGATAATAGGGGTATTAAGGAAAGAATAAAACATAACAAGATATATACTAACTAGGGATAATAGGGGTAATAAGGAAAGAATAAAACATAACAAGATATATACTAACTAGGGATAATAGGGGTATTAAGGAAAGAATAAAACATAACAAGATATATACGAACTAGGAATAATAGGGGTTATAAGGAAGAATAAAACATAACAAGATATATACTAACTAGGGATAATAGGGGTAATAAGGAAAGAATAAAACCTAACAAGATATATACTAACTAGGAATAATAGGGGTATTAAGGAAGAATAAAACCTAACAAGATATATACTAACTAGGGATAATAGGGGTAATAAGGAAAGAATAAAACCTAACAAGATATATACTAGCTAGGAATAATAGGGGTATTAAGGAAGAATAAAACCTAACAAGATATATACTAGCTAGGAATAATAGGGGTATTAAGGAAGAATAAAACATAACAAGATATATACTAACTAGGAATAATAGGAGGTATATAGGAAAGAATAAAACCTAACAAGATATATACTAACTAGGGATAATAGGGGTATTAAGGAAAGAATAAAACATAACAAGATATATACTAGCTAGGGATAATAGGGGTATTAAGGAAAGAATAAAACATAACAAGATATATACTAACTAGGGATAATAAGGGTATTTAGGAACGAATAAAACATAACAAGATATATACTAGCTAGGGATAATAGGGGTATTAAGGAAAGAATAAAACATAACAACATATATACTAGCTAGGGATAATAGGAGTATTAAGGAAAGAATAAAACATAACAAGATATATACTAGCTAGGGATGATAGGGGTATTAAGGAAAGAATAAAACCTAACAAGATATATATACTAACTTGGGATAATAGGGGTATTAAGGAAAGAATAAAACCTAACAAGATATATACTAACTAGGAATAATAGGAGTATTAAGGAAAGAATAAAACGTAACAAGATATATACTAACTAGGAATAATAGGTTTATAAAGGAAAGAATAAAACATAACAAGATATATACTAACTAGGGATAATAGGGGTATTAAGGAAAGAATAAAAGCTAACAAGATATATACTAACTAGGGATAATAGGAGTATTAGGGAAAGAATAAAACATAACAAGATATATACTAACTAGGGATAATAGGAGTATTAAGGAAAGAATAAAACATAGCAAGATATATACTAGCTAGGAATAATAGGGGTATTAATGAAAGAATAAAACCTAACAAGATATATACTAGCTAGGGATAATAGGGGTATTAAGGAAAGAATAAATTCTAACAAGATATATACTAGCTAGGAATAATAGGGGTATTAAGGAAAGAATAAAACATAACAAGATATATACTAGCTAGGGATAATAGGAGTATTAAGGAAAGAATAAAAGCTAACAAGATATATACTAGCTAGGGATAATAGGGGTATTAATGAAAGAATAAAAGCTAACAAGATATATACTAACTAGGGATAATAGGGGTATTAAGGAAAGAATAAAACATAACAAGTTATATACTAACTAGGGATAATAGGAGTATTAAGGAAAGAATAAAACCTAACAAGATATATACTAGCTAGGGATAATAGGAGTATTAAGGAAAGAATAAAACATAACAAGATATATACTAACTTTTGATAATAGAGGT